>NC_056732.1:1744566559-1744916559 GCF_019279795.1 Protopterus annectens | reverse complement strand
CTGTGGCTTGGTGGTACTTCATGCAGTCTGGTGAGCCCAAGGTCTGGGGTTTGACACTTACAAAGGTATTTTATTTTGCTGCTGAGCAGTACTGGGGCCTTGTCATACAGAGTGAATAAGGCACTTTTAAACAGTTGTAAGCGGGAAGCAGGAAGTCAGTGGGGACACCAGCTAGGGATGTGCAGGCTGGGTGTAGGGAAGGTCCATAGCTGCACATTTCTTTAACTGCAATAGCTGTACATATGTTTGACATTTGCTGTGACATTTGAAACCTTCCACCCCTGAGAGAGGGGTGAGGACAACTAAGTATATTGTACTAACAATTATGAATATCAGGCACATGCAGTGCTTGTGAACTGCTATACTGTCATTAGTATGTTAGATGGCTACATCCTTTGATATTTCTGTGTTGTACTCCTACATAAGGGCATGCTTGTGGAAGTAATTCTACAGCTATTCGCAGAGTGTTTAACAGCAGACAGGCTGATATGCCTGTGTGTTTCTGACACTTCCAGGCCTCAGATACTCTCAGGTATATATTTGACCAGCCTCAGGAAAAGGTACATATCAGTGGGATACACCCGTGATATATTTCAGATATTCTGCAGTTGTGACTGTGGGGTATTTTGAGCATATGTATTACTACACCATTTCTGACATGCAAGTAGTGTCTACTGTAACTTATTGACAGTTACCATTACGTGGGATTCCCCACCTTTCTGCATACTGTGAGTACATTTCACAAGGAGTCAGTGGGGCACAGGTAACATTTGTTTGCAAATCAGGGACATCCCTGTAAATCAGTCACAGTTGGGAGGTCTGGCCTCTTACCTATTCAAATATGGCGGTGTTTATCCTGCTCTGATACTGTGTGGGGTTTGTAAGGTGCTACTGTAACATTATTACCTACTAGCATGGCTGTTTCTCTTATCACACTAATGTAATGCAATTCCACAAGAATTGCCAGTAAAGATACACAGAACAAGCTTTGTGTAATGGCCTTCCTATTTTCCCTTTACATTCACTCCTTGTATTTCATGATATATTTCTTTCAGCACCAAGTTCTTGTATATCTGCTGTGGCTGAGTGGTAATTCATGCAGTCTAGTGTTTCCAAGGTCCTGGGTTTGAGACTGACAGGGGTATTTTATTTTGCTGATGAGCAGACTACAGGCCTTGTCATACAGAGTGACTAAGGCACTTTTAAGCAGTTGTAAGTGGGTTTGCGCGAGTTTGTGCGATGCTTAGCTATGCTTATCTATGCTTAGCTAAGCGCACACAAGCACACACCCGCTGACTACTGCTTAAAAGTGCTTACTCCCGCTAACACCCGCGCTATTTTCTTTTAAAGAAAAGAAAATGGGGAAATAGGAAAGTGGTGAAAAAGGGGGCACAAAGAGGGTAGGACAGTAGGAAAACAAGCTCGGGATGTGCAGGAAGGATGTAGGAAAGGTCCATAGCTGCCCAATTCTTTACCAGCAACAGCTGTGCATATGTTAGAAATTTAGAGTGAGATTTGACACCTTCCACCCCTGAGAGAGGGGTGAGGACAACAAAATATGTTGTACAGCCAATTGTAATTATCAGTTTACATGTCCAGCAGACATGTATGCAAAATGGGCAGCTATGTATGGGGCGTAATTTTTTGTGGGAACAGAGTGCCCTTTTTATTTTTTTTTCAGGTGAGAGTGGAATGTGAGGTACAGGAAGTAGGTATATTTGGGGAGGTAGGTTGGGGAGGTTAACAGACAAGACAAACAAGATGCATACAGGGGCGGAGTATGACACATGTGGGGGGGTAAACACAATTGACGGGGACGGATGTTTGGATATCGCAAGCCCATGAGCCCACAGATGGCAACAGTGGAACTGAGATCCCCACCCATGGGCAGTTACCACTGTGCCTTCACAGCCCAGGCCAGGGCTGTGCTGGGGGCTGGATAGGATGGGCAGGCACACCCGTGAGTTGCGCCACTCTCGCCTCAAGCTGGCGTAGGGGATCAGTCACAGAACACCTGATTTCACTACGCACCACAGACCGGACCCTATGGAGGGTGAGTGGAGGCTCTCCTCTGGCCACGCTTGCAGAGGGGGGATGAGCCCCATCCCCTGCAGCGCTTCCACCTGAAGGTGGCACAGGGCCACTGGAGGAGGAGGTCCCGGCCTGGGCACTGGTGCCAGGTGCACTCGCCAGCTGAGGTGGGAGAGGTGGGTCCGCTGGAACCCGCCTTCCCTGTTGTCCTATGTTTAGCAGTATTTTATGGTATTTTGGGTTAGTAACAAACAACACCATTCAAAATTAGTTGTAACAGCATGCATCAGTATTCCCATTAACCAAACACACATGAATTCCGAACATTGAGCAGCAAGCATAACACATGCATATTTAGAACAACAGTGGACATTCCAACAGCATGCAGGGTTGATTGGTGGCAACAGGCCATCAGGTTTGGATATGTGAACAGGGCACATGCATCAACGTACATGCAGATATGTATAAACCAACAGGACAAATGTCCATGGGAATTAATTGTGAATACACATACCCAGTTTGGTGTGGAATGGCATAATTTGTGAAAATAGGGTAGGGTGGAGAAATATTACATTAACAACTTAAACTACCTATACATATACTGTACATTCCTAGTAGATGCAGATATATATCCCTACATGTATTAGTACAGTTTCCTGTATGTAACCTTAGGAATGTTGGTGATGGGGATGTTACTGCTACATTAATATACATTCCATTTTTATTCATATATGTTCATATCTGGCTGTGTTCAGGTAAAGCATCCTGCTACATTTGATTTATATGGGTCTAGACAACTGTGGATGTTCAGCATTTCATACAACCATACTATCTCCATAATGCAAGGGTACAGCAACATATCCAAATTGTGGGATGGACACAGTCCAGGTTCTGTACTTTATTAAAGACATTTCACTCTTTGGTTGTGGCTGTCTCATTCATTTCATTATGTAGTGAACGCAGTATACCTTTATTACAGACTTATTACAGCTTTCTTGGTAGCTTCAAATTCTCTCTCACACTCTCTCACTTATTTTATATTTACATTTCAGGATAGTACTTAATTCTAGGCTTTATTAACATTTATTACTGGGTTACAACAATCCTTTCCAGTTGACTCACTTATTTCATATGGCAGAATTTACAAGGATGTATTCAACAGTTGTCTATCCTTTGTTGATTGATTACAACACTCATTTTCAGGCTGAAGCAGTTATCTGATATTACATTACAGGTGGAAACTCTATTTGAGACTTGTTTAATCTTTATTACTGGATTGCAATACTCTTTTCCAGGCTGCATCACTTATCTAATCTTACAATACTAGCAGAATCTTTCTTCTGGGCTTATTTCACCTTTATTACTGGGTTACAACATTGAACTCTTTTACAAGCTGTCCCACTTATATTCTATAACAATACCAGCAGAATAATTACTAACCTGCCTGGTGGTGCAACCTTGCCAGCCTATCAGCATAGGCTTGCCGATTCACAGAACGAACACCTGCAGCTGTAATATAAATGAAGGAATATTGTAACATACCTATCCATACTATAGGCTAGGATAGCATTTCTTACATACTTAATTACATGGATACTTACTCAGTAGTGGGGCATTGGGCATTTGGCAGGTCTCCTGGATCCATCAGTTCAGTTGGTCCTCCTTTCATCGCTTCAGGTCGGCATGGTGGTGACTAACCTGCTTACTAGTCTTCAGAATGCCTGTGGCACTGGTGAGATCATGTGCCAACCAGTTCCACGCCTCTGCCTTATATGCTCCCCATTGAACCTGGCCCTGCATGAGTTGCACTTCATGATCATGGACTAGGAGCCAAACTATATATTTTGACTCCTCAACACCCCACCTTTGTGCTCTAAAGCGATTTCCCTCTCCTGCACCTGCCATCCTGACTGCAAATGGGTACCTCAATCAGTTATGCTGTGTATTCCTGCCTATGGGGCTTATATATGCCAGTTTTCCCGCACTTATCTGTGATTGGCCATTTTGGATATTTCTCTGCTTACAGCAAACCTGCTTTGTCATGGTTATATTTTCATTCATTCCTATATGTATGGTAATACTGTATTTCTCAGTACAACTGTCATGGCTTAGTGGTTCAGTACTTTGACTATGGTGCACAGTATCCCGGGTTCGATCCTTGCCATTGCTTTTTTATTTTACTACTGTCTAGACAGGCTAGTAGGTGTGTCTGTGTAAAGGCGACTTTGCTACAGCTTGCCCAACGTTGCCCGACGGTAAGCTGGTTGGCGCGCTGCGCAGCTCCGCGCAAACGGCTTATTCTGGGTAATGCATTATTTAGCCATAAGCACTCATATTAAGCTGGGTAAAGCACTGCCCAGCTACGGGCACTCATATTGAGCTTGTTAAAGCGCTGCTCAGCTACGGGCACTCATATTAAGCTTGTTAAAGCGCTGCTCAGCTACGGGCACTCATATTAAGCTTGTTAAAGTGCTGCTAAGCTACAGGCAATTATGATCCTTTTTATATATACATAATATAGGTTTTGTTCAGAAATACATGGGCCATTTCATTACATTTTACTTAAATTAAATTTATATATATATATATCGGGGAATTGTTTCATACTTATTTAAAGAAAAATGGAAGGGGATGTTGTGGGGCTCGAACCGCGACTACCTATTCTTTGGGCAACATCTCTACCGCTACACTATTGCTACTTTGCTTAATTTGCGTATGTAGATGTTATATGCTTTTCAATGTCATGTCTGCTAACTGTGGTTGAGTGAAGGGCATACCCGCACAAATGAGTGCAAATGCGGCAAACATTCTGGAAATTATAAAAAAAAAGGAAACTGCTATTTTTACATTTTACATATTTTCAGTAGGGTTTAGTCTGTGGGGATGTGTGTTGCTGTGTTTCTTGACATTTCAGCGGACTCGCTCGTGGTTGTTTACTTTCAGGACTCTGACTCTTCTGGGGGCGTGTCCCTTTGCTGTACTCAGCAATTGGACACACCCCCTACTTTCCTACACAGACCGTGTTAGACTTGGGTATGATTCAGCATGCCCTCATGAATATGCATGGCATGCTAACGTCATACCGTTCAACTGCAGCCTCCGAGTAAGACATATTAAGTCTTACAAGGAGGTTTCGTGAATCCGGCCCTGTGTGTATATACATATATATATATATATATATATATATATATATATATATACATACACACACACACATATAGATAGATAGATATACAGGCATTTATTTTCAATGAAACAAGTTTCAGGATAGTAAGACATCCATTTATCATACTGACTGTTATGATGATATGGCTGCAGACACCTAGCTATGTGTTGAACGTTTGGTAGTACAAAGCAGTACTGATGTTTATTTTGTACTGCCATTCAATGCCGATTCTGCATTTTGCTATCAGGACTGAAATGCTTTGTGTGTGGCATAAGCTATAACAAGCTACATAACGCAAATATAACAAGCAGTTTGCTACAGTTTTAAAAAGAAAGAGCATATTTAATTTTATGTATTTATTTATGATCTTAACTAAAGTTGAGGATAGCAAAAGATCAGGGAATGGCAGGCAGAAGGCGCAGAGTTGGTACCTATGGTTCTGCATGGCTGTGCCATCGACTTGTTATATTAACTGCATTAATGGTATTAACTGTATTTCATTTTACAGACATTATTCCTTTTCAAAGATGAACTACAAGCTGATCTAGTGGAATGATTTGCTGTGAAGTGAACTGTAGTAAACCTGAGTTGTGAAAATCAAGCTATAGGCATGTTCATTATATTCTTTTTGCAGATCTTTCCTTACACCATTATGCAATATTGCTTATGGATATTTGCCATATGCTACAAGAAAAGGATGTGCAATTTAGATGGGTAATTAACTGTAATAAAGTGTAAAACAGTAAGTATAATCATATCTCTCAACTGTCCACATATTTTCAGAATGTCCACATTTTTGCCTCATATTTCTGGTCTGTTCCTCATAATAACTGTCTTTTCCTTGCACGTTATTGAGGACTGAAGCCTGTATATAAAGACAGACACTTCATAGCTTTCTAAAAATGCATGCTGATAAAAAAACTGTTATTATAGCATCTTTCTAAGGTAATAAGAACAATATTAAAAACCTGTCCCTGGTTTTAGGGTTTTGTCCCGCCGCATTATTTTTGGTTTTGTCCAGAATTCTTGAGCTAAGTGTTTCAGAGGTATGTATACAACTATTGTAACATCTGCCAGAAAACCACAAAGTTTCTGTTAGATGCTTCAAACAGTGAAGTGGAAGGTACTAAAGCCTAATCTGATTGTGTGTTGGATACTGCAGAAGGATGTTTGCAGTCACTAATAACTTCCCAACTCAAGCACACAGACTATCTAACAAATAGGTTAGAAAACAACAAAATCTACTGTTTCATTTTCATTTCATCACCTTTCATACTTCGTTATATTTCAAAAACAGATCTTTTAACTTCTGCTGGTACTATAGTCTGTACCCTGTGCAGATCAATGTGTAGCTGTGTACATCTCAACTGTCCAGATTTTTGCAGAATGTCTAGATTTTGGCATCATAATATTGGTTGGTTCCTCATTAAATTTGTGATTTCCTGGCAAATCACTGAGGATTAAAGCCACTAAATAATGGGAAACATTTGAATTTCAGTCTTCATTTCCTTCAGAAAATGCATGTTAATGCAAAACCTATTATTCTAGTAAATTTCTAAGTTTATAAGAACAATATTTAAAATCTGTGCCTATTTTTGTGCCTTTGCCCCGCCCATAATTTTTGGCTCTGTCCAGATTTCTGGTGCTTAGAAAAATATGTGTAGCTGTCACAGTGCTTCTTCTTTGCTTGTGTTCTGGCATGTGCTGGGTTTGCTTTTGGTTGTCTGGGGATTGCTATTGTGCTAGTTTATCAGTTTACATCTTAAGCCTCTCTCATGGAAATGATATGAGTAAGTTGAATATTTGGGCATGCAACAAAAGAGACTATGAAAGATATTGGCCTTCTGAATTAAATTTGCAAGTTAAAACATAGGATACAAAGTTCTAGTATATCTATTTAGCTTTTACTTTTGTATTTCAATCTGATATAAACTTCTACCTGCAAACCTAACTGTTGAGCACATCTCTTTACATCAAGTAGCATCCTTTCTATGACAGATAAGGGATTAATCTCATGAACACTTAATAATTAGGCTAAAGAAACCCTTTAACTCAGTAAAGTCATGTCGTGCTAGATGGCTTTATGTTTCCAAATAGTTAAAACTTGTTAGTTAATAAAATGACCACTTTCTAAAAAGAGGTCCCATTTTGGTTTTCCTTGAAACTGTGGACTAATATGCATATCTAGATTACTTGTTTATGTGACAGACAACTTGATGACCCTGATGTTCTTAAACCAGGCCTGTTTTTCTTTTGTTTCATGGCTAAACATGACTCCCATCCTTTGGAAACATAAGTAGACAGTGTCACGACTGTGCAGTTTCAGGTACAAGATACGTCATTACCTGTACAACAGATGAACTCCTGCTTCATCACATGTGGATAGCAGTACAAAAGCTACAATGATGAAACAATTTTGAGTAACAGTGGCTTTAAATGAGTGCTTACAGATTTCCTTAATGTCTTATGCTTGTCACAGTTCTTAATTTTCCCAGACTTGAGGAAGAAATCATTTTGAAAGCAGTATGAGCATAAAGACTGAAAAAAAAAACAGCAACAACAAAATGCTTATAACAACAAAAGACTGATGAGCATAAAGATTAAAAATACAGCAACAAAATGTTTATAACAATAAAAGGCTGATGACTATAAAGATTAAAATACAGCAACAAAAATGCTTGTAACAACTTATGCAGCTGTTGGTTACTTTCCATAGGAATTGCAAAGCAAAAAGTGGCAGATAGTGACCAGTATATTCATGGAGTGTGATAAACCTGTCATGGATACCAAGTAGTTCAGGGGTTGTAAGGGCAGAGTATAATCTGATCTATCCATGAGAGAAACACTGTAAGACTTACTATAAATCTTCTTTTGAACCAGTTTATTTACTATTTTTAAACAAAACATAACAATTAAGTTTGTGTAATATTACAGTGGTGCACAAATTATACCCTTAGTAACAGTAACTAACCATTCAACAAATTCCATATAATAGTCTTACAATCAAGTTTTCTAAGGTTTCAACCTCAGTAGATTTAAATTGATGTTAAGACATTAGCTTAGGTTTATAAAAATAAAAGTTTGTTAGTCATTTAAGAACCATGCAACAAACTTATACTTGTCAAAAATGGTTATACAGCTTTACATTTCAATACATAAACTTGCACTCATTTCAAAAACCACAGGAGAAAAAGAGAACATTTTAAAATCCAACCATGAGCTTTTTATCACAGCAGCTGTTTAAGGCAGAGTTAGCACTCTCTTTATTCAAGGTGAATAGATGTTTTAGAGCTAAAACTTAATTAGCGTGCACCTAATTAGTGTATATTCATAAAAGCCATGAGACATATAAACCAAGTGACCTTTATTTTAAATAGGTCGGAAAATGTTTGTTGCTAAGCAGCCTTGGGGAGGCAATTTATTGAGAATATGTAAGAGACTAGGTAGTGGATTTCTCTGCAGCTTTTTATTACATAGTGTAGTATAACAGCAGATCTAAGGACCATCGACTATATACTAGCTCTACTTGGAGCCACTGATAGTCCTGGTTGATAGATTCCACAATCAACCAATACTTGGCCATAGCTGAGATTGAGATTTTCTTCCACCTTTGAGTTATGAACTTCAATGCTCCAATAACCATTTCCTTCAATAGTAGCTCATATGACTTAGTTAACCCCAAAGACAGGCCAGATTATTCAACAAGTGCTAAATCCTACTCTATGGAAATAATACTTTCCAACATTTTTACTCATTGTTTCCTGAAGTGGAGTCCAATAATTAGCCAGTGCTGAACAGGAAAAGAAATTTTAAGATCATGTGCCCTCTTCCCACTTCACTGCCAGCACATAGGAAATGCATTAAAAAAAAACTTTACCAGAAAAACCTGTGAAGATGTTTCCAAGACTCTTCCTTGCTCAAATATTAGTTTTGAATAGTCATTATCAAAATAAATTTGCCAAACTAATTAATATTTTTCATGACCTTAGCCACCCTCAAGACTTCTGTTTTTTGGATGTACAAGTGAAGTTTCACTATCACTGGGTAAGAATTTCCTCTGAATCATTAAACTTGCTTGTTTATATAAGAGAGAACTTGGTGATGTTTATGTTCTTAGACCAATCCTGTTTTTTTTCTTTTGTTGACCAATTACATTCCCCAAGTCATCAAAATCCATACTTGTCAGAGCCTAGCTTCATTCTGTGGACCCATTACATGCACACTGTTTCTCTGTCTTCTGTTTTTCTGATCTTCATCTGATTCCAAAAGACACTGTATGAACTCTAGTAGTTATACAACTTGATGTTCAGATTTGGCAAGTTGCAAGTTTAAATCTTATTGCTTGGATTCTAGTCTGGTAATTCATATTGAGATATCCATCACTATTCCATTTATTTTGCAAACTTACAAGTTCATTTTTTTTCCTAGAATGTCTCCACTGAAAGTGCTAACTGGTGTATTGACACCACAAGCTTTGTTAAGTCCAATATACCAGGGATGATTGCTGTCAGCCATGGGAACCAGTGAACCTCTAGTGATCCCACTAGGTTTGTTTCAAATGTTTCAGGAGAATTAGAAATATGTATCCAACACATACATGGGCCAGTATTCGGAGAGATTTTCTCTGCTATGGTAATTTGTCCAATGTAGGTTTGGCAATTAGTGGAACAGACAACATCTCCAATTTAGAGGTATGGTAAAAACCACACAGAGAAGCACCTCCTTAGTTGCCCATTGTCATGTTATTGAAGCAAATACTGTGCTGTGCTGTCAAAACTGACCACACTTTATTTATTTTTTTTATTTTTTATTTAACATTTGTTGACCGGGAATGTCCGACTAGGTTCCACAGAGCCTGTTTTCAGCGGAGGCCCGGGGAGAAACGCTCCAGATGCATGTCTTTGGAATGTGGGAGGAAACCGGAGTACCTAGAGGAAACCCACGCGAACACAGGGAGAACATGCAAACTCCACACAGAAGGCACCCCAGCCGAGAATCGAACCGGAGGAACTCTTGCTGTGAGGCGACAACGTTAACCGCTGCACCACTGTGCCGACCACACTGGTGGTCTTTCTACCAGGCCAGGCACTGGGGTAGCACAGGCACCCCTTTACACCCTCTATACCTGTAAATACACACACACACACACACACACACACACACACACACACACACATTCAGATGCTGAGACAACTATGCATGCAGACATACATGTACACACTCGCGCGCGCGCACACACACACACACATATATATATATATATATATATATATATATATATATATATATATATATATATACACATATACACACACAGACATACATGGTTGACATCTCCTATATAACTACCATAATGCAATCACCCAGATGGATGGATGGGCAGACATTCATGTGCTTACACACAAATGCACACATACACATTCATTCAGCTGCATTCATGTCCCTATAAAGATTTGCATGCACACATATCTGCACACATACACACACACACTCACACTCGCACACATTTACACACACACACACACACACACACACACACACACACACACACACACACACACACACACACACACACACACACACACACACACACACACACACACACACACACACACACACACACACACACACACACACACACACACACCACTGTTCCACTGCACTTACCTATGCTGAGGCTGCTCCCATAGGAGTGAATGGATGAGTGAATGGATGAATGCTATCAAAAGACAGTATTCGCTTTTTATGTTCTAGAGAAAAAAAATTAGAATAACTCTGTTAAGTTACTCAGAAACTTCTGCCTTTTCTGAGTTAGTGCTCATGGCTAATTGCAGTCATAGGTTTTGAGGTATATACTAGACTAATGACCACTGCATGTCCTCCCCACGGTCGAGTGGCTTCCGAAAGACAATGTGTGAATGGGCATGACTTCTCTGAAGGTTGGGCATTGGGCTGGCAACTCGGCACCATAAAAAATCTAGTGCCAATCATTAGCGAACCGAAGTTTCGCTGTGGCGACCCCTAACCGGCAAAAGCCGAAAAGACAAACAAAACTAGACTAATGACCACCAGGGCCTTTATAAGCCTAGCCATATAATCCAACCCAATTGTATTCCTACGTATCATGGGTGTTTATTAGGATGGGGTATGTCTGGAAGTTTCTAGAGGTTATGTGGGGATATGTTAGTTTGATCATTACTGTCTGCCTCTGTCTGTCAGAGACATGGGAGCCAGAATAAATTTCTGATTTTCCATGCATTGGTCAAGGTTACACTTAAATAAGGTTAGGGATGGACACTGCTTTACATGGATGGGGAGCCTGTTACAGAGCATGGGGATCCTCTGAAACACAAATCTGTCTTGCCAACATGTCTTATTTATGTCACAAACAAAATTTAAATCCTTGGATCTAATGGTTCTGATGCTATTCATTTGGAAGATGTGCAAAAGGTCCATCAGAACTGGATCTGAGGATGCCTTGTATGGTTCTTAGGTGTTTGCTAGGCTAATGACCACAAGGACCTTTTTAAGCCTAGCCATGCATCTGAAATCTCTGACAAGTTTTCATACCCTTGATTAAGTGTAAGCAGGGGGTTGAGAGATGAAACATTTACAAGCAGGGGCCTGGGAGATGAACCACTTGCAGGTTGCCTCTGTCCATTACAGACATAGGTGCCAAACCAGGGATGAATTTCCTGTTCCATATCCAGTTGTCCAAGTTGCAGTTGAATTGGGTTAGGGAGGAACTCTGCTTCACACAGATGAGGAGCCTGTTCCAGAGATGGAGTAGGCTCTAGGATACATACCTGTCTCTCCAGCAGGTATTATTTATATCACAGGCAAGGTTCAATTCTTTAGAATGGGTAATTATGGAACTGTTTGTTCTGTGGATATGCAGGAGGTACATCAGAATGGGGTCTGACAATGCCCTGTATGCCAGGCATAGATCTCCCCTCAAAAGCCTGTAGGAGACAGAATAGAGGGATAGAACCTTGAGGTGGTCTGCATAGGACATTTTACTTAAGTCCTGTATTCTTTTAGTGAGGAACCCCTGTGGACGTTCCAATTGTTGGATATGCCTGGTTAGGTACATACACAAAGTCAGGTAGTGAACTCCCAAGTCAGACTGCTGACCAGTCACGAGAGGAGTCCCACAGAGTTAAGGTCCTGGCTCCTCTCATGTTTGGCATCTACTTCTCAGAAGGCCAGGCCAACACAAGGGACTCTGGCTGACCAGGTTTTCAGGCGACTGCAAGCTAGGAGCCATTATTAACTCCCCAAGTGATGCATGCATCCTACAGAAAGGCCTCACTGACAACAATGACTGGTGTCAAAACCATGGCCTTAAGCTTAACGCCAAAAAATGCATCATCATTCCCTTTGGTAAAAACTCAGTTCCCACTAACTACCACATTGATGGGAGCCCACTGAACACTAAAGGTATTATAAGAGATCTGGGGACGCAGGTTGACAGCAACCTCTCCTTCGACCACCACATTGCCACTGTGGTCAGAAAGTCCTTCTATGTGGCACATCTCATTACCAAGGGTTTTGCATCCAGGAAGAAAGAGGTCATCATCTCTCTCTACTCTTCCCTCATTAGACCAATCATCGAGCATAATGCCCCATTTGGCATGTACCTCACTAAACACCTGCAACAGCTGGAGAGGCCACAGAAGTACCTCACAAAGAGGATCCTAGGCATTAAACACATATCCTACATGGACAGACTCTTTTGAGTCTGTCCTACATGGACAGACTCAAAAGACTCTATCTAGTCTCTGTCTCATATCACCTACTTAGAGGCAATCTCTGCTTGACTTACAAAGCCATGTCTCACCCAGCTCTGTTAGAAATGCTACATCTAAAGAAATCCCACGTCCTTCGCACCACACACTCCAGAGAGCTGAACCTCATTACCACAATCAACAGAACATGCTGGAGGGACAGGTTCCTCAACCAGAGACTGCCCATGCTCTGGAATAGACTTCCCATACATGTCAGGCAGAGCACCTTGCTGTCCTCTTCAAGAGAAATCTTGATGAGTGGATGGATAATAGAAAGTTCACCCCGGGGATCACTCCAGTGGCTCTACTTGATTGAGGCACTGGGAACTAATGTCGGGTGGCACAATGCCAGGGCACTTCTATGGGCTAGGCTTGTAGACGCTCCAGGGCCATTAGCCTAGTACACACCTATGAACCTATGAACCTGGGCATTGTACTCAATGACTGGTCTGATGAAGGCCGAATACAGTGGAAAAATTACTTTCTTGGAATTAGATGCCATACATTTATTTGTAAGTTGAACAATATAGAATGATTTCCTCACTACTGTAGACACATGATAGCCAAAGGCTATATTACTATCGATGTGTGTCCCTGACTACTATGTCAACTCTGAGGGGTGTGGTGTCATTATGATAGTTACCAGGGATGGATGACTTTCCAAAAGATTATATTACGCATTTCTTGGCATTTAGGTTTAGTCCATGGCTCTGACACCAGTTGTTTGTCTGCGTCAGCACCTCCTGGAGAACATTTGTGTCAG
This sequence comes from Protopterus annectens, assembly GCF_019279795.1. NCBI lineage: Eukaryota > Metazoa > Chordata > Ceratodontiformes > Protopteridae > Protopterus > Protopterus annectens. Next base: position 1,744,902,812 of record NC_056732.1, on the reverse strand, counting down.
TGTGGGATTCCAGAGGCCCTGATAGGTCATGTTTCATGCTATTTAGAAGGCATCTTGAGTATTGTCTGGGCCCATTGATGCAGTTTTCTTGGACCTAGACAGAGCATTAAGGACCTGTTCTCTAGTGATAGTAGGGAGAGGTATATTTGATGGTATTTCCTGAGGGAAGGTTGAGGGGAAAAGAGGGATAAGGCTGGAGCTAAATTTATCAAGCAGGAGGTTTGCTATATCTTCTGGCTAATTATAGGTGGCTCCATTTAAAATGAGCTCAGCACACAACTGTGTATTGTCTTTGAGGTGTTGGGCATAGCGAAAGAATGCTTTGTGATTGTCCTTAGCCTGGTAGACCAAACTTACCTCAAATTTGGCTTGGCAGACTTTATTTTTCCTCTGAGTTGTTTGTTTAGTTTGATGAGAGTGCTTTTATCCTTCTGGGTGCTGCACCTCCTAATTTTTGCCATGATTTTCTTCCTTCTGTTACACAGCCTATTGATTTTGTGATTTCTCCGGGATGGCTTGTTTTTTGAGTTGGTTCTGTACTTCTTCCTGGTGGGTACAGCTGCCTCTATGCAACTATTAACATGCTTGTACAGGGTTTCTGTAAACAGTTCTGCATACACAGAAGTGTTCTCAGGGTTTAGGGGGGTTTAAAATTTTGCCAAGTTATCACTTAATAGCAGGAGGTTAGCCTTAGAGTAGTTTCTGAATATTTCAGGTTTAGCTGGGGATCCAAGTTTTATTTTTACTTCAAAAGGAGACCATGCTGTGGTCTGACCATACCAGGGAAGACATTACAGTAGGGGGAGTGCAGCACTTTCCCATATTAGTGAGGACCAGATCCAGTATGGTTGCAACCCTAGTTGGCGCGTTGACCATCTGATCCAGGGAGTTTGTGTTTACAAAATCCAGAAATCTCTGTGCCTGTACGTTTGGTGTTGTATAGGATTCCCACTTAATAGTGGGGTAATTAAGGTCACCCATGAATATGGCATTGTGTTGAATGGTTAGTGTTTCTAATAAGTTTAAATACATGGTATGGGTTTCCAGGGTCATGGGGGGGGGGGGGGGCTATAGCTTGCAAGGAAGTGATATTGGATTTTGCCTATAGTGATTTGAACAAGGAGCAGCTCAAGTGCATTGTCCTGTTTGACCAGCCTAGAAGTTTATTTTTTTTTGATGTAAAGAGAGACACCTCCACCTTTAGTTCCTGCCTGTGAAGTAGCTGGTCTACACGTGTGGAAGTTATTATAACCTTGCACTGTTGGTGTGCTCTCTGTGGCTTTAAACTGTGTCTCAGTGACCACACAGATGTCAGCATTCTCTAAGGTGAAGAGACCTTCTAGGGAGTGGAGATTTTTGATTAGACTCCTAGCATTGATCAGTAATACATTTAGATTTTCTTGGTTTTGATTTGCTATGTTGGAAGTACTTTCAGTTTGGCATTGCCTTAAAAAGGCACTATCGGGGAAGGCAATGTTTTAGCTAATATTTGAAAAACTAGAGGGGGAGGAGCAGACCATCCCTGGCAAAGCAGTGTGATTTGTTGACCATATCCTTCCATTCTAACAAATATTGCTCCCCCTTAGAATGACATCAGATGCTAAGCCAATTATTAAAGTCAGTCATCTTTTGTTCACATTGTGGCATCCTCCTTGGAGAAGGTAAAATCCTACTCAATGCTAGCCTCATACCAGCCAGAGACACATATTCCGAGAACTCCATCATGTGTCTCTTCATATAGTCTAGGGAGGTAAGTCTCAGGTCATTTACTCTCACATCTGTCTCCTACAAGCTTTTGAGGTAAAATCTATGCGTGGCATATATGGCATTATCAGATCCCACTCTGATGGTCCTCCTGCATATCCATGAAACAAACAGCACCAACTTTACCCGTTCTAAAGATTAAACCTTGCCTGTGATATAAATAGGTCATGCTGGAGAGATAAGTACATATCCCAGAGACCACCTTGTCTATGGAACAGGCTCCCCATCCATGTGAAGCAGAGTTCCTCCATAACCCAATTCAAGTGTAACTTGGATCATTGGATGGGAAACTGGAATTACATCCCTGATTTGGCACCTATGTCTCTAATGGACACAGGTAACTTTTAGTTATGTACTCACCATAACTTCAGATGTTTGGGATCCATCTCGCCTACATTCTGAATGATGGGTTCGGAGCCGATCCCTCGGCTCCGACTCGGCACGCTTATGCCAAAGAGCGAAGTCTCTTATTGGCTGAGCTTACTATATCCCAGGATGCACCACTACCATTCCCCCAGATCTAGTTTGTCCGCATACATGCACACACGCATACCCTGCTTATATAACATCGTCAGATGAACAAGATAAAAACAGTCGAGCTCAAAACCGTTCTATCTCTTCTGATCTGCAAGGCAGGGGGAAGGAGGGTGGGTATCAGGAATGTGCGAGATGGATCCCAAACATCTGAAGTTATGGTGAGTACATAACTAAAAGATGTTATGTGATCCTATCTCGCCTACATTCTGAATGATGGGACAGCGTCCTAGCACCTGAATCCTGGGTGGCTCACTGGAAAACACTCCTGAGTACCGTGGAACCAAATGATGCTCGTCCTTTAGATGCCACATCCAATTTGTAGTGGGAGATGAAAGTGTGCGGGTTGGACCAAGTAGCCGCAGCACAAATTTCCGATATAGCGAGCTTGGAATGAAAGGCTATAGAAGTAGCCATAGCTCTGGTAGAATGAGCTTTGATAGATGATGTAAGTTGTTTATTCGAAGAAGAATAGGCCTGAGTTATGCAATCTCTGATCCATTTTGAGATTGTAGCTTTTGTGATGGATTGGCCCAATTTATTATCTGAGAAGGACACAAACAACTGGTCTGACTTACGAAGTTGCTGAGTCCTATCTAAATAGAAGCGTAATTGCCTGTGAACATCCAATTTATGGAGAGTGTATTCTGCTTCATTAGAGAATTTTGGAAAGAAAACTGGTAGCTCTAGAGATTGTTGAAGACAGAAACTAGAACAGACTTTTGGGACAAAGGATGGATTAGGCCTAAGTGATACTCTATCCTTGTGGAAAATCAAGTACGGTGGTTTAATAGACAGGGCTTGAAGCTCTGAGACTCTTCTTGCAGAGGTAATAGCCACTAAGAATGCCGTTTTCCAAGACAGATATTTTAATTCGCATGTAGCAGCCGGTTCAAAAGGGGGAGATGTTAATGTGCAAGCACCAAATCAAGATCCCACGGAGGTGCAGGATGAAAAACTGGTGGTCTTAACAGACTGGCACCTTTAATGAACGTTTTGCATAGTCTGCTGCTCATCAAAGGAGGATCCGTGGATTCATGGAATTTAGAGATAGCAGCTAGTTGGACTTTAATAGTTGAGACAGAAGATCCCTGATTAAACAGGGATGTTAAGAATTTCAAAACCTCTGGGACAGGAGCAGTGATAGGGTCAAAGCCCTTGAGTTGAGCCCAGATAGCAAACCTCTTCCACTTACTGAGGTACAATTTGTTAGTGGTGGGTTTGTGGGCCGAAGATAAAATGTGAACAACTTCCGGGTCTAGTGTGTGTCTTCTAACTAATGTTGGAAGTGGAGGAGCCAAGCTGTCAATTTTAGAGATTGAAGGGACTGATGCCAATGTCCCGACTGATGGATTAGCAAATCCGGAATCAGGTCTAAGGTCCACGGATCGTCCACTGCATGCTTTTTCAGGTAAGGAAACCATATCTGACGAGGCCAGTATGGGGCAATCAGAATCATTGAAGACCCCAGTTGAGAGGCTTTTTGAATAACTTTGGGAAGGAGTGGAATTGGAGGAAAGGCATAAAGTAGCCCTGTTGGCCAAGGTTGTACTAGAGCATCCATGGCTGGTACTTCCTGATGTGGAATCAAAGAGAAGAACCTCTGGCACTTGGTGTTTTGTGGAGTTGCAAATAGGTGGCAGCACGGCGTCCCCCATCTCTTGAAAACCTGGGCTGCTACTGTGCGGTTTAGAGACCATTCGTGAGGAGAGAGAATTGTCCTGCTTAACTTGTCCGCCAAAACATTTGACTTTCCCGGGATGTGGGTCGCTACCAAGAAGCGGTTGGTAGCTACAGCCCATTCCCACACTCTCATGGCCTCTCTGTAAAGGGGATACGATCTGGTCCCTCCTTGTTTGTTCAGATACCAAACCACCGACATGTTGTCTGTGTGGATGGCGATAATGCCCTGAGGAAGAAACTTGTGTAAGGCCTGTAGGGATAGAAGTACAGCCCTCATCTCCAACACGTTGATGTGGAGAAGAGCTTCGTCCGGAAGCCAGGAGCCCTGAACTAGCCTGCCCAGACAATGCCCCCCCCCACCCTATCTGGGAGGCATCTGTCGTCAGGGTAACCACTGGAGGGAGAACAAAGGGTTTTCCCTGATCCAAGTTGGATGTCTGAAGCCACCAGCGAAGGTCCCTTTTGCATATTTCCGTAATCATGATGTGATGATTGAGGGGAAGATCCTGAAAGGACCATTGAGTTGACAAGAGCCACTGAAGAATCCTCATGTGTAATCTTGCTAGAGGAACTAAAAGAACCATGGCAGACATTGAGCCTAAAACCTGTAGGACCATCCTGGCTGGGGCTTTGGATCTCGAGATTAGAGCTTGAACTTGGCCCTGTAAAGTTTGGATCCTTTCGGCAGGAAGAAATACGCGCATCAATCTTGAGTCTATCTCTGCTCCTATAAACTTTATGCGTTGAGAGGGCAGCAAGACAGACTTTGACCAATTGAATGTAATCCCTAGGGAAACACCCAGGAGATGGTGGCTTTGAGGTTGTCCATTAGTAGATGCCTGGTGGTGGCAGTCAGGAGCCAGTCGTCGAGATAGGGAAACACTTGGAATCCAAGACTTCTCAGGTGAGCTGTCACTACTGCCAAACACTTGGTGAACACCCTGGGGGCTGTGGTGAGACCAAAGGGCAGAGCACAAAATTGGTAATGACTGACTCCCAGGCTGAAGCGCAGATACCTTCTGGATGCCTGATGTATCGGTATGTGATAATAGGCGTCCTTGAGGTCTATGGAGCACATCCAAACATCCTTCTCCAACAACGGGAGAATGGATTGTAACGTGACCATTGAATTTGGATTTCGTGGCGGATTGGTTCAGTCTGCTGAGATCCAATATTGGTCTCAGGTCCCCTGTCTCTTTTGGCACTAAGAAGAACCTGGAGTAAGTTCCTGATCCGATCTGGTCTGTGGGGACGGTTGGATGACTCCTTTTCTAGCAGCTTTAAAGCTTCTGCGGCTGCTATTTCCCTTTGACTGGGTGGTGGGTCCGGGATTCTCTTGGGCGGTGGGGGTGAGTATTTGAATGGGATGGTGTAACCTCCGGCAATGATCGAAGCACCCATCTGTCCTGAGTGATTGACTCCCAGGCATTTAGGTGCTTGGCGAAGCGACACCCGACTGGCTCGAGCAGCACAGCCAGGCAATCCCTCATGGCGTGTGGGAGGCTGAAGAGCCACGAAAGGACTCGCGGTCTCCAGAATTGCGGGGCCCTCTGCACGCCTCTGGGACGGCGTCTCCTGAAAAATTTCCCCGCCCTCTGCCTCTGGGCGGGGAATCTTCCTGCTGTTGGGAGAAAAACTTGCGAGATTTTGAACCACATTTTCCCCTCCTTTAGCCTTGGGGTAAGGCCGAAAGGGAGTGGAATAACGGCACCTCGGCAGATAAAGTTTTCCCTCTTGCTCACAGCGGGTAAGGGTGTCTTTCACCTTGGGTCCAAACAATGAGGACCCATCAAAGGGAGCGTCGTGAAGGAAGACTTGAAGGCCTCCAAACTGACACAAGCGGAGCCAGGCTTGTCTCGTGAGCCACGCCTGTGCCTGCCGCTCTACCCGCCCTTCGGCCGCATAGGAAATGAGCCTCATGGGCGAGTTAGAAATTGGCGTAAGGATAGCCAACTGAGAGCTAACGGACTGGGCTAGCTGCTCAGGTAGGTTACCGAGGGAATCTGACAACTCCTTGACCAGATCCCTCTGAAGCCTTGTAAAATGTGCCAAATAATTCAGAGACCTTAAGGTAAAGGCCGCTGAAGTCAGGGTGCGCTTCCCGTACCTATCCATACTCCTAGACTCCTTATTAGGAGGATGGACGAGCGTTGAAGCCTCTGCCACGTCCTGTTGTGTAGCAGATGCCACCACCATGGCATCTACAGCCACGCCTTTAGTAAGGAACTCCTTCTCGGGGGGAGCAGATAAAAATTTATTTGGACGAGAAGGGACTGGTTCCACGGTATCTGGATGTTCCCGCCCGACAAACTAAATCCAGAAGCTCGTCGAAGGAGACACCCAGGAGGCGGAGGGCTGAGCCCCAAAGGCCTTGAGGAGCACTGATTCGTCAGCAGAGGGGGGTTTGGATATCCAGCTGCCTCGTTGTTTGAGGATCTCTAAGACGTCTGCAAATGAGACATCATCCGAGGACGACTTCGGGGACCCCCCCGCATCATCCATATCAGTGTCCGATGTAATAGACTCGGGGAGTCCACGTGCTTCCTCTTGCACGATCTCTTCCTTGGGGTTCCTCTGAAGACAACTCCGAAGAACCCTCAGGAGGAGGGAACCCCACTGGGGTAACCTCAGGCCTCGGGGCTCCGCTGGCTACGGACAGGGAACTGCCAAAGACCCAGTCTCCACGCCCAGGGAAGGTGCTGGTAAAACCGGAGAGATGGCGAAGAGGACTTGGCCAAGGCACTCCTCATGGCCCTGAAAGCGGACCCCAGAATCCTGGGAGTGTCCGGTCTCCGAGCCATGATAGTCGACGGAAGTCCCGCAGAAGCACCGAGAGGGAGGCTCGGAACTGAAAGCATAGGTCCCGAAACATCACCCTCGGGTCCAGCCGAAGAAGTCCAGCGTACCAAACTCGGACCCGAGGCCGGGTTGGAGTAAGGGTCGGAGCCGACCCTGAGATCTCCACCGGCTCCAACAGCACCTGCTCCGGAGCGAAGCAGTCGGAGGAGGAATGGCAATGGGGTGGGCCATGGTCATCGGCTCCGAAGCCAACTGGGTCGGAACGAAACAAATTTTGGAAGACTGAGGACTGGAACAGCCTTTGGAGCACCCTGTCTATATCAGAATCCGACATTCTCGAGACCGAGAGGAAACAGAACGGGTTCGAGAAGGCCTCTCCATCGGCCCCAAGGGACTAGGGGACCCGGCTCGGCGACTCGATGAGAATCGGCGCCGAGGAATACTCACACCAGATTCCATCGGTGCCGAGGTAGACTTGCGCCGAGGAGGAAGTGTCTGGCGGGCGACCCTTGTCGGCTCCGAGAGCAGTGCAGCCGACGAAAGTGACCCGCCTCTCGATGCCCCAGCCATCGGCTCCGAAGGCAAAGGAGTCCATACTGGTGGCATCGAGGCAGACCGTTCGACCTCGGCTCGAAGTCTTTGGAGCCGAAGGAGAGGCCTGCCTAGGTCTCTTGGCAGTCGGATCCGACGGACTGGTCGGAATCGAAGCCCTTTTCTTTTGGCAGGAGCCGGAGAGGATGCCAAGGCTTCTTCAAAGAGGGTTTAATTAACCCCTTAAGAATCAATTTATTTTTCCTCTCCTGGAGGACCCTTGAGGAAAAAGCGTGACATACGCTGCATGACTCCTGCAAGTGCTTTGCCCTAGACAATATACACAGAGCAAATGATCGTCAGTAATAGACATCTTAAAACCACATTTGAACATTTTTAAAACCCGAAGGCCTAGGGGTTTGAGACATGATGTTAAACAATTCTTTGACAGGAATTCAAACAACTATAGATTTGCTTGTAATAAATCTAAGCTTACAGTTAAAGTTTAACACAAACACTAGCTGTAAATGACAGGGAACTCTCAACTACTGTAGACTAGAGACCCTGAAAGGTTTTCAAAGGTTGACCGTCTGGGAAGGCCCTGGATGTAAGGGGGGCCGAAAACAAACTCAACCCAATCACACACAACAATTTTCACAATCCAAACGTACACAAAGAAGCGATAGCCGTTAAAACAGCTTTTGTGACCAAAAAACAGCAAAAAACTGACAGAAAAGTAGTTAATAAAATCTACTCAGCCCAGCCAGCTCGAGACCACGTCTTCGCAGGGAAGCGGCAAACGAGATCTGGGGGAATGGTAGTGGTGCATCCTGGGATATAGTAAGCTCAGCCAATAAGAGACTTCGCTCTTTGGCATAAGCGTGCCGAGTCGGAGCCGAGGGATCGGCTCTGAACCCATCATTCAGAATGTAGGCGAGATAGGATCACATAACATCCTGTAAGTGGTTCATTTCCCAACCCCCTGCTTACAATTAATCAAGTGTATCAGAACTTGTCAGAGATTTGGGATGCATGGCTAGGCTTAAAAAGACCTTTGTGATTGTTAGCCTAGTAAACACCTATGAACCTATAAGCATGGACTATGACTGAGTCATATTGGTACTTGTATTCCAATGACTTGAGTGCATGCATAATGTGGTGGATCCTAGCCCCTGATAACCAACTGACCATGACTTTCTCCTTACTCAGCCTGGTGAGAGGGACAACAGTGTATCTCACACTGACATAAATCACACTTCAATAACCATAAGAGTATACAGATATGGCTTTATGGGAGTCAGTACATGGCATTGTGTTTATACCCTGTAGTCTCCTGGTAAGGAAGCTTTGTGGACATTCCAACTGTTGCATATGTCTGGTCATGTACATACCAGAGGAGACATTACACTAAATGATGGGTCTATGACTTCCTTGGACCTGGATCCCATGACCTTACTAATAAAATGGATGACGTAGAATGATTTTCTTACTACCTTGACCACATGTTGGTCAAAGGCCAGATTACTGTCTATATATGTTCCCAGATCCCTGATTACTGAGTCATCTCTTAAGGGTGTCTTATTGATGGAGTAATTAGCCTGGGTGTCAGTTTTCCCAATAGGCACTATAATGCATTTCTTGGCACTGAGTTTTAATCTATGACTTTGACACCAGTCATTTGTATGTGTGAAACCACCTTGTAAGATGTTTGTATCATGGGGTAATCTATGATAGATCCCAATTTGCAGCCATCTGAGAGGTGGTCAGTCAAAGTCCCTTGACATTAGCCTTTATTTTTGAGAAGTAGATATCAAATAAGAGTGGTCCCAGCATGGAGTTCTAGGGTACACCACTGGTGATTGGTCTCTTAATGGAGGTAGTATCAGAAAACCTGACTTTCTAGATTCTGCCTTAGATCCAGTTGGCAATTCACAAATTAAATAGAGGTTTATGCCTAGTTCGGTGAGTTTGTCAACTATACCTGAAAGGAATATTGTATCAAATGCCTTAGCTAGGTCCAGGTAGGCATTATGAACCATTTATTCTCATCCATTGCCTTGGTAACCTTCTCAAAGAGGTCAACCAGGCTTAGTAGGCATGACCTTCCCTTGACAAACCCAAAATGGATCGGGTCTAGTGTGAAGACTGTCTATTTCTTTGCTGATCATTTCCATGATAATTTGTTCATGGTTCTGTATATTAGACTAGTCAGACTAATAGGTCTGTTGTTTCTGGAGTCAGTTGATGGTACACCTTTGTGAAGTGGGATAACCATTGCAATTCCCCATTCTCATGGTACAAAGCCTGTTTTGAGGCTATGGTTGAAAAGTGACTCAAGGCCATGTGTGTTTACTTTGATGCAGCCTAGTGGTCCTATCTCTCCCAAAAGGAGATGTGTTTTTACTTTGATGCAGCTTAGTGGCCCTATCTCTCCAAAAAGGTCATGTGTTTTTACTTTGATGCAGCTTAGTGGCCCTATCTCTCCCAAAAGGTCATGTATTTTTACTTTGATGCAGCTTAGTGGTCCTATCTCTCCCAAAAAGCTGACTGAGAAGTTAAAAGTCTGACTAGCCCTAAGATTCAGAAAAGATTGCTGTGATGCAGAAGCCATTCCTGGACTTCTGAATTGCCATGTGGCTTTCCCAGTGGTCCCCACCAGAGAAAAACAAACATAGTGAGTGACCAGTCTCAGAACTGGAAAAGCCTTCCAAGATGAATTCTGCATCTCATTAATCCTTTCTGAATCCCAGGGCTAGTCAGACTTTTAATTTCTCAGTCAGGTTTTTGTGAGGGACAGACCTACAAAGCTGTAACAAAGTAAAAAGAGCCAGCAGCTTTATGTCATTATGAAATAAGGTCATAAAACTGTAAGCTGGAACTTACTTATAATGCCACTCACATTTTGCTATTGGAATCATTTATTATAACCCTTTGATATAGACATCAAAGTAATGTACACATTTAGACACAGCACTGAAATATTATGACAGGGAAGAAACTTGAAACTAAGAATGTAATTATGCATATACAAGACAGATGAATACACGGACAGATGTCTGACCTACCAATAAAAATACATTTTTATAACTCTTGAGCTACATAATCAAAGGCTACACTCTTTGTCATTTCAGTTCATTCAAGGCAAAAAGGTTTCTATTTTGTTTGTGGTTTGTTTGAACAGGTTTCATTGTATATAAGGGCAGTGTATTATTAATTGTATGTGAGCTGTGCATGGCCAGCTAGAGACCTGTGCTATGAACCTGTAAATGTGTGCTGTACCTGGCTGTCAGCAGCAGAATAATTTCTGTTTAGCACTGGAGTTTACAGGATACCTGCGGTGGTGGTGCTGCAGTAGCATTGTCGCCTCACAGTAAGACATTGACCTGTTCGATTCTCAGCTAAAGCGTCTTCTGTGTGGAGACACGCATGAATGAGCGTACCTTCGTTGAAGGTTGTGCATCAGGGCTGGCAACTCGGTACGTAAAAATCAACTGCCAATCATTAGCTGACCAGAGTTCCACTGTGGCGACCCCTAACCGGGAAAAGCCGAAAGATACAACAACTGGAGTTTACAGGATCTCTCTGGTATGAAGAAGAAAACAAGTTTTTATTATTTCTCTCTGGTCCACCGCACTGCTGGTTAAATATTTCCAAGGGCTGCAGTTGGTGGAAACTTTAGAAAATTATCTTTGTATGTATTGGGGCATCAGGATAACTTTACTCCAGTAGGATCCTAATATTTCTTATACATTTTTCTTCACATTTGCTCAAACTCACAGGTGCAGCTGCCTTCCTTTTAAATCTTGTTGAAGCTACAGCAGTAACCAGGATTTCTGCGGATGGAGTGAATTATTGCATTCTATTTCAAATATTGATGCTAATACCCTCTTGAGCACTTGTATGCAGAATATCAAAACTGGTGTTAACCCAGTAACCAACATTTTCAAAGTTTGTACCATGCCTTCACGGTTTTTAATTCATTACATTTGTCTTAAAAGGGCAATGACTGTTTTACATATATACAATACATATAAGAAGTTTTACAGATTTATTCCGCTTATCACAGGAGTGAAGTCCTTTGTGAGGCAGTTTTCATCAAATCGTGTGTTAAGATATGCTTTTGTTTTTGATTGAAAGCAATATTTCTAAATGCTACAAATGTTAATGTTTGGATGTTCAAGTATTTCTTTGCTGTGCTGTGCCTGAAATATGCTTGTATGAATAGAACAGAATAGCTAAAAAATCAAATAGACAGTCTATCCTCAACTAGACTCTTACTAACAAAACTACAAACTATCAACAATCAGGCTGTCTCCCTGACAGCCTAAGTGACCACTCACCAACCTTCCTACTGAGACAAAAGACCAATAGTTCAAAAACTACTGCTTACCACCAAATCCAGAAAAAAACAATCTTAATCCCTAGACACCAGTGACCACTCTCAATCAATGCAACTGGTCTATCCTAAAATAACTACCCCTCAACACAGCTGTTGAATACTTCAACAGCACATTTCTAAATGTCCTAAATAGTCTCACACCCCCTAGAACAGTCAGAGTTGAAGCTAACATCATCCCCAGGCTAACCAAGGAAACTAGAAATCTTCTTAAAACTACAGCTAAAGACTGGGATCAATGGAACACCAATAAGACTCTACAAAATCGAATAACACACCAGCAACTCCAAAACAAAGCCAAAAACACAAATCAAAGTAGATAAAAAATTACTATACCAACATGCAAAACACACATCAAAATTCTGGTCAGCAATCAAAACTATCCTACAAGCTTCCCCCTCCACAACCATCCTAACCTTGGGCACAGCTACTGAACAATTTAACAACTACTTCATCAACAATATCCTAGCACTATCCAAAAGTATCTGTTCCCACTACAGACTTTACCACTACTAGAAAATCGGAACAGCAACACCTTTTCCTTCCATTCTGTCTTGACAAATACCATAAAAAATAGATTATAAAATTGAAACCAACAACCATTGCAGCTGACTGTCTTCCAACTGAATACCTTAAGATGTCAATGGATATTATAGCCTACCCAGTATCAATTCTAATCAACAGATTTATCACTGAACAACAAGTCCCACATCTCTGGAAAGTCTCATATATAATTCCCCTCCACAAAAGTGGCATTTCTACAGAACTAATTACAGCCCTATTGCTATATTATCTCATCTATCAAAAATCTTAGAACAGTGTATACACTCCTATCCAGCCTAAATCATAGTTCCTCAGCCCTCTCTTGGCTCAAAGCTACCTAACTGATCGTCACCAGGCAGTAAAGTGGAAACAAGACATCTCTTCACTACTGCCACTCACATTAGGGGTGCCTCAAGGCTCCATTCTTGGTCACCATCTTTTCAATATCTTCACCAATAATCTAAAAACAGTTTCTTCTCTAGCTACTTTAGTCCAATATGCAGATGACTCCACACTGATATGTCCAGTCCACAACCTTCAGGAACTACAAGAGAAAACACAAAAATTGTTCTCAGCAGTAGAAGCTTGGCTTGCCAATGCACAGCTCATACTCAACCCTAATAAAATCAAGCTAATAATCTTCCAACCTACTAGGGCCACTGACCCCCACCCAACTTTTCCATAACTGCTGAAGGTAACACAACAACTGAACCCACTACGCTAACTAGGTGTTATCACTGATGACAACATGAGATTCAGCCAACGCATATCTCAAACTATTAAGAAAGTACACCGAAATTGGGTACTCTACACAAAAACAATACATTTCCTAACCAACAATACCAAAGTAGCCATTTCAAGAAATCATCTACTCTCAACACTTCTTTATGCCTCACCCATACTCACAAACCACATCAAATTTGACCTAGGTAAACTAGAAACATGCTATAATAAAATGGCTAAATTTGCCACTGACTCCGCATACAGAACACACCATTGTCTAGTATTAAAAAGTTATCTTGGCTAGAATTCCCACATCTTCTTCACTACAACCAGCTGATGATGGCACACAAATTACTTAACCAACCAGGCAAAACACACCTATCCTACAAAACTTATTAGAACCTTATTCTAACCCTAGAATACTACGCTCCAACAACAAATCCTTAACAAAAGTTACAAAATCTGTAAACTTCCCAGGTGATTCTCGCTACTCTAGTTATGTAGCCAAAATCGGGAGCTCCCTACCTCTAGAACTCAGAACTTTAACTAATATGACCCGCTTAAAAAATGTTCAAAGAACATCTGACAAACAAATAGCCATGCTTATGCAATTCTCCAGATTAAAACACACATTCCCCTTTTACTTCAACAATCCACCATTATTACACTTCTTTCCTATTACTTTAACACCCTCAAGAATCTCTTGGCATCTCTGAAATCACTGCTTCCTGATTACCTTCACTTTAACTATTATCTTAATAAACAAAATATTACCATCCCTGGAATAAATAAGCCTCTATAGACAAAAACATTATTTTAGTCTGTACTGTACCCATAATTTCCTAGTATCGTTCTACATTAAACTGACTCTTGCTGCATTTTGAACCTTCTGCTTAATCATTCTCATACATTTCTTCTGCTCACCTCTCCTTATAACTAACTTATGTTTCAACTCCTATCCAATGGCACTATAAACCTGCCAAATTACTATTACCTCTTTTCGTATTCTACTCAAACTGTTAAAAAACCCTAATCTGCCACTATGCTTGCAGACAATGAAAAATTTTTACTTTTCTCCTTAAACTATTGTTAAAAGATTTGCAATTACTTATGGACCAACTTGTCTTTGTAATAATATTCTCATGTAAATTTTTGTCTATTTTATATGTTGGAGCTTTTCTCCCCAGGCCTCCACTGAAAATGGGCTCGCACCCAGTCAGACTTTCCTGGTAAACAAATGTAAAATAAATAAATAAATACAATAAAATAAAATAAATGAAGGTTGTTGTATGTTGTATCTTTCGGCTTTTCCCAGTTAGGGGTCACCACAGCGGAACTCCGGTCCGTTAATGATTGGCAGTAGATTTTTACGTACAGAGTTGCCAGCCCTGACGCATAGCCTTCAACTAAAGTACGCCCATTCACGCATGTCTCCACACAGAAGACGCTTTAGCTGAGAATCGAACAGGACAACGTCTTACTGTGAGGTGACAAATGAAGGTATTTTTTTTAATGCCAAATCTTTTGGTTATAGATACATGGAGTTGGACTCTGCATGAAGTTTTGCAAGTTATGATTAGAATAAAGGCTAAGTAAGGGGATAGATGTAGTGTAGTGAGAATGAGTTTACATAAAGTTAGTGTGTGTGTGTGTGTGTGTGTGTGTGTGTGTGTGTGTGTGTATGTGTGTGTGTATGCACCAGTGCATGCTTGTGTGTGTGTGTGTGTGTGTGTGTGTGTGTGTGTGTGTGTGTGTGTGTGTGTGCGTGCATCTGTGCATGTTTACTTGTGTTTGTGTATGTGTGCTTGAGTATCTTGTGAAGTGATACTGTTAGGGCAAGGGCATTTTATGAGATAATAGTAGGTAGGGGCTAGTGACAATGGCAGGGTTGGAGTTAACACACGAGTAAAGTGCTGCAGGGACATAAAGTACCCCTGTCCATCCTTACTCTTGTGTGGTAACCCTAAACCACAGCCAGCCACTTCCCCTAATTCCAACCATATTTAATACCATATGTAAAACACTTTCCCTAGCAGTATCAGTATTCCAGCAAAGTACGTTTGAAGGTACTGCTATGGTTTCATTTTTTATTTACGGACTGGAAAAGGAAAGCCTTTACTTTCCTTTTTCTGTCCATGTAGTATCCATATTTTATTCAAAGTTAATTACTTTTGGCATGTAGATGTTAATGTAGTATGCATCGATGTTGCTACAAATCAAATTAGTGCATATGACAATAATAATAATAATGATAATATATAACTATAGCTGATTAGTGCTTGCATTTTGAAAAAAAAAACTACAAAAAAGCCAAAACAGCAGCAACAACAAGGATTTCAAAAGGAAAACATAGTTTCCCTTTGCAATCCCTAAACCAAAATCCCACCACTACATTCAAATCTAATTTGTCTAAATATTGTTTCTAAAAAGAAACTATCAGTAAATTCATGTGCAAAAGTGGGACAGCTGGGTCAGTTTATTGAGAGATGCTTTCAATAATTTAGAGACATCTGCATGGAAGAGATAAGACAAATGTATTCATTTCTTGAAAATATCATTATGTTCTGACATTTCTTATGAAGGAAAAACTAATATATTGAAAAAATATGGCTAAGTGTTTAAATAGCTCAAATGCCTGTCTTGTGAAATATGGTTTTGATTAATGTGTTTCTATTTCTGAATGCTTGTAAGACCTGTTTGTAGGTTGTCAGGAGGCTTTGAAACTCCAGCACCCCTACAACACACACACACACACACACACACACACACACACACACACACACACACACACACACACACACACACACACACACACACACACACACACACACACACACACACACACACACACACACACACACACACACACACACACACACACACACACACACACACACACACACATGGGAGACATTCAATTTATAATAATATCCCAGTTCATTGCCCAAGAATACTATTCCACTTAACCCATCAGGGCCATGAGCCAAATGTGCTAGTTGAAGAGTGCACAAACTGTTCAGGGAATTCACACCCCCCAGCAGTCCGAAACCTGGAATTTCAGGCTGAATCTGAATTTTAGCTAAATTGGCTTCCCTTATGGGTGACATTTAAGCCCTATTAGGAAAACTTTGTTCAGAAACATTTGTGGAACAGTTAACAAGTAGCTGTATGTAAACAGCTGTGACTTTCAATTTGCCAGTGGATGCACCAGAAAAAAAGAAGTTATGTTCTTATCATAACGTTCCATGTTTGTTGTCCTTTATCTCATCTTCCTTCTTTCTGGCTGAGTTTGGAGCAGATCTTGGCAACGACTCGGCCACTTCAAAAGCTAGCAGAGTCCTTACTGGCTCAAGGCTAACCCCTTATTCCACTATGCATAGCAGTAGCTACCCAGATCTCATTTGTGAGAACTAACCACCAGATAGGAAAAATATGAATTACCCAATAAAAGAGGTAACTAAACAATAAAGCTTCCTTGTACTGACAACAATAGGACAACCATGGTGACAAGGAGTATACCAAAGGCTAAAGAGCAAAGGAAACTCAGCCAGATCAGCCAAAAAAGGGGAAATTCCTCTTGTCATCCAGGATGGGGGAAGGACAGAGGGATGCAAGAAGGAAGCTGAGATAAAGGACAACAATCATGGAATGTTATGGTAAGAACGTAACTTCTTTATGTTATGTTGTCCATCTCGCCTTCCTTCTTTCTGGTTGGGACAGCATCCCCAGCACCTAAATCCTGGGTGTCTCACTGGAAAAGACTTCAGAACCAAGGAACTAAAGGATGCCCTGTTCTGTGAGGCCATGTCCACTTTGTAATGAGTAATGAAGGTATGGGGAGTAGCCCATGTTGCTGCCGCACAAATAGTATCTAAATGAAGCTTAGCTTGAAAGGCTATGGAGGTAGCCAAGGACCTAGTGGAATCTCCCCTCACTTTTCCCGGGACTGACACATTCCAAGACTTATAAGCATAAGTAATAGTATTGGACAGCCATTTTGAAAGAGTCACTTTGGAAACTGGTGAGCCTTGCTTACTCTGAGAGAAGGATAAAAACAGCTGATCTGATTTTCTGATGTGCTTGGTCCTTTGAAGATAAAATCGTAGCTGCCTGTGGACATCCAGTTGATGTAACTTGTACTCAGCCTTCTTGCCATAATTTGGAAATAAAACAGGAAGTTCAATTGATTGGTTCAAATTATACTCTGAGTAGATTCTTGGTCGAAAGGAAGGATTAGTTCTAAGAGATAATCTATCCTTGTGAAAGGTCATATAAGGCGGGCAGATGGAAAGTACCTGTAACTCGGAAACCCACCTAGCTGATGTAGCAGCAATCAGGAAGAGGGTCTTCCATGACAAGAACTTTAGAGGACAAGAAGTGGCTGGTTCAAAGGGAGGAAGGATCAGAGCAGCTAGTACTAAGTTTAAATCCCAAGGATGGAGAGTTTCTCGGATAGGAGGCCTTAATAGTGTAGCACCTTTCAAAAAGGCCTTACATAACTTATGGGACATGACATTAGAACCTTGAAAGCCCACATGAAAATTAGAAATAGCCACCAGTTGAACATGAATCATAGCAGCCGCTGCTCCTTTTTCTAAGGTTTCTGCCAGGAAGTCTAAGATATTTGCAATTGGAGCTGTAAAGGGATCAATGTCTTTTTGCTCAGCCCAGAAGGAAAACCTCTTCCATTTACTAGTGTAAAGTTTCCTAGTAGTTGGCTTATGGGGAGAGACTAAAATATGTTGAACCATAGGTGAGATGTCAGGGAGCCTGGCTAGGATCGGAAGTGGAGAAACCAAGCTGTGAGCTTGAGAGTTTGAATGGAAGGATGAAGAGCGCCCGACTGATGTGTCAGGCGGTCGGGAACCGGGTCCAGAATCCAAGGCTCCTCTCTCAGGTAATGCCAAAGGAACAGGAACCATGTCTGATGAGGCCAGTATGGGGCAATGAGGATAAGATTGTGACTCGGCAACCTTGCTTTCTGTACAACTTTTGGAATTAAAGGAAAGGGCGGAAAGATGTAAAGAACCCCAGGGTGCCAATTGTGGTGACTGTCCCAGTGGGGGGACTAGGGCAAAGTAGCTGCTGCATTTGTTGTTTAGGTGAGAGGCAAAAAGATCACAGCATGGCTGACCCCATCTGCGGAAGATCATATCCACCACATCTTGTTTCAGAGACCACTCGTGGGGCATGAAAATTCCATACTGAGCTTGTCCGCTATCACGTTGGAATTCCCTGGAATGTACGTTGCAACCAGAAAATGCTGAGAGGAGATCACCCATTGCCATATACGAAGAACCTCTTGACATAAGGGTTAAGATTTGGTTCTGCCCTGTTTGTTGATGTACCGCACTACTGACATGTTGTCCATCTGAATTGCTATATAGCCCAAAAGGAGAGAGTCATGAAGTGCTTGCAACACTAATATCACCGCTCTCATCTCCAGGACATTGATGAGCAAATGGTGCTCATGTGGTTGCCAAGTTCCTTGGACTGTCTGTCCCAGATAATGCCCCCCCACCCTATCTGGGAAGCATCTGTGGTAACTGTGGCTACCGGATGAGGGGCTACAAAGGATCTGCCTAGAGTGACTAGGGGAGAGTGGAGCCACCACTGTAGATCTTTCTTGCAAGCATCTGTGATTAAAGATCATGTGTGACATTGGTAAGTCCTGATATGACCACTGAGTGAAGAGGAGCCATTGCAGAATCCTCATATGGTAATGGGCTAAGGGAACTAGAGTAATGGCAGCCGCCATCAAACCCAAGACCTTTAGGACAAATCAAACTTAAACCTTTGACTTTGACAAGAGGAGAGACACCTGACCTTGAATGGCAAGCACCCTTTCTTGTGGGAGCTTGGCTATCATGTCTCTTGTATTTAGTTGAGCGCCTATGAAGGTAATACACTGAGAGGGCAACAAGGCAGATTTTTCGTAATTTATTGTGATTCCTAGGTGTGCACAAGTGTGAATCATGTGGTTCCTGGGCCTTAAGAGATGATGCTCATTGGTGGCAGTGAGGAGCCAGTCATCTAGATAAGGAAACACCTGGAATCCCAAATGTCTCAGATGAGCCATCATTACTGCCATGCATTTGGTAAACACTCTGGGGGCTGTGGTGAGACCAAAGGGCAGAGCTCTGAGCTGGTAATGACCGTCTCCCAGCCAGAAGTGTAAATGTCTCCTGGACTGCCTGTCCATTTTTATATGGTAGTATGCGTCCTGGAGATCGATAGAGCACATCCAATCATCCTGACCCAAAAAGGGTAGAATGGACTGCAGTGTCACCATCCAGAACTTGGTCTTCTTTACTGACCTGTTTAACTTGCTGAGATCCAAGATAGGTCTTCAGTCCCCTGTCTTCTTTGGAACTAAAAAGAAAGTTGAGTAAGTTCCGGATTCTAGCTGGTCTGTGGGGACTTCCTGAATGGCTTTTTTTTGCAGCAAAGTTTTTACTTCTATGGCTGCTTGATCCCAAAGATTGGGTGGAACATCTGGGATTGGTCATTTTTGACTTCTTGGGGTGTTTGGGAGAAGGGAATTTTGTAACCCCTGGATATTATGCACCGTACCCACTTGTCTTCTATTATATCTTGCTAGACTCTTGGGTACAGTGATATTCTGCCCCCGACTGCCTCCAGAAGTGGGCAGCTGGGCAATCCTTCAGGGATTCTGAAAGGGCCTGGCAGAGAATGCATCCCTGTCACCTTGTTACGGACCCCCCTGCCGCAAGGTCGGCATCTCCCATTATTATTTCCCCCTCTGCCTCTGGGGGAATTATCTCTATGAGTGTCTGGTGAAGCTCCCTGGGATTTATGGAACCACATTTTGCCAGTCTTTTGGCCTTTGGGATAAGGCCAGAATGGAGTGGAAAAATGGACTCCTACGGCAGAGAGAGTTTTACCATCTCGTTCACTCCTGGTAAGAGTCTCTAGAACTTGTGGCTCAAACAAGGCTGAGCCATCAAAGGGGAGAGTTCGCAAAGGAGGACTTGAAGGGCTTCAAAAATTGACAAAGGTGCATTGAGGAATGCCTGTGAAGAGCCACTCCTGTGCCTACAGCCCTACTTGCTCCATCTGCTGCGTAAGAAATTAAGCGCATGGAGGAGTTGACAATGGAGGTTAGGGTCGCTAGCTGGTTAGCCGACTTAGAAGCCACATCCTCAGGTGAAGGATCTGGGAGGGTATATCCTAGCTCTTCAAGGAGATCCCTCTGAAGTCTTGTAAAATGTGTCAGATAGTTCAGTAACTGAAGAGTAAAGGCCTCTGAAGAGAAAACACACTTCCCATATCTATCCATGGCTCTAGACTCCTTGTTTGGCAGATGGATAGAAGAGGAAGTCTCCGCGAGTTCCTTCTTGTTGAATGCTGCCACCACTATAGCATCAACTGGCATGCCTTTGGTGAGAAAGGTCTTGTCGTCTGGTGCAGTCATGAATTTGTTTGGCCTTCTCGGAATGGACTCCATGGTCTCTGGATCACTCCGTGCCTTTTGACTTACTACAGACAAAAGTGGGTCAAAAGGCGGAGAAACCCAGGAGGTGGAAGGTCGGGAACCAAATGCGTCCTGGTACATAGACTCATCCTCAGAAGGGGCAGGGGACTTCCAGTTTCCCCTCTGCCTAAGGATCTCCAGGATGTCTGAGAATGAGACATCTTCAGAGGGGGACCGTGGGGACCCATCTGAGTCATTCAAGTCCGTGTCAGAGGTGACGAACTCAGGGGAGTCCACATGCTTCCTCTTACATTTTTTCTTCCTGGGAATGTCTTCTGAGAGGGCATCAGTTCCCTACACTTGGGACAGAGAGAAGGATCCAAGGCAGACACTGGTATCGATTGGGACAAAGCCAATGGAGTCGAGGGTGGGGCTGCCTCAGAGAACAGTACACTCCTCATCACCTCGAAGGTGCCGCTATCCAGAATGGAGGGAGGCTCCGTCTCCAAGGAGCCTGGAGACCTCCTCAGCACCAAAGTTGATGGCTCCAAGGCAGATGTGGGAGCCACACTCACCTGCGCCGAGGCTTTGAGAGGGAGAGCGGGGTCGGACAAGGGTCCGATGCCACTTCTCCCTTCAGAGCTGATGAGGGAGTCTTGGCACCCAGACCCCTCGACAGAATGGACTATTGAGGAGGTCAGAGTGAATGTCGGAACCAACAAGGCAGGGGTTGTCAGAACCGGTGGTTCCACCACTATTACTTCCATGTGCTCCGCCTCCAAACTGGAAGCAGTCAGAGGAGGAACAGAGACAGGGACTGGTTCGGACAAAGGTGCCAATTCCTTCTGGGCTTGGCCCAACAACAATTGAGCAAATACACTTGTCTTGAGCAGCCTCTTCACCACTCTCTCCATATCATCATCTGATAAACTCTGGATGATCAAGAAGAGTGGGCCGTGGATTGGTGACTACCTGCCACTGACTGCAAAAGTGGAGATTGAGGCACAGATCTCACCGGGTCCAAAGAACGAGAGATCTCTTTTGACTTCATGACTGCTCCAAAGCAACAGATAGAGCTGCCAGAGAAAAGGACTCTTCAGAGCCAACAATCCACTCCAAAGGGTCAGAAGGTTTTGATTTTGTCAGCACCAAAGGTGGAGCTGACGAAGATGCCAGTTTGTCATCAGATTTTTTAGAAGGCTGAGTAACCGATGCAACCTCAACCTGAGGTTTTAATAATCCTCTCAATATCAGTTTGTTGCACCTCTCCTGCAAAACCTGTGCACTAAAGGTATGGCAAACAGAGCGTGAGTCCTGAAGGTAGATCACCCCTAAACAATAAACACAACTTGTATGCCCACCTGTAAGGGACATTTTTTGGCAACAGGAGTCGCATTTCTTAAATCCTGACTGATTTGTAGGTTCTTTAGATATCATAAACTACAAAAAAGGGGAAACAACAATAAAGAGCATTTTTTTTTTTTTTTTGAAGAAAGGAAGGAAAGAAGAGGAGGGGGTAGCCTCTAAATTAAACCGCTACTGCTCCCAAAGGGAGAAAGCCTCTAACTAAAATGGCTTCTCCCTAAGTAGCAAGAAGGATAAAGGGACAAAACAACAACCACCCTCAAAAAAAGAAAGGGCCACCGACAACACACGGAAAAAAGGCCTGAGAGGAAACGATGGCCTAACAACAGCAAACAACAACTGTAATGAGGATAGGGGTGATAAAGAATAGAAAACTCTAAACTCTAAGGGAATTTAGTCTAAACAAATAACAATTTTTGACAGGAAAATACACTACTTAGCCTAAGCCAGCAGAAGACAATTTTGACGTTGCAAGCAGCAAACGAGATCTGGGTAGCTACTGAGATGCAGGTTGGGATAAGGGGTTAGCCTTGAGCCAGTAAGGACTCTGCAAGCTTTTGAAGTGACCGAGTCGGAGCTGAGATCAGCTCTGAACCCAACCAGAAAGAAGGAAGGTGAGGTGGACAACATAACATGTCAGGTTCAGTCAATGAGCAGGTAGGCTTACTCATGCTTCCCTTCCCTGATTGTTTTCCTTTTTTTCGGCGGGGGGGGGAGCTGGTTAAGATGTAGTTGTACTTTTTTATAGATTCTACAATTTAGACTATGGATTTGAGCACCAGCTATGCACACTGTAGACCATAATGTCTGTAAACATGTTCTTCCTCATGAGTTATATTATATTGAATCAACACAGAGTGATCAGAGCAAGGGTTTCAGTCCAGAAGCTTTTGTGTTTTGAATGTGAAATATCTGTTTCTGAAAGCAACTCATTTATGCAAGGAGCATGTGTAAGGTATATGATGGCTGTCTGAACCATGTGAACATCACTGTAAAAGAAACAAACTTAAAAAAAAAAACGCCAGTCAAACAAAGAAGTACAAAAAAATGAAAAGAAAGATTATCAGAACAGGGTTCACAGAGTTAAGACTAAATAAGGTACACATACCAGTCTTCTGCTTACACTTCCCTGGAGAATGTGTTGACCAGTGGCCCCCTACTGTCAGTTAATTCTTCCCTTGTTCATTTCATTAGTGTTGTCTCATTTTAGTTCAATTTATTCAGTAAGTCTAATTAAAACAATCTGTTTCATTTTGGTAGCTTCAAAAAAAGATAGATCAAATGCAATCAGGCACTGGCAGTCCCTTCAGATCCCACAGCAATGCCACCAGTGATGGTTTGCATCCTGCCTGCTTCTTTCCATTGTTCATTACCCATCTGTAGCTTGATGTAGAGGTAATGCTATGATACATACTGCACTTAGAATAAAAAGAAAAAATGTATTTGCTTTGAGTTGAGATGCTCAGGATGGGCTGTGCATTTTAATGAAAAGGGAGTACATCACCCATCAATTAGATCAGAAGTTTGTATGCAAATTATTTTTAAGTAGCTGGGATTATCATTCATAAAGGCAGCCTAGGCTGGTAGCCCTACACAAGCATTTATTGGAAAGAGTAACTTGTTGGGACCAGTTTATGAAAAGGGTTGGAGCACTAGTAACTAAAGTGGAATGAATATCGGTAGGAGCAGGAGTGCCCATGAAATAGCAGAAACTAGAAGGCTTTTTAACTTTATTTATTGTAGCTGTATTGTTACTAAATCTGTGATCTCATAAGGCAATGTGTCTTTAAAACAATATGTGGAAGCAACATATCATAAAGATTACAGTATTTTCCTGATATTGATGGGTGATAGGAAACAACCCTAGGAAATGGCCACTACTTATAAAATAGACATAGAAATGCTAATATACTTACAGAAGCATTTCTCATTCAACCAGTACTCTGGGCTGGTGCCATGATCCAGTGCCCCACCCCCTTAGCTCTCAAGTGAAGAGCAAAAAAATCATTGTAATAAGCCAATCACTACAAAAGGGCATTCTTTCTACTAGCACGCCAAACAGTTGGCCATATACATGACATGCCTGCCCCCTTCCCTCCTGCCCCACCCTCCATCAACAACATACTTTATTTAAAAAAAAATGTCTTTTAAACTGTACCAAACTGCTTGCTACAATGTTCAGGTTTTAGTTAAAAAAAATTATTTTTTATTTTAATCCACAGCAAACTGATTGCTGCAATGTAGCAAACAATTGCTACAGTTTTGACAGCACACAGAGTATTGTATTAAGAAAAAATTGACTGATTACATCCCTCCCGACACTTTGATCCTGGGGCTGTTGTGCCATTAGCCCTGTCCTAGCTATGCTACTGCATGTTTAATTACACATGTAATTTATTGGATAAATGGGTCTTATCTACATAGAGACCCACCTCATAAAACATGTTTTATTAAAGTCCTTTTCTGTTGGACAATCTTAGGTGAGTGGTCTTTGAATAATCAGCTGTCACAGACACATCCAATATTTCTGTCTCAGCAGTGATGAACAGACAAATTCAAAAGAATGAATGAAGAGCTGTAAGTGATGTACAATTGTTAGTTAAGGTGGTATTCATGGTGTACGTTTTACAACTTCTCCACCTAGAAATATCCACAGCAATTTCACATAACTGAAGTGGTATAACCTTATTTGAAACTAGTGTAGTTTTCTGCAGAGGAATTTATATATTTGTAAAATTTCAAAAAATGGTGTTAGGCATTTTCATGTGGAGGGTGCAGGCATTGGTAGATCTCTTGAGAATTTTCACAAGAACCTGTGCTGAGCTGAGCATTGTTGTCCAGCAGCTAACTGTTTTAAGGTTTGTTTTATTTAGTATAGAAGGTGTCCTTATATGAATATCATGTTTGAGCTTTTATAAGGTTGGAAAGGGGGAAGATAGGGAAGCTATAAATATCTGAGAGAGATGACAAGGGTTGCATGGAAGAAAGACATTAAGTGGCTTGAGTAGTAGGAGGAACACTATGTTTTTGTAAGGATGTAAATATCTGGGTGGGCCTTGGTGAAATATTTCTTGCAAAGCTATAGCAAAGTTCAGACGGTATCCATCATCATCATCATCATCATCTTCTTCCTTTTTCCCATCTTCTACATGGAGTTGAGGTGTTGCTTTAACTATTGCCATCTCTCTTATTTCATTCGCAATCCCCTTTCCTTCTTAGATAGTCATGCCTGTCTATTGCAGGTCTTCTGTCACACAGACCCTCCATCTCTTTGCTGAACACCATAGTTTTCGCTTTGCTTTCCTCCTGTCTGTCCCAAATCATTTTCACCATATTGTCTTCTACTTTTCTGCATATGTGCTCAAAGCACTGTAATCTCTTCTCTTTGATTTTCTCCACAATTGAAGCTACTTGGGTTTCTGCTCTGATATCCTCATTTATTTATCTGTCTCACAGTGTGGATTCTACTGCCCATCTCAGGCACTTCATATCCCTTACTTAAGCTTCCTCAACTGCTCTCTTTCACTGCCCAGATTTCTTTACCACACAGTAGCACTGGTTGCACCACAGTTTTATACACCTTACTTTTTAACTTCTTTGGCATTCTTCTGTCACACACTACCCCTGCCACTATGAGCCAGTTGGCTGCAGTACCTCTGATTTTAGCTTTGACCTCCTTATTCACACTTCCCTTTTCCTGAATTATCCCTTCCAGATATTTGAAGCCATTAACCTATGCCACCATTTTCCTTTCTATTTCAAATTTCAGCTTCTTTGGATTTCCCCCATTTGCTGCCATTACAACTCTCTTATCTGTACTTTTATCTAGTGTGCCTTCTGGATTGCATTCCTTTCACCAGTCACTTACTGAAGTTCTTGTTCAGAGTATGCCTGTAATACCACATAATTTACATAAAGCAACTTTGTTTCTATGTCCTGTTCGACCTGTTTGTTAATGTAGTCCATTACCTGTTTGAACAGGAGTGGGCTCAGAGTTGAATCCTGATGCTGATGTACTCTGAATGGGATCCCCTCTGTGAGTCTAAACATTGTTCATACTTATGTCATTGGGGTTCTTGTTCCTAGCCTACTCTAATTCTACAATGTTTCTGGGACTTCAAACCAATGCTGGACTGTCCAAATCTGCTTCCTTACAACTTCTAGGAAGGTATCCATTCCAGAAAAATCTATTATGGTGTATGCCTTTGCTTCATAAAGACCATGATGGAGAACTTCATTAAATTGTTACAGGCAGTATGGAACATTCCTGAGTTGATACATTAAGAAGTACCACAGTGTCTGTGAAGCGGTGTGGGATTTGGGTATTGGCATTTTTACCTTTTTCAGAAACTTATGCTACCATGGCAACTTCATCATTTTCAGGGAGGAAGGTAACATTCTTGCAAGGGCTGCTGTCTTTACAGTTTCAAGTGGCCAGTCTAAACTGCAGTTAAATATTCTCATCAATGTTTAGGAATACGAATATAACTATATAATTTCCATGAGTTCTGTTGTATGGTAAGTTCTAATTTAATTCTGTATATTATTCAAGATGACCTAAAACATTGTAGTTTGCATTAATGGTATCATATTCAATATTATGCAGAGCAAACAATTTTTACACTGCTCCAACCCTCATCTCTGCTTGGGCATGGTGCTTTGGTCTATTTAGCCATTGTTGATGTGGAGGAAACTTCTCAAAATCTCCAACTGCAACATAAGTATAATGACTTTCACAAAACAAATTGAATTTTACCAATGAGTAGTAAAATTTATGAAGCTAACAATTACTTCTACCACATGACTGAATTGTCATGTTTAAGAGATACAGGTGATAAACATTTATATCAGGTACACAGGTATACAGGGTATGATACTGATATGGCAGCAACAATACATTTTCTACACAGCACACACACACGCACACACACACACACACACACACACACACACACACACACACACACACACACACACAAATATATATGGATATACTTGACTTCAGAGAATGCCATTTCACCGAAATGGGACATTCGCGAGTAGATTTACGCGAAAGTGCGTTTTATCAAAAAAGCACTTTCTCGTAAATTAGTAGGTAAAACAAAAAAACTAAATTATGTAAATAAAGAAAAAAACATGTGGTTTGCATGTTAGCTTAGTTGTACATCAACGTTTAGTGTTGATGTACAGCTGTTGAGATCGTAGTATAGTGGGGATGAGGGAACATTCCCTTTTCCTCACTGTAGTGTGATCTCAGAGTGAGAATATTAAAGTAGGGGGTGTGGGGGGTGCAGGGGGGCTTGCCCTCTTGCATAAAAGTGTTTTAAGTGTTAGTTCCATGCTGTAATACATACACTTACCTTTGTCGGGGATGTGTGGTGTCGGCGATCTCATCACGGAGATCCAGTCGTCAGGGATGTGGCTTTTTGTCGATGTAACATGGCTCCATATTATATATATATATATATATATATATATATATATATATATATATATATATATATAAATGCTTTTTTACTTATACATATCCACCCATTTGTCCATCCGTAACCTCTTTTTCCCATTTTTGTACATGAGGTTGGTGTGTCAAATCAACAATGAGAATCATGTAGCGCCAGTGTTTACACTGTCAGGTGACTAGCTCTACCATGGATTTTCTTCCCATATACATATAAAACAGAAGCTATGTGTGCACAGATACTTACACACATATCCATTTACCTATTTATCTATCTATCTATGGTAACAGTTTGAAATGCCAGGACCTACAATTCAAAGTTCCAACATGTGGAGACTGAATGACTGAATATTCAGCCTAATATATATGAAGTCTGAGACTTTCATATCTCAGAATTTTCCCTTTTCTCCAAGCACAGTGATACTTCAGCTGGTATATATGGACTTGGGAGCATGTTGGCTTTACCTTTCACATTGGGGGAGGGGTTACAAGGGGTTTTGCCATCTGATAAAAAGAAGTTTAAAGGAGAAGAGTGATGTTCAGGATTCACTCATCTCCTACATTTTCAGTCTTTTTTTCTCCCTTTCAGGAATTGGCATTGCTCTTCTTTATATAATATTACTTTATTATATAAGTATTAAAATATAGTTCTTACTGTAGAACTCCAATCTGCTTTCCTGAAATTTAAAAACACATTCAGTCAGCTAATCCCTCCTACCATCTCCGCAGGTTCCTGTACCTATGCTACACCTTCTCCACTGAGCCAGAGATCACTGCGGGATAAAAGATATTCCCCCAACTCTAGCTATATATCAATTATTTTTCCACTCACCATCAGCTGTGGCCTGATCTAACTTGCACAGGTATGACTCCTGAAGAAGTCAGAGAAGGAATTTTTTTTTTCTCTGACCAGCTTGTGGCTTGGTCCTGGGCTTTAAGTGAAGTCATACA
The DNA here is from genome assembly GCF_019279795.1 of Protopterus annectens. NCBI lineage: Eukaryota > Metazoa > Chordata > Ceratodontiformes > Protopteridae > Protopterus > Protopterus annectens. The sequence continues at coordinate 1,744,874,630 of NC_056732.1, read as the reverse complement.
TTAGAAGTGCAAATACCTCAATGAGATGTAAAAATCCAATGTGGGTGATACTAGGGTATGAACCACACCCACTGTGGTGTAACATCACTCTGCCCAGTCCATACACCTGCAAGGGAATGCTAACTATTGAAATGATTGCTGTGGAAATGCTTGGTATAATAACAGGACATTTATCCCAAGCAGTTCCATATTTTTCAGTTATATTTTCTTTTAGTAAATAAATGGAAGCCTTCTTGAAATATATCAGGACAGAGGTTTGCCTCATGTTTTTAATTTTTTTCTAAATTCATTTTTTTTCAATATATAATATTCTTTCAATGATATATCACAGTAATGTTTCATATGATCCCAAACATGATCCTATATGCTAAATTTGAATCCTGCAGCAGTGTATTTTGGAAGATGGAGGTGATACAACCGATTGCAAAAAAAAAAAATCAAGGAATGTGATAATTTACTTTTGTGATATGATGAATGTACCATGCAGTCTGTGCAGAGGAAGTAAAGTAAGGTTGGATCAATACAGCCTGCAGAGATAACTCTGGCCTTACAGATATCAGAGAACCAGAAGTGCCATGCATAAGGTATAAAATGCTGGAATGTGACTGAGGGGCAAGTAACACTTACGTGTGTTTGTTATCTAACTGCAGATCACACACAGCAAGCTGAATGCATTTATGCCTATAGGAAGTGACAGACTTATGTGTTAAGATGTGATACATGGGGATCTGCAAGTTGAGCCCCCTTTATATAAGTACTTTTTTCATTTAATTTATAGTTTATTAAGATATAAACGATAGATAGATAAACTCACGACATAATACCCAAAATATATATCCCTATCCCCAAACAAAATGATATGATACATCCCTCAGCCCACTGAAGAGGAAGGGGTATGAGTACTTATTACCTAAATAAAAGTTTTGTTAAGTTAACAAAACCACAGAGACCTTTTATATTTTGCATGCATAACCATAAGCAGTCCCATCAGACAAATCACTTTACAGTTTGTTTTGCCAAAAGGAATTCACAGACTGCTGGCATTTTTATACAGTGATTGTTCTAGTGTTTGCAACCCTAAAAAGCCATAATTCCCAAGCATATACTAGATGGAAATTGTATACTTCTTTCAATACATAAATTAAATACTTCCAGTATCCTGAGCTATACTGCAAGTCCAAACCATGTATAAGTTGTCAGCCTTTGTCATGTCTTCAACAATTCTTGCTCTTTACAGAGTCCCTTCTGTGAATATTTGCTAGAGTGAGGTACCTTCTACATAGTAATCGTATTTGTTGGTCCTTATATCATGATCACCTGTTGAACTTGCTCAAAGCTTTCCAAACCAGGACCATTAATTCTTTATCAGAACAACCTCATCCTGCATTCCCTATCTCCCTTCTAGCTGGTGCTTTACTGCTTTCACCTTACATTATCACAATCTTCTGCTAGTTTTGTTATTAAAATAAACATATCTATTCCAGGTCTGACAAACTTGTAAATATGTAAACTATTATTGATCTTTAACATTAAATTCAGAGCACATGTCTTAAAAGCTTTCAAGAGTGCCATCTGGTGTGGAGATCTGTTTATTTGTAATTTCATAGAGGAAAGAAGCCAGCCAGAGGAGAAAAGGAAACCACAGAGACAAGCATATAACCCAGTCTCATCCCAGTTTAGGCAAGCTGTCAGACTGATGTGAAGAATATAGGAAAAAGTTGCATTCCTAAATTACCTTTTTAACAAAAGTGGACAATCGAAAGAAAATGTGAGTCAATATTTAGAAACATTATAAGTTAAAACCCGCAAGAGTTGCTCAGCTGACAAGATAGATTAGTTTGTTAATTTGAATGCCGAATGTTGCTGCTGATTGAAGTGATCCGTTAATATTATATAACATATCTAAAATAAGGTTACTAACATGGGATAATACAATGATGAAACATTTAAAAAAGCTGAATTGTGAAATTAACTTTTCAAAAGAAATGAATCTATTACACTTATTTTCAACATTTATTGCGGACAGCGTGACCTTCTGTCAGTTATTTAATTAAGAAGCAGGGAATGGACTACACTGAAGAAGAAATGGGATTTTGTTTATAATAGATCATTTCCCTGCAAATGAGTCTGTCCTATATATTTCTGTTAAACTAATGCTAATGCAGAATTAGTAAGCATAATAATTTATCCTCCTCAGAGAAAGGATGTTAGTGATTAAAATGTGCATTACTTTGTTTAGTGACCAATGTGGCATTTATGCATTTTCTGTCCATAGGGATGAAACTGTGGATATCAATGTAGTACAATCAGTAGCATGTCCATCTCCAAACATAAAGATTTGGATTCCAGTTACAGGTAGCGACTATAGTCTGAACTAGCGACTATAGACTGAACTAAAACATGGGCATCTGAGTTCAGTATGGCAATACTGTTATGAAGGGTTAAGCTGTGTCCCTGCTTTTATATTTAGCATAGGTATATAAAGCACTATATGAAATATATACTCTTCTTGGTAGGAAATTTATTTATTTAATATTTGTTTACTGGATAAGTCCAACTGGGACAGAGCCCATTTTCAGCGGAGGCCGAGGAAGAAACACTCCAGAGGCATATCTTTGGAATAGGGAATCCAGAGCAACTGGAGGAAACCCACACAAATGCAAGGAGGACATGCAGACTCCGCACAGAAGGCACTCCAGCTGAGAATCAAACCAATGAACCTTTTACTGTGAGGTGATAATGCTGATCACTGCACCTCTGCACCACAGTGACAGCATTAAAATATATAAGTTCACTGCTGGCTTTAAACACATTCAATAAACATGTCTGTGATTCCCACATTCTTGTATCTATATGTTAGTTTAGGAGCATTAGATGCAGAAAAATTTGTTGTCTTATTAAGTGTGAAAGTAAAGTACTAGACATAAAGCATCAGTACATATCTACTAGCAAACAAAATAACTGACAGTTAAAACTTCACAAGTACAGGTATGCCAAAGGTTTTGTTACACTGCACTAACACTGCATAAAATAAACTTCCACTGGTATCTTGCTAAAATTAAAAAAAAAAGTGTGTGGATATGTTACATTACCTGAAGGTGTGCAAGTCTTCTATGTGCATAATTTTTTTTTGTGTGTAAGTGGGTGTGCATGTGTGTTTATGTGTGTAATAGTAATAATTCTTTGATGTGCTGTAGTATATAAACACTGCATACATTCATTATGTTCATTATGATAAAGATACAGATTATACAAAACAAAATGGTGAATTCTTATTAGGAGGAAGATTTTGAAAAATAATGGAATAATAAAATAAAATAACACTGTAGTATAGGACTAATTAGCCAGTAAACAGTGGACATTATAGAAGTAAGATTTATGTGGAAGAAGGACAGAGAAACTTGAAAAGAGAGAAAAAACACAAGATAAGTAAATAATTGTTACTTTATCAAACAATACAAGTAATTTAAAACAATCAGGTAGGTAGATGTTTACAATGCAAACAGAAATGTGAATTCTAAAGAACATGTGCATTTCTGCATGTTGTTTTTCTTTCGGCTTTTCTCGTTTAGGGGTCGCCACAGCGGAACTCCGGTCCGCTAATGATTGGCAGTCGATTCTTATGGTGCCGAGGTGCCTAATACTTTTACTACAAGTTTCTGTCCTTACTACAGGCTGGACATGCGAAATCCTCGGTTACAGTCAGGGTTTCCCACAGGGCTCTGTACTAGGCCCTTACTTGTTTAGATTGTATCTTTCAGACCTTACTTTTTCATCTGAGGTATTCTACAGTCTATATGCAGATGATGTCAGGGTGTCCCATAGGGCTCTGTACTAGGGCCTTACTTGTTTAGATTGTATCTTTCAGACCTGACTTTTTCATCTGAGGTATTCTACAGTCTATATGCAGATGACCTGAAATTGGATAAACTGATTACATGTTACAGTAAGGCATGTCTGCAAAATAACTTGACTAAATTGACCGTTTGCGTACAGGAGAATAATATGCTGATAAATACATCAAAAACTGAGCATATGAAATTTGGGAGATATAAATTGAAGGTGAATATTTGATACAGCACACAGTAATTGAAACGGTAGACTCATTTAAGGACCTGGGTATATGGGTAGATTCAGGGGGGGGGGTGGCCTAATGGTTCAGGTGATTGCCTTACAAATACAAGGTGCAGGGTTTGAGTCTCACAAGGGATAACTGACTAGGCTTAAAATTGCTCGCAAGGGTAGTTGGCCTAGTACTAATCTATGAACCTATGAACTATGAGTTTTTGTAATCATATAAACCAATTGGCTAATGATAGTTATAGAACTATAGGTTGCAGAAAAATAATTATAAAGTCTAGGAAACAAAAATGATGCCATCATTGTTTGTTAGTTACATTGGACCTAAACTTGAGTATGGAATAACAATATGGAAACCCTGTAAGAAAACAAGCACAGGCAAACTGGAAAGAGTGCAGCAGAAATATACTAAGGGCATCCAGGAAAGTGAAAATTTAATTTATTATGAAAGACTAAAACATCTGAACTTGTACAATGTCTCATATAGATATCTAAGAGGAGATCTTATTCAAGTCTATTGGGCATTTAGAGACAACTACCTCTGGGAATGTTTGGGTTATCAAAAAGTACTAGAGAATCAATCATCTGACAGCCTATGTAGAAGATTCTATAGGAATGAGAAGTGTACTTATTGGTTCTCTGACAGAGTAGCTGATGCATGGAGCAGACTACCAAATTACATTAAAGCAAGTACTAGTTTAAATATTTTTAAGAACAGCCTGGACGCTTATTTTGTGAACAAGTGTTTTGGTATATTGGCAAGCTAGAAGGGCATTAATGCCCTTGCTTGAAATATCTCTATGTATGTATCTGGAAGTTATGTTTATTCCTTTATGCTCTGTGCTGCTGCTCTGCTGAAAACACTGCATTTGCTCTATGCTCTGTAATTTTCTGTTCTGTTATGTCACTGAATTATTGTGATGTACATCTTTTTGAGTTATTTTTTCTGTGGTTTCAGAACCAGCCATCTCTCTAGTTTTGTGTTCTATAATGATACCTAGATTTATGTAATATTACAACCAATTTTTCCATACTACCAACAAATCTAACAACACAGTAGGTGACTCATTATAACTATGTTACCAAGCTTTGGAATGCCATCCTAATACAGGTTAGACAAGAAATTAATGTAAAAGTTTTAAATTGCAACTGAAATACTTACACATTACATGGCCATGCTGTTACTCGACACCATCCTAAATAGCTTTTCATCTTTAGCCTTTCGTCTCCCTTCACTCACCTGTCACAGCCTACTTATTTAATCCTCTCACCCACTAAGTTACCCTCAATTATTCTATCCAGAATCACACTCAGATCTCTATATCAGTAAATAAACCTTTCTCATTCACACAGCCATCCTGGAATGTCTTCCTCTTTATTAATCCTGATCCTTTTCGTTAAATGTTTCTTTCCTTACTCCTAATCCTCCCAAAGAATATGCTTTTTTTCTTTGTGTTTTTTTTTCTGGTGGTCTATATCAGACTATAGAATTATTTATATGATCTTTACTACATAAATTTTTCTGTTCAATTACATGTATCAATTTTTCTAATTTGTAAATATGGCATTCCTATGACATCTAAAGGAATATAAATACCTTTTTAATTCTTCTAATTTTTTGACTATAGAATCAACAGTCTTATGTAACATTTTATAGAGCTTTTCTTCCCAGTCCTCTTATGAAAAACAGCTCTTAATCAGTCAAAATTTTCCAATAAACAAATGAAAGTAAATAATAAATAAATCCATCCATCTATTCCATACACAACCTATTTTCTTATTTTTTTGCACATGGGATCAGTGTGTCATGTCAAAAGTGATAATCATGTAGGGCAAAAGTTCATACAGCCAGATGGTTAGGTACATTTGACAACATTGGCTTGCCTCTGCAGCTAGATCATGTCTGAAAAGGTAAATACATGAAAAATAAAGAAACAGACACATACATATTAAAAGAAAAAACACACATGCAAGTGTTGTAAAATAGAGCCCATGAAATGAAAACAACCCTAGACTAAAGGTACACTTAACCCACCACTGCCTGACATTTAGGGTCATTATTGCAATTGCCATTGTCTTTTACTTTGAATGCATGATATCTCTAATGCAAAATATGTGATCTGATTTGACCGATGACTGTAATTTTAAGGCCAGTATTAAAATATTGGAACATTTCCTGTTCTCCTCTTTATTGCATAAAATGTGTTTGGAATGCATAGTGCAATGGATATGGGGATCTTTATTACAAGAGAGTAGACTGGGAGAGATAAGGCCATGTTCTCTTTGGGTGCAGATAATCTGTTGATATACTTTTCCAACTCAAAGCAGGATTTCATTATTCTTTTTTGACTGTTTATTGTCTTTTGAAGAGATATCTGGCTATGAAACCAATATACCTAAAACAAAGACTATTTAATTTATTTTGAACTATTACACCAGATTATCCTTACTTATGAGAGCTGTGGCATGCATAGCAGAAAATTTTAAGTCTGCACCACTAGCATTCAGTAATATGTGATGGAAAGGCATTATAATCAGGCATATAATCACACCCACTAGTGCATATTTGTATGTAATCAGCAGAGGCGATACTCTCATGATCTGAAATGCTGACAATCAAATAATTTAGGAGGGGCAACTGGCCTTAAGAGAGCTGGTAAATGTGCACTGTTGCCTCAGGTATTAACCATACCTGCCACACCCAAATAAGTTATGCACTGTATAGCTGCAGGATGCAGCTTCTCAGACTGAGCTTAGTTCATTCCATTGCAATCTTATCAACAGTAACTGAAATTTGACCAAGGTTATTTTGGACATACACATGCACACACACACACACACACACACACACACACACATACATGTGCACATATGCAATATTTTCCAGGAGGGTTAATAATATTTCTTTGCTAACATCACTCTCTTCCCTGTCTTTATGACAACACTGCTGTTAGCTAGACCACTGCAGAATACCAAAAACACTGTTAAAATTATACCCTTAATATAAGCCAGGCACTTAGTATTAGTATGGTATAATAACCTGAGCAGTAAACCTTTGAAATGCTGAAACTAGTAGTTTTTAGTACATAATTTAAATGTGCATACACACAAGCTACTAATAAATAAACCATCCTCTACAAACATTTAAAACTAAATAACATAATTCTTTGTTTGATTTGAAATAGGAAAAACACTAAGGGATCCACCTTGAAAAATCAAATATACAACTTTCAAAAGGAAATATAAGGTAAATGAGATAATCAGATTTAAGGATCTGATGAAGCATAGTTCTCTACATAAAAGTGCTTGTATGTTTTATTGCTTTTATATTTTCTATTAAAACTGGAAGCTACAGTCATGGTGGTCTTGCTGGGTTTGTTTTACATTGTTTTTCTTTTTCCCAATTTGGACTTTTGGGCCGCGTTTATAATATTTTACATTTGTTTGGACTGCATTTTGTATCAATGCTGCCACATGTCTGAGAGTGCTTCCTTTGAGCGGGACTATAATCCTGAAAATGAATGTCTATGGTCCAGATGGAATAAAATTTTTCTACAATGGGAGAATCCTCTCTTGGCTTTAAATGTTGAACGGAACTGTGAAGCACTGGTACAGAAACAAATGGAGAACCTTCAACAATTTATTTCCTTGGTAAGGGACTTTGAAAATGACTTATATAAATTGAAATGTTTTGTATGGCAATGTCGGCATTTAGAAGCATGTATACACTTTCACATCATCCCGAGAGGAATGAGGGTACTTTGTATGCCAACTTATGGGGACACACATCCTGAGCTGCTGAAAAGATTGCAGCAACTGAATCTTGAGCTAGGTTATAATTAAATGAGGCTCATGACTGATTACTTTAAGCCCCTAGAAGATGAACTAATGGGGAAAATAGAGCAGCAACATAATGATATTGTTCATCGGTTTAAAGACCAAGTACCCCTATTATATTTTCCAATAGTACTTTAAATGCCAATGAAAAGAACGTAAATGCTCAGCAGAATACAATTCATTCACAGGAGACCAAGCCTCAGCAAACAGCTGTCACAGGTTCCTCTTCTCCACCTAATCAACAGGCCATGAACGGTAGTGTAACGGGAGCCAGATTGAAACAACTTGCTCCATACAGCACGGAACATTTTTTACCACTACCGGTGAAGCAATGGCCACTGCAACAGACATGATCAGTAAGTCAAGGTCGACTGAAGAGGAAATATTGAGGCGAGAAGGCCTCATCGAAAAGGAGAATGTGACAATGAAAGGTCTGATTATAAATTTGCCAGAATATGTGCTTACTGATGCAGAAGTCACACTCTTGAACAGGGGATTAACATTTATTCCCTCAAGTAATACTAATGTGAGTGACTTGACTGATTTGAGATTATTTGGTCATAATGTTGCCTTAAAACTTGTGTTTAAAGACAATCTACAACAGGAAGGAGATAAGTTTAGAAGAAGGAGCTCTTTTACTCCTGTTTTACCTGTTCATGTGGACTCTTTCATCAGAGCCTGCGAGAAAGAGATTTGTGATAGTTTTTATAAAAAAAACATAAAAGTGATTTTTATAACTTAAGCTGCAGTGAAAAACAAGTGTTAAAGTCTCTACAGAACAATGTAAAGTTGAGTATTAGACCTGCTGATAAGGGAGGGGCGGTTGTCTTAATGAGTAGGCAGAAACAAGTGTTAAAGTCTCTACAGAACAATGTAAAGTTGAGTATTAGACCTGCTGATAAGGGAGGGGCGGTTGTCTTAATGAGTAGGCAGGATTATGATACAGCCATGTGTAATATGTTGAGTGATAGCAACACCTACAGTATGTTAGAACGTTCACAATATGATGTCATCATAAGGAATATTAGGGATACTCTGCATGATTTGTTAATGTTCAGACAATTGGATGAAACATTTTATCATTATATTAATGTAAAACATCCTGTGATTCCACATATTAAGGGACTGCCCAAGGTCCGTAAATCCCTACACCAAACCCCTATGAGACCGATTGTTGCTGGTGGAGGTTGGACCACAGAATCCATGTCAATTTATGTGGAGAGTAAACTGGGCCATTAGTTTTGAAAATACCCACTATTTTGAAAAAATACCACACAGTTTTTGAATGATCTTCATGTGTATAAAGATGAAGTTGATTTAAGCAATTGTTTAATGGTTACCCTGGATGTACAGAGCTTATTTACATCTATCCCCAATGTCTACAGCGTAAAAGTCATAAGAGAGGTTTTGAATGATATGAGAACTATAAGTAATGATGAGGTGACATTAATATGTACATTGCTGGACTTGATTTTGTCCAACAATGTGTTTACGTACAATGGGAAGATGTATTTACAACAATGGGGTGTCACTATGGGCACCCCATGTGCTAACTCGTACGCTAACCTAGTGGTTTACCATTGGGAAACACAACATTTATTTAATGACATCTACAGTCCACATATAAAGCTATACAGACATTTTGTGGATGATATTTTTATGTTTTGTGAAGGGGAGAGTTCCTCTCTACCTGAATTTGTGACATATTTAGAATCCACTATGCATTTTTTAAGATTTACTGTAACATTGTCACCTAAGAAAGAGGATTTTTTAGATGTATCCATTTATAAGGATGAAACAGGAAACATTACTACAAATTTGTAATGGAAACCATGTTGGCATAATAGTTTGCTGGATTATAGTAGTATGCATCCCAGACATGTGTTCCCCAATATTATAAGGGGGCAATTTAACAGAGTTAAGAGGATTTGTATGAATAAGCAAGATATGGAGAAAGAGGTGAACAATTTGGAACATCTGTTCATAGACAGGGGTTACAATGGCCCAAGTATTGGTAAAATAAGGGTTGAGGTTTTTAGGGACACAAAAACTGATGATTTAAGGTCTACAACTATGTCGCATTCAAGTAGAATGAACAGAGTCCATTTTATTACCAAATATGCCAATGACAGCAATGTCATGTGTAATATAATAAAAAAGAACTGGCATCTTCTGACAGCAGATAGAGCTACTGCCAAGATTATAGGCAACATACCTAGGTTTACTTATAGGAATAGTCAAAATTTGAAATAATTATTATGTAAAGATAGACAACAGAAGTATGACCAATGGCATAAGTTAGGCACTTTTCCATGTATGAACTGTAGGATGTGTAGAGTGATAAGTAAGATGCAATGCTATAAGCACCCCACCTTGAATTTTGATTTTAAATCCAGATTTTATGCTTCTTGTAATATAAGCAATCTAGTGTACTTAGCTAATTGTAATGATTGTGAATGTTTCTACATCAGTAAGATGTTGAAACGTTTGAGGGATAGGATATACAAACATCTGCATGATGTGAAGAATAAGAACACACAGACTGGTTTAGCGAAGCATATTATGGAATTCTCAACACAGTTTTAGTTTTAGAGTGTTGCAACCAATATGTAAAAATATAAGTGGGGATGATAACAACAACTACTTGGAGCAAGTTGAGCTCAAGTGGATTTTAAGGATGTAGGCACACATTCATCCAGGTCTTAATAATTATATATGTGTTAAGCTGGTATTAGATGCACGGCGCTTTAAGAAAAAGAGTTGATTAATTGGTTTTATTGTGCATTGTTTTAATTGCTTTAATTGCTTAATTGTTTTGACTTTCTGATTCACTGAGAATTCGTATTTATGCTGTATGTATTTCAATGTGCTTTAAGGATCTGATGAAGCGTAGTTCTCTATGTGAAAGCGCTTGTCCATTTTATTACTTTTATATTTTCTATTAAAATTGGAAGTTACAGTCGTGGTGGTCCTGCTGGGTTTGTTCTACACAGTAAACAGAAAGGCAATATTATAGAACCCTGTCTAGTAGCTTATCTAGACTTGCCTACCACTTACTTGTTCATATATTCATAGGTTCATAGGTTGGTACTAGGCTATCGGCCCTAGAGCCTATACAAGCCTAGCCATAACAATTCCCTGGCTATTTCTTCCCACACTGTTTACTTCCCTGGACCCCTGTCTAGCAGGCTGACTGACGTGATTCCCGTGGTGAATTTCCTAGCTCCCATCCAATCATCAAGGTTCCTTTTGAAGAGGGCCAAAGAGGCGCTCTGCTTGACATGTATGGGCAGTCTATTCCAGAGTCTGGGGAGTCTCTGGGTCAGGAACCTATCCCTCCAGCATGTTTTGTTTATTGTGATGACAAGGTTTAGTTTCCTGGAGCATGTGGCTCTGAGGGATTGGGATTTCTTTAAGTGTAGCATGTCCAACAGTTCTGGGTTTGACATGGCCTTGTATGTTAAGTAGAGATCGCCTTGGAGTAGATGATATGCAACAGAGCATAGCTGGAGTTTTTTAAGATGGTCAGCATAGGGCATCTTCTTTAGGCCTGTGATTCTTTTAGTGAGGTATTTCTGCGACCTTTCCAGTTGTTGCAGATGTCTTGAGAGGTACATACCAAATGGGGCGTTGTATTCTATAATGGGTCTAATGAGGGATGAGTACAGTGGGACAATGACCTCCTTTTTTCTGGATGAAAAGCCCTTAGTGATGAGGTGTGCCACATAGAAGGATTTCCTGACTGTTGTGGTGATGTGATTATCGAAGGTTAGACCACTGTCCACCTGTGTCCCCAAGTCTCCTATCACACTTTTGGTGTTTAGTGTACTGCCACCTATGTGGTAATTCATGGGTACATGTTTTTTCCCAAAGGGGATAACTATACATTTCTTGGCATTGAGCTTGAGCCCATGGCTCCGGCACCAAGCACCTGTTTCTGTAAGGCCCTTTTGTAGAGTATCCACATCATTTGGGGATTCAATAATGGCTCCCAGTTTGCAGTCATCTGTGAACTTTGTTAGCCAGAGTCCCTTATTGTTGTACTGTACTTCAGAGAAGTAGATGCCAAACAAGAGAGGTCCCAGGACTGAACCCTGAGGTACTCCCCTTGTCTGGAGCTGGATTTGGAGTCAGCTATTTTTATAGTCTGGGTTTTGTCAGTAAGGCAGTTGGCAACACATCGAGTGATGTAGGGATTAATGCCCAGTTTAGTAAGTTTATCTATGATTCCAGAGTGGGAGATGGTGTCAAAAGCCTTGGCGAGGTCCAGATAGGCTTTGTAGATTGCCTTACCCTCGTCCACGGCTCTGGAGACTGATTCGAAGAAGACAATCAGGTTCAGGAGACAAGATTGGCCCTTCACGATGCAAGTCCAAACAGTAGATACACAATTCCACAGAATGAGCTCCTTTTCAGGATTAGTTTCTCTGCTTTGTGGTCATGGAGTTCTACTAAAAGTCACATGACCTTGAAATGGATAGTAGTATGAACCTATGAACCTATAAAAAGGGCACAATATACTCAAATCAAGGGGTGGAGTAAGCCATACAGAATTGGGCTAGGCTTATAATTGCCCCAGGGCAGATTGCCTAGTATGAACCTATGAACCTATAAAGTGGTTATTAGAGAATGAATACAGGAGTTTGGTAAGTAGGCAGAGATATTAATCCAGATAATCTGAGTGTTATATGCGTTACTGCTGCATGAATTTAATCTCATGCTGAAACCCTGGTGTTTATCTTTGGTGGTACAGTAGGTCAAATTATGTAACAGTTGAAGCTTATTATATTAACCATTACATAATTCCTGTCCTTTTTTCCATGCATTTAATTGTATGTTGAAAAACTGGTGTTTTTCATTGATGGTACAGTTGGTCAAATTACGTAACAGTCGAAGGTTATTATATTGACCATTACATAATTCCTAGGCTTTTCCCTTTTTACCTTTTCTTCATGTTTGGGTGATCCTGTTGTTAGTATATTTAACCTCAGGCGTGTGGGGTGGCGCCCCCATGTCAGGGGTATGTGGTTGAAGCGCCAGACATTAAAGTAGATTTTTTTTTTTAATAATCGCAAATGTAACATATTCATTTATATGAGCAAAATTCATTTCATTCGTTTTTGTTGTGATTAATAGTAATTGATGATGAATTTAAACAATATTTTATGTTTTGATAAAACTCACTGGTGATTATTCATTATAAACACACACACACATATATATATATATATATATATATATATATATATATATATATATATATATATATATATATATATATATATATTTGGGTCTACTTTTCAGAAAATTGACTTTCATGTGGCTGAGAACATATGATCGACTTTCGAAAAGCCGACCACGTAAAATAAAACACATAAAACACAACAAGCACTTACCTTAAACTGTTTGGACTTGAGCACCTGTAGTGGATCTGATTGACATCTTCAAGGAAACTTTAGCTATCCCCAGGCAGGAAAATCAGGTGAGATGTAAATGACCATTTCAGTCTAGCACTTTAGCTGGAATTTAGTTATAGCCTTCATTTGGATATTTCTGAGGTAGCTTGTAAACCAGTTTACATGTGGAGATAATATTATATAATAATAATTCTCATTTATTTTCAGGAGAATGATGCTGTGACTGCCATGATTACCTCTACAGCAGTGATTCTGACAGTACAGATCAGATAAAGAAGAGTGGCAGAGCTGTTTCATGGGTATTTCCTGGACAGTAGAAGGGCTATCTTTACAAAGAAGAGAGACATTTCAGAAATTCTCAGGCAGCAAAGGATTTGGTGGTTTAGAGGTAAAAATAGGTGAAACAAAAATGAATATAGCAAAGACAACAATCTTCAGTATCAGTCATTTAAATAAACTGAAAAAGAAACAAAATCCTGGCTGGAGCTAAAAAGAAATGTCAAAAATTTATAACAAAAAATCTAGAACTTTTTAGTCAAATTCTTTTATTCACAAAATATGGTTATAGTCCTAAGTGCCTTGCGCTACAATATTTTAAAAGGAAATAGCTCATCATTCTATTACCAAGACAAAGGAAGCAAGAATTTAAAATTAATGGCCAATCCATGTGCAGTCTACAAACTACAGGTTCTTCTTCTTCTTCTCCTTTTGGCTTTTCCCCTGACAGCCACAGCGGATCACCTGTCCGCTCATGATTGGCAGTAGAGTTTTACGGTGTCGAGTTGCCAGCCCGGCGGCCAACCTTCGACGGAAGCCACACACACACACACACACACAGGGCCAATTTTGAGTGTCCAGTCCACCTAAAGCATGTCTTTGGGATGTGGGAGGAAACCGGAGCACCCGGAGGAAACCCACAAAACCAGAAAAAGACATTGCAGTGTTGCGGAACATTTTGAGACAGCTTCAAAAATTTTCGGGATACAACATTAATGAAGCTAAAGCAAAGGCAATAGCAATATATTATGTACCCACACAAGAACTGGTTCAGGAATACCCATATTTATGGGAACATGATAAAATGAAATATTTAGGAATATGGACTAAAAATCATTCTAGTGTGGCAGCTAAGGATACATAGGTAGAGACTAAACAAAAAATAATACAAAAACTAGGTTCTAGATGCTAACAAATGTCTCGGTGTAGAAGCTAAAATCAAAATTGTCTCAAGTCACTTGGTGTCATAAAAAAGTAGCTGGAGTAAATATGTATTTCTAAATATTAATTACTATCAAAGTTACAATTATAAATAGTTTTACATCAGCTCTACTATCCCAAACTATGATGCGTCTCATAACATACTTAAAAAACAGTCCAGCAATATATACTAAACAGTTTAGTTGTTGTAAAAATCATAACTTTACCATTTGTCTGCCTGGCTTTGTTTCCTGTTACTATTTTGCTTAGCCTTACATGGCCATAGAGCTAGAGTTCTCATGCAAAGGCAGGCATTGTTAGGTGAGCTGCATAAATAAGCTGTTAGAAATAGGTGTAAGTGTTGGTGAAAATATTAATAATGCATTTAAAGTATATGTTTGATTTCAATCTATAATAAAACAAATGCTAATTAATCTCAATGATTATTATGCTGTGAATGTAGGTCTGTGTAAACAGTTTATTAATCAGCACAATCTGGGCAAAACCATAAACTGTGCAACCCTAAGGGACTGCTCAGATGAAGAATTTAAATGTTCATGCCATTACTGAAGAGATATGGAGATTACAGTATATCTTGATTTTAAGAACATGCTGTTGACATTCTTAACATGACTTGTTTCTGTTAAGTGAAGCAGACAAAAATAAATAAACAGAATAATTATTTCCTTTGAGTGTGAAGGCATTCACTTGCACTAGAGGAACCTACTTCAAATACATTCAGCACATTTTCTCTGCTCTTCTCTGCTATACTATTAACTGAATAATGTTATGTGAAAGATTAAGTTACTCTGTTTTGAGATACGTTACAAAAAGTCATTTAATGGGCTCCCTATTGAAATCGTAACACTCACTATGCCGAGTCCTTCAATAATGAAAATCACTAAAAAAAGACTGAAAATACAGGAGGACAGCACATTTTAAAAATCACTCTTCCCCTTTAAACTTGTTTTTCTGCAGAGATACAAACCGCCCACACCTCCAAACTGGGTCTATATTATTATTTCAAACGCACAATTGTCCAAACGCTGAAACATCGAACTGGGAAGTTCGAAATGTCAAAATAGTGAAGCCACGGAACACCAAATTTTTTTCCAGGGAAAAAATTTGGTGAGCCGTTTCCGCAGCTTTGCTGTTTCCTCCACTGTGGTGCGATCTCGGAGTTGGTATATTTAAGTAGGGGGGTGTGGGGGGCAAGGCATCCCACATTAAGAACAGTCTGAAGTGTTTGTGTGTTTTTTCGTTTTGTACTGGAACAGCGATTTTTTTCCCCTGGGAAAAAGATCTCTGTTCTGAGTGTTCGAAGCTCTTACATTTCGAACTTCCAGGTTTGACATTTACATAGTCAAACTTATAATGGTTTGACTATGTCATATAGACCCATCCAAACTTATAGATATCAACTTCAAGATTGCCATACTCACAGAGAATGGAATAATCTGAGAAACGGCAATCTCAGATTTAATATCTTTAAGCAAAGATTTTTCAACTATTCAGTCTGAATATCTCAGTACCAGGAAAGATGCATCCTGAGATTTTAAATGGTTTCCTGTTTAATGTCTTAATATGTTAGCTTATTATCTTCATACTTATACAAGTAGAGTGCAGCATATTACTTTTCAGTTTACCTATTCTGGTCACCAAACACAAACGAAGAAGCACAGGATATTTATTTATTTTATTTTACATTTGTTGACCGGGCTAGTCTAACTGGATGCATATCCATTTTCAGCAGAGGCTCGGGGAGATAAGCTCCACTTAAAAAGATTAACAAAAAGATAAACATAAAATGATTAACATATAAATGCATGTACAGAAATTATTTGCAGATTATTACATAACATTTCAATCGTTGAATACAAAAATTATTACAGAACATTAGATACATTTGCTAGAAACTCTATTGTCAAGGAAATTTTTTTTAGGTTCATAGGTTCATAGGTTCATACTAGGCTATCTGCCCTAGGGCATTTATAAGCCTAGCCAGAGTGTGTGTGGCTTTTGCCACCCCTTGGAATGAGAATACTATGCCCATTTAGGGTTTAGTTTACTGTGCCTCTGTCTAGCAGTGACACAGAGATGACCCCCGGCGTAAACCTACGAACTCCCATCCACTCGTCAAGATTTCTCTTGAAGAGAGTCAGTGAGGAGCTCTGCCTAACATGGACTGGGATTCTGTTCCAGAGTGTAGGGAGCCTCTGGGTTATGAATCTGTCCCTCCAGCACATCCTATTTATTTCTGTGTTGAGGTTCAAATCTCTCGCTCTTGTGGCTCTGGTAGATTTGGATTTCCTGTGGTGGAGCATGTCCATTAATTCAGGATTGGATATGGCCTTGTATGTCAGGCATAGATCGCCTCTGAGTAGGCGGTATGCGACTGAATAGAGCTGGAGTTTCTTCAGCCGGGCAGCATATGACATATGTTTGAGACCCTTGATCCTCTTGGTGAGGTACTTTTGGGGTCTTTCTAACTGCTGCAGATGTCGGGTAAGGTACATCCCAAATGGGGAATTGTACTCAATTATGGGCCTGATAAGGGAAGAGTATAGGGGCACAATGACCTCTCTTGATCTAGATGTGAATCCTTTCATGATAAGGTGGGCAATATAGAAGGTCTTCCTAACCACTTTGGCAATGTGAGTGTCAAATGACAGTTTACTGTCAACTTGGGTCCCTAGGTCCCTGATTACTTCTTCCGTGCTTAATGGATTTCCACCTATGTGGTAATTTGTGGGTACTTTGTTTTTCCGAAAGGGTATGACTATACATTTTATGGCGTTCAGTTTAAGGCCATGGCTCTGGCACCAGTTATCCATTTCTATGAGGCCTTTCTGAAGGATGCTTGTGTCCGCTGGAGTGTCAGTTATGGTGCCCAGTTTGCAGTCGTCTGTTATCATTCCAGCACCATGATTCTTAACATTACAGGGACTCCTCAGTCCCTAACTTCAGGCAAGTATGATTCTGACCTCCTGCTTGCAAGGATGGTTATAAAATACCCATCACAAAATAAATTATCAATATATCCCTTGCACTAGGATGTCCTTCCTTTCTCTAGAAAACTGTGAAAAATTCCTGAATGTACTCTCTGAAATATCCATAATGCAAAGTACCTTTCTAATAGGTGATTTCAGTTCTCTTTAAATATACTGGTGCACCTATACTTCAAAAGTTAAGTATGTCCAAAATTCTTGGATTTCATAAATGATAATATCCTAGAACAACTGGTATGCCAGTCCTGAAGAAGGTAAAACCTTATAAACCTTGTCCTTCCAACATAGCTTCCTCCTGTACCACTCCTACCATATTCTAATCACTTGTTAAATCTGACCATAAACTAACAGTAGTTTTCTTAAAAGCCACAGGCACCATCATAGGTTCATAGGTAGGTACTAGGCTATTGGCCCAAAGGCCTACATAAGCCTAGCCAGCAAGGTTCCATAGCTTACACCACCCAAGAAAGTTATTTTCCTGTGCCACTGTCCAGCAGAGACACAGAAGTGATCCCGGTGTGTATTTCCTATTTCCCATCCACTCATCAAGATTTTTCTTGAAGAGTGCTAATGAAGAACTTTGCTTGACATAGATGGGTAGCTTGTTCCAGAGTATAGGAAGTCTCTGGGACAGGAATCTATCCCTCCAGTGTGTCCTGTTTATTGTGGTGACAAGGTTTAGGTCCCTAGAGTGTGTAGCTTGGAGGGATTGGGATTTTTCCAGGTGTAGCATGTCCAACAGCTCTGGGTTTGACATAGCTTTATATGTTAGGCAGAGATCACCTCGGAGTAGGTGATATGCTATGGAGTAAAGCTGGAGTTTTTTGAGGCGGTCAGTGTAGGGCATTTGTTTGAGGCCAGTAATCCTCTTTGTGAGGTACTTCTGTGGCCTTTCCAGCTGCTGCAGATGTCTTGTGATCTTGTGAGGTACATTCCAAAAGGGGCGTTGTACTCTACAATGGATCTAATGAGTGATGAGTAGAGGGGAGCAATGACCTCTTTTTTCCTGGATGAGAACCCTTTAATGATGAGGTGTGCTACGTAGAAGGACTTCCTGACTACTGTGTTGATGTGACTATCAAAGGAGAGACTACTGTCCACCTGGGTCCCAAGGTCTCTTATCACGCATTCGGTGTTAAGTAGATTGCTGCCTATGTGGTAGTTCATGGGTACAGAGTTTTTACCAAAGGGGATGACACTGCACTTTTTGGCACTGAGCTTGAGGCCATGGCTCTGACACCAGGCATCTGTCTCAGTGAGGCCCTTCTGTAGGATGTCCACATAATTTGGGGACTTGACTATGGCTCCTAGTTTGCAGTCATCTGTGAACTTCATTAACCAGAGGCCTTCTGTGTTAGCCTGTACTTCAGAGAAGTAGATACCAAACAGGAGAGGTCCCAGGATGGAACCCTGTGGTACTCCACTTGTCACTGCTTTGAGGTCAGATTTGGAGTCTACAACTTTTACAGTGTGGGTTCTGTCAGTGAGCCAGTTGGCAACCCATCTTGTGATGTAGGGATTTATACCTAGTTTAGTGAGTTTAGCTATAATTCCAGAATGGGGGATGGTGTAGAAAGCCTTGGCGAAGCCAAGATAGGCTGTGTGAACCACCTTACCCTCATTCACAGCTTTGTTGATTGCCTCAAGGAAGTCGATCAGGTTCAGGAGGCATGATCTGCCTTTCACAAACCCGAACTGGGTGGGATCCAGAGTTTGGAGGTTACCAGTGTCTTTGTTTATGAGTTCCATGATGATACGTTCCATGGCCTTGCAGACTAGACTCGTCAGGCTAATAGGTCGATAGTTCCCGGGATCAGTGGTGGCTCCCCC
The DNA here is from genome assembly GCF_019279795.1 of Protopterus annectens. Lineage (NCBI taxonomy): Eukaryota > Metazoa > Chordata > Ceratodontiformes > Protopteridae > Protopterus > Protopterus annectens. The sequence goes on along the minus strand of NC_056732.1, from coordinate 1,744,855,261 downwards.
TTTGTGGAGTGGGATAACTGTTGCTGTGTGCCATTCAGTGGGCACAAAGCCTGATGTGAGGCTATTATTGAACATGGTGCTTAAGTGGGGAGCCAGTTTGTTCTGAAGTTCGTGTAAAACACAGCCTGGGATGTTGCCCGGTCCCATGGATGCTGTGTTTTTGGCTTTAGAGAGTGCAGCTTTTACCTGCGTAGTTGTGATTACAGGGACTCTGCATTCTTCCTGTATAGATATGAGCCCTTTAAGGGGTGAGAGGGGGGTAAAGTAAGCACTGAACCTATCTGCCAGGATGTTGGCAATATCAGTTGGTTCTGTAATTTTCGTGCCTTTGTGCTGTAACTCAGAGCAGATCTGGGTGTTGCCATCTAGCTTCTTGACATAGCTATAGAATGTTTGTGGTTGTCCTTGGATTTAGTGGCGATTTTGTTTTCGTAGCTAGCTTTGGAGGATCTTATAAGGGATCTCAGCTTCTTACTGAGGCTGACCAGGGAGCTCCTCCACTCATGGGATTTTACTCTCTTTTGCAACAGTTTCTTCCTTCTGTTGTACAGTTTGTTTATGGCAGGGGACCACCAGATTGGCTTCCTTTTTTTGGAGGATAGCGTCTTGGTTCTGTTTGGGATAGCATGATCCATGCACTTGTGTAGGTGCTTATAGAATGCATTGTGTAGGATTCAGCAGTTGTAACTGTATTGTCCATCTGCATGGGTGTCATGACGTTCACCACTTCTGTCTTAAGAAGCATGAAGTTGGCTTTGGAGAAATGTTTTACTGTGGTTTCCTTAATGGGGGGTGGAGGCGGGATGTGGATATCATGGTGAACAAATCTGAATTTATGGGCTTCAAAACAGCAAATCTACTCAAATTTAGTGATAAGCTAAATGTGTTTGTAATATCTCTAGTTCCCATCCACCCAAAGCCATTACTTATAAAGCAGGGCTGTACCATCTAGAAAAGTGTTTAGACCAGGCAGTGCCTCTGTCCCCCCACGGTGGTCCACAAATATAAATAAGCTGTACAACAAAAGAAAAAATATCTAAAGCTCCCATAATAAATACAAATATAAATACACCCACATTAAAGCCTAATTCAAAAGGAGCAGCAAAGAACTAAAAGCTACCACCAGGAAGACTGACGTTAAACACAAACTGAAACTAGCATCTGAAGCCAAGGACAATTATAAAGTCTTACTTGATTATGTCAGGAATTTAAGAAACAATATCCAAAAGTGCAATGAATTCATTCAAAATTAAATTGCCCACTCTGACCCATAAAGGTAACAGATGTACTTGCAGACAAGTTTAATAATTTTATTCTGGAAACACTCACTGAAATTCTGCAAATCCCTTACTCTTTTGCACCACCTAAGATCTTAAAGGAGCATGTTCTAACTGTGCTCTTAAAAGCCAATTATACAACTTCAGCTGGATCAGAAAAGGTACCTGATTAACTGTGCCAACCAGGCCATTATGAAATCCCACCTGTGTTTAACCTCTGTGTATGTCCTGAAGTCTGGAAGACAACTATTGTTAACCCCCCATGGGGGGAGGAACCCAGACCAGGGAAACTATAGACTCATCAGTCTGAACAGCTTAATTTGTAAGACTATGGAGCACATTGCTTCTGCCTTAATATCAAAAACTGTTACTGCTACAACTCTTACTTATGCCTGATGGAAAACAAGACCTACAGCAGTTTGGTTTTGTCCTGGGTAGATCATGCTTGCTTAAAGTGTAATATTACACTTCTCATACATCTATATTTTACCATTAATTTCATTTCTGGATATACTCCCGATGTTAAAGCAGTAAATGGTTTGAAAAACAAACAAAGATTATGAGGGTCTATATTAGATAATTGAAGCTTTAGGTAATCGAATACCTAAAGCTTGACACCTAAACATCGACCATGGCCACTTCCGCAAATTTTTTCACAGAGAAAAAATTTGCTTGGCTGGACAATAAAAAACAACTTTCAAACCCTAATCATGTCCCCCACACCCCCCCAAACTAAATATACCAACTCTGAGATCAATCTACAGTGGAGAAAAGGGCATATTCCTGATAATGGCCAAACGAATTTCCATATGAAAAAATTTGTGGAAGTAGCCGTTCGTGGTTTACAGCTTTCACTGTTTAGGTGTCGAGCTTTAGGTATTCAATTACCTAAAGCTTCAACTATATGACATAGACCCGATTATCACACTTTTTTAATGTTTTAATTTTACAGTTTACTCAGTTTTACCTCATGATCATACCCACAAAATGATGTCGTTAGGTATTAGCAATAATTTATATAAACGCGCAGAGTGTTATAGGTAATTAAAAGCACCATATTTCTTTAGAGGACATCTACTTATTTACATCATGGTTTCACAGCTACAGCATCAAATATGTTAAATTTTCAAGAATGGGTGTTCCAGCTGTGAAAAATAGCTGACAGATTGCCTTACTGGGATATAAGACTTTTGTACTGTTGCAGCTAGCATAGAAAAAATGTAGCTTATATACTAATGTAGGTAGTACGGGATTGTGGGTATAATCTTTCTTGATATCATGTCAGGCATTTTCAATTTCAAGAAAACTTTCAAGGGGCAGTGCTTATGAATGAAATTAATTGTGAACATTGCACACTATTTTCCTCAAACACTGTAAAATTTGATTTGGCATATGGGAAGGAGATTACTCCCATCACTAACAACTGGTTATTTACATGTGCAAAGAAAAGTGTGACAATACTCTTTACGTTAGTAAACATTTTAAAGAAAGTCAAAGAAGGAGTGGATAGTGGTCATGCAGTCCATGCAGCCTATTTGGATCTGGCATCCCCACAGTGCTACTGTGAAAATACTAGACCCATACTTATTATGGCGTCTTGAAAACTGGCTATAAGATAGAACTCATGTGGATAACGCAAAGGTATTAACTCAGAAGGCAATAAAGTAATTAGTGGTGCACACTGGAAATTGGTGCCATAATTCTCTACTGTTTGGCATATGCACCCCTGATCTCGAAACAACAAACCCAGAGCTAGAGCTAAATAAGTTTGCTGATTACAGTAGACTAGGTATTATTGTCAGAACAACCCTTGATATACCAAGAAATTAATCTTAGAAATGAATGGTGTACTGAAAAATGGCTAAAATTAAATTACAAAAGAGGGTATCATTGTCTGCCACCAGACCAGTATATAACCAGCACCTTTAAACATTACACAGCAAAAGTAGTTAGGAAATTCTTTGATTTGGCTCACCTGACTTCAAAAGACATCTCATTATATCAAAATAAATTATAATCCCTCTGTACTCTGCTTTAGTTATACCAGTTATCAGGGTGGCTCATGGTACTGGCTTCTGGGCTGCAACTTCCCTCAGTTTAAAACAAAAACAGAGATGATAAATAGTATATTCAGAAAGCCAACTATTATTTTAAATTTAAAATAATAGTTGACTTTCTTCTTATCTCAGGTGCTTGGAACTCCACAAACGCATAAAAACGGGGGGGGGGGTGTAAATATATAAAAATCAGCATATTCCATTTGCAGTCCAGCTTGAGGCTTCACAAATTCAGTCTCACTAATCCACACAGCTGTTGAGGAAGTCAGAGGCATTGCTCAACAAGTGCTTCACCAAGCTGCTACATGAAGCAATGAGGAGCCCTTTATATTGGCTCAGGCTGCTTCAGGTGACTGAGACAACCTGAGACTCAAAGAGAAAGGAAATCTTAGTGCACGCAGCCAGGGCAAAGAGTGGGAATATTGTTTTTGGAGCCAGTAATCCAGCATGTAGGAAGGCAAATACGTGATTTATTTAAGTGTGTGTGTGTGTGTGTGTGTGTGTGTGTGTGTGTGTGTGTGTGTGTGTGTGTGTGTGTGTGTGTGTGTATCTGCATATGTGCATGTGTTTGGAGTGAAGCATATCTCTCAACTGTCCCTGATTTTCCCACAAAATATCTACATCCAGAAATATTAGATATTCTTTAAATTACTGAGTTAATAAAGTCTGTCACAAAAGGAAATATTGCCATCCCAGCTCGCTGGAATTTTGTAAATAATTGTATGATATTTTTGAATATTAATATTATTTAAATAGAAGTGTGACAGAAGGAAACACTGCTTTTGCAAATGGTTATGTGTCATTTGTGAATAGCAACATGATTCATATGCCTGTGTTACAAATGTATTAGAACTGTATGTCATATTGTATAGACGTGTGCTGAAGAGATATTTTTATACACTTTCGTAATTGTTTAGATGCATGCATTTTAACAGGAGATTAACTTGCAAAACTTAATAATAGTTGAGATTGAAGTACTTTATTGCTGGACAATAAACAAGAGATGTTATCTTTCAGTTTCAGTCAACAGGAAACAGGATGTCTACACTAAGGAACCCTCTGTGGGTTGCCTTGAAAGAGAGATAATTACTAGGCTTTAGATGTAGAAGTGTTTTTATTTTATTGTTTATGACTTCCAGGATCTGCAAACATCTGAAGGTTGTGTATTTTCACAGTGAGATGCTAAATGCTAGCAGTTTCTAGCAAGAGTTGTTTTTGAGCTAGGAAGTGAAGTTAGGTGACAAAAAGTGATGTTTTGCTGCAAGCATCCCAGTAGTAATATTTGATATTAATTTAAAAACTCTCTGAGAGAGTGACTGTGCATTTTGTATTTTGTCTTTGACCTGGAAACATCCACTCACCACATCTGTACTTGCCTTGCTGTAAATAAGTTAACTAGGGTACAGTAAATTCTTTTAGATATAGTTAGGAATATAATAAAGATTAGTTTAGATGTTTTCTGCATTTATTTAAGACTGTCCTGCAATGTTGTTTTAAATATTTCCTGTGATTTTGAACTCTGAAGTTACTGTGATGATTTGCTGAGTATTTTCTTGTTCTTTTATTATTTATTATTAAAATATATTTAAATCTATCTTTGTGGCTGATATTTGTGAGGCATATTTAATCTCTTAAAGTACTTGCATATCTATTTAGTGACACTGTGGGCCACTCCTAATCACCTTGCTCTTGGTCAAACTGACATTTGGATTAATAGTAACGCTACACAGTAGGATTGGCCACACTTTGCTAAGGGCCTTAAAGTAGCTGATAAGTAGTGGCTGGTGGTGGAAACTACCTTATAGTCTGGGCAGAAGGGGGCATAGGCAAGCCTGTGCCAGCCTTTCCCAGGTGTGTGTGTGCATGTGCATGCACGTGCGTGTGTGTGTGTGTGTGTGTGTGTGTGTGTGTGTGTGTGTGTGTGTGTGTGTGTGTGTGTTTGCGTGTGTCAGCTACTTGGGCAGGGACATGAAGCACTGATTGGACAGAGAGGGTGCTGGAGGTCTTGGTTTTGACACTCAGCTGAGATCTCAGCCCTATAGCTGTGCCAGTGGGGAGTCTTACTGGGGATCTGGAGAAGGAGGGAGAAAGCAGACCCAGACTGACTACGGTCTCTGTGTGCTCTTAAGGGAAATTGCACTTTACTGTGTGTGTACTTGTCATCCTCCCAGTGTGTACATTCACCACTGTTGCCAGTGGTGAGGATTGAGGCTCATTGATTACTGTGCCAGTGTTGGGGCATCACAAAGTCAAATATTAGAGCTTTATACTTCTGATTGATCAGAAAATTAATGAGGATGAAAACCTTTTGCCAAAATGACTAAATGTATAACAACATAAGCTCAGCTGTATCTAATGTAGCAAAGTGCACAAATATGTTAGCACTACTGGTTCATTAATTAACTGTTACCAAAAAGTCACCAAGGATTTCCAACTGGTGGCCCTAGGGTCAAAGTCTGGCCAACCAAGGCATTTTATTTGGGCCCTCGGTATATCCTATAATGAACTGTTTTGAATGGACAGATACATAGGTTCATAGGTTCATAGGTTCATACTAGGCTATCTGCCCAAGGGCATTTATAAGCCTAGCCCATAGTTATGTGGCTTTCGCCAAACCTTTAGTTTGAATAAAAACTATGCCTATCATTTTGCTGTGCCTCTGTCAAGCAGTGACACTGAAGTAATCCCTGGGGTATATCTGTGATCTCCCATCCATTGGTCAAGATTCCTCTTGAACAAGGCCAGAGAGGTGCTCTGCCTCACATGTACCGGGATTTTGTTCCACTGCATAGGGAGTCTCTGGGTGATGAATCTGTCCCTCCAGCACGTTCTATTTATAACCGTGTCAAGGTTTAAGTCTCCCGCCCTTGTGGTTCTGAGGGATCTAGATTTTTTGAGGTGAAGCATATTCATCAAATCTGGGTTTGACATGGCCTTATATGTCAGGCACAGGTCACCTCTGAGCAAGCGGTATGAGACTGAATAGAGCTGGAGTTCTTTCAGTCGGGCAGCATAAGACATATTTTTGAGACCCTTTATCCTTTTGGTGAGGAACTTTTGGGGCCTTTCAAGGGCTGGATGCTGGACATGGTAATGTTGCCCATCAAACCTTAGCAAGTATAGTAAGTGGCTCCTGAATTGTATGGTAAGTGGCCCCTGAGCCAAAAAGGTTGGGCACCCCCAGTACTTTAAAACTTTTTTGTCATAGTACAATGAAGAATTAAAGATGCCGCATGAGTAATTGACATTTTGGAAGATATATTTCTACCTTATTATCATTTACTAGCACATATAATTTACCCATTTGCATAATACCATTTTATGAATATATGCTAGAGACTCTGTTTATTTTCTGTGTACAAAACAATTTGTATTTTGCATTCTTGCACTGTATTTGTCGAGCTTTTCTCCCAGGTATCTGCTAAAAAGTGGCAACTGACTCAGTCGGACCATCTCTATTAACTAGATAAATTGTTTATCACCCAGGCCCCCGCTTACATTTATCAAGGGTGCCAGAGCTTGTCTGAGATTTGGGATGCATAGCTAGGCTTAAAAAGGCCCTTGTGGTCATTAGCCTAGTGAACACCTATGAACCTGTGAACCTACAAAAATATTATGAGAGAGAGAGAAAGGAAGAGAGAGGGAGAGAAGATGGTTGGTTTTTGGTTACACTCAATGTAGTGCTTATGTGTACCTCTGTTAATTGAATAATAGTGACTAGATTTAAAAATTATAAATTGACAATGAATTTGGTTATTTGCCTCTTTATTATTGTTGGCTTTGTCCAAGCAATAAAGTTAAGAGATATGGGGGAAGGGTGTTAGAGAAGGTCTCAACAGTCTCTGATTTTTACCTCATATCTTGGTCTGTTTTCTTGTAAAATGTATAGTGCTCTGGCAAATCAGTGAGGACTGCAATTACTAAATAATAACAGATATTTGGATACAAAGCAAGCCTGCTGTTCTATCAGCTTTCTATGTACATAAAGGCAATGAGCAAAGCGGTAGCTTGCATGAGGTTGGAGACTTGCAGTGGGTTGGAAGAATAAACATAACTATAGCTCATATACTTCAAGGCTTTGCCATGCATAGCAGTAAAAAATCTTTTTTTTTGGGGTCTGCTTGTTTATGGCTGGACACATATAAAGGATTTTTTTACATTATAAAAATATTTCATTGTATGTTCTTCAGGCAGGACTGTTCCTCATCCATCTTCCTCATGAATCAAATTTATAGCTTATTCTGTAAATCTATAGTTAGACTAGCAGCAGTCCCTTGATCAAACTCCCATTCCCTGCAGATGTTTTGCTGTGTTACAGAACACCCAAACTTTTCTTTTAAGTTCATAGGTACTTACTAGGCCATTGATTTGCGATGACAGCCTAGCCATATATTCTCAAAAAAAAAAAAAAAACATTTATATTTTAATTACAAATAAACCAGAGGTGAGTAGAACATTTACATATCACCCCTCTTCATAATGGACAAGAGTGCTAAACCAGGGCTGAATTTGCTGTTACCCATCCATTCATCCACATTATGATTGAATAGTGTACAAGAAGTACTTTGTTTTATATAGGGAAGGAGGCGATTCCAAAGAAATGTTATTCTCATTGATACACATCTGTGCCTCCAACATGTTCTGTTTATGCTGTTAAGGAGATTGGCATGTCTTGAGTGGGAGTTTATGGCCTCTTTTCCATTTGTCTTATACAGTCTCTCTCCTCCATGCCCTACATTCCTTGCTCCATTTGACCTATGCTTCCTTTCCAGTCTTTCTGTACATTTTTTTTTCATTTTTTTGCTTTTGAGACTTTAATAAACAAGTAGGGTATCCCTGCCAAAGACTGATAATACACTTCCTTTGCCATTCTTTTTAGGTCATTTTCATCCATCTCTGTCTGTCCTAACACATCCCTCTCCCTTGTGTTTACTTTTCTCAATCACTGACTTTGCTGAGCCTCTCACTTGAATGTTCCAGTGGAACTACTCTGTTTTATTCCATACTTGCCCTTCAGTTGTTGAAATGCAGACATTTATTCCTGCCTTTGTCATCACTATGTGCTTAAATATGCAGGTACCCTTTATGCTCCATTTCCTCTCCTGCATCATCTCTCTAGTCACAGTGAACAGAAGAGGTCTGAATGAATCTATGAATGGAAAGATGATAAATTAGCAAGCGAAAGAGAGTAGATTTGCTGGAAATTAATTCATCCTCAGGTCTTGGTGAGCACCTTCATGAGGTGGACTGTGTTTTTCATAAAAATCACACCAAGACAACTCTGATATTAATACTGTAGTTTATATAGCATCATGGACAGGAATAGGTTAAAAAATAAAAAAAGATAACTGGGTGCACCAGACCAAGGTAAAAAGGGCCCAGTCCTGGTAGACGCACTAATGCCAGGAATGGAAAAAAATGACAGTATAGAATCCCCAAGACATGGAAACATTCATACAATGGGCCAAGACAACTCTGATATTAATAATGTAGTTTATATAGCATCATGGACAGGAATAGGTTAAAAAATAAAAAAAGATAACTGGGTGCACCAGACCAAGGTAAAAAGGTCCCAGTCCTGGTAGACGCACTAATGCCAGGAATGGAAAAAAATGACAGTATAGAATCCCCAAGACATGGAAACATTCATACAATGGGGTTAGGCCAGCCTCAGGTGGAGGATGCCCCCCCCCCCATTGTAGAAGGACATCGTAGTCCACAAAAATCACAAAAATTGATTGGCCAAAAAAGGGCCATAAACATGATACAGTAGACTACTAAGTATAAGAAAGAAATTATGTATTGTTACTATTATCAAGAAGCCCAGAATTTCTAGCCAGAAGACATACACAAAGATTAACAGATAAGTTAGAGGAAAAAAATATACTTGCACAAGAAAAACTGTCAGAAGCTTCAAATAAAAAAAAAATGTTCATTAAAAACTTTATATAGACCAAGAAACCTTGGGCTATTTGGAAAAAGAAGAGACTGAGGAAGTGCAAAAATATAAATCTATAGATTTATGAAAGGTATAAAAAAGAGATATGAACATGGGTAAAAAAGAGATTTGATATGGTGCAATATTTATACAAAGGAGGAAGCCAAATTAATATCTAAAAGCAGCCTCAAAGATATTTGAAGAGAAATACAGGCAAAGGCATGCAGATATGAAAAATTTCACAATACAAAAAAATAAGGTCACAAAGAGGCAATGCAAAACAGAAGACTATTAAAGTAGAGGTAAAAAATAGAAGCTAAAGTTATGGAATACCTGCAAAGTGAAGTATTTAGTGCAGAATGGCTAACATGGGTTACATCACAGCATAATGGAACAATGAGTCCCCAAAGTAAGGCGAAACAGGAGGAGCAGAAGACATCTGAAGAAAAAATATAGACACGGGAAAGAAAATGAGATTTAATATGGTGCAAATATTTATGCAAAGGAGAAAGCAAACTTATCAATACAAAATAAGCAGTGCCAAAGACATTTGAAGAGAAATATAGGCAAAGGCATCCAGATATGGAAAATTTTACAGTACAAAAAATAAGAAAACAAACAGTGAAAGCAAAAAAGAGGATCAGTAATAGAAAAGTTAAAGAAATAGAAACTGAGGTTATGGATTACCTGTGAAGTGAAGGATTTTGTGTAGAAAATCTAAATCTGATAACATCACAGCAGGATAGATCAATGGATCCCCAAATTAAGGAAAACAAATTAGAGCGGGAAACATCTGATCAGTTGCCATATGAAGATACTTTGAAGCCTTCCATAGGAAACTACTACAAAAGTTCAGTTGGAGTCGCTCAGCAAGGGAAGGAATAGGAAACTGTGGCAACTCTGATGCAGTCAATGTTGTGGAGGGATAGGTCAGTTCCATATGAAAGAATAATGAATGGCACAAGATAAAAAAGTGAAGAGAATGTTTGTAGAATGCCCGCAGGAAATGGAAAACAAAGAATGTGCCCTCAGTTTAGAAGAAAATGATCTAAGAGAAAAGTTGCTTGATTTAATAGAGATGGGCAGACATTAAGATCAATGAAAGAAATAGACTACAGAAAGTCAATAAAACCCAACAAATTAGAAGTTTGATAAAACAAAAGAACAGTAATTAGGACTGTTCATAGAGATTCATGTGATATCACGGAAGTAAATAACTGTGTAGCTAAATTAATAACAAATAAAGTCTTTCCACAAAAAACAGATCAGTAAGGGAAAGGAAGGGGAGAAATCACATACCATTATGGAAGTATCAAACAGAGAAAACTATAAAGTAATTAAGAAAAGAGGTGTTACTGTTAGAAGAGTATAGAAGATGGAAGAGATCAACAAAAATACTCAGAAAGATAGACAGAAGTTGTTTTGAACAAACTCACATTTCTAGCGAAGGTATGGCATTTTGTGGAATGCCCTTTTAATGGTTTAGAAGTGGAGACTGACACTGTTACACACAAAATGTCAAAAAAGTATTTTAATAAATTGCTGTTACACTGAAAATGAGCATGGTTCTTAGAAAAAAGAGTTATGTCTTTAAAGAAGTGTTTTAAAGTGCTGACCAATAAGAAGCAGGTTTAGCAGTTTCTTGGTTTATTATCATTACTATTATTATTATATTATTATTGTCACTGTTGTTGGTGGTAATCATGGTTTTGGCTCAGAGAAAGGCAGACAGAAGTTTGTAAAAACTCAGTACAATTGTGAAAATGTTAAGACCCCTGAAAAACATAAATGAATGAAATAAATACTTAATTTAAGGCCTTCTATTCCTACTTGTACACTTAGACTGACATCTCTATCAGTTGTTAAGAAGCTGTAGTGTTATAATCTTTTTGCAGATCATGCCTATTCTGTGCCTAGAGGTTTTGGTACGTTTGCATTCTACCATTACAGGTGAAGGACACCGTCTGAGGTGTCTGGAGAAATAAATCATGCTATTTCCATCTCCTTGCTTTCTCTTTTCAAATTAAATCATGTACAGGAGATCCCTGTAGTAAGAAAAAAAAATGTTATTAAATACTGTTCTGCCTAAATGTGGAAATGGCAAAGTATTTAAAGGCAAGAGAGACCCATGTCCCCGATTAGGATTCAGGTGAAGGCTGTATTCAAAAAAACTAGTTAACAGGCTCAAGTCATTTCTGGGCACATTACCCAGTCCTAGACAATTGAGACTTGTCTCAAGGTGCAGTGATGGGAATTATCGGAGAGATGTCTGATATTTTAGGCAACTCATTGATAAACCAACCCTGCAGTTTCTGTATTACTAATCTGAGGTGGTTGATTCTATATCAGGACAGCGGCAGGGCTAGTCAGCCAGCAGTATAAGCCTTGGCTGGAGATGATTGTCACTGTTGAAAGTAACACCCCATGTGCAAAATTGGAAAAAGGGTTGAGGATGGATGAATGGATTCCATATTAGATGCATTTTTAAGGTTTGCACATAAAGAGTAAAACATAACAGAATTTCTGCTTGCATCTCTTCATGCTTTGTATAATCACCCCTATCTTTTTTCTTTTCATCCACTCCTATTTTTTTATTTATTTATTTTTCCTTCCAAACATCTTTATTAAATTTACACACATGACAATGGCAAGCTTACATTCATATAAATGAAAAACATACAAAATTATTTCACTTTAGTTATAGTTTACATCACAGACACCATTGAAGCAACTATAGTTGTAAACATTATACATCACTTGTAAACCATCCAGTTGTGAGTTAAGCATTATATAGCTCATTCAAATCCTGCTTCTTAAACTGTCCTGCTCTGCATATGTTGTTCCCACAATTCCCATTTTCACCCCTATTTTTTATTGACTAATAAACGTAATGCCTGTTTTCTTTATATATATATATATATATATATATATATATATATATATATATATATATATATGTATGTATATAAAATTTCATACAGACAGGTGACATATAGGAGACAATCATATCACATTGTAGGCTTAACATGGAGGTCTGCAGACACTCTGTCACATCGCATCACATGCACCCTTTTCCGGTGTAATATTTCCCCAGCTACATTTCTTCTGCAGCTGGCATGCTACTCACACTACATATGCCACTTGCAGGGTACGCAAGAAGGCATCTGGGGTAAACTTTCCTTACAGCACAGAAATATCATTTTTCCTTAAGGTACAGATTGTCTAAGTCTCTGTTAGATGGACTCAATGGAAAAATAATAGTATACTAATGTTGCCCTTCCATAGCCAACCAGACAATACCAAACCTGTCTTTGCATCCTTTGAGAGTCTGAAAGAGACTTTCTTATTGCCACATACGGAGTTTTGGCAATATTCACAGTTACGATTTGCACTGCTGAGATCTCGCTTAGGGGATAGTTTTAAATTACATTCTCCCATATCTAACCTAGATGTTGTTTCTGCAGGATACTAGCAATAAAGTGGATGAGTAGGTGAAACTAAAGGCATACGTGACCTTTTTGATTATTTCAGTTAAAGAAATTGTGATTATTAAATAATTTTGAGAGACTTGAACATTTTGTGTGCAGATGGTATGAAGTTACAGAAGTGCCAGGTTTAAATAAGACATATTAGTACATGGCACTGTTATGTTTGATCACTATTGTTTGGCACCTGCTTTTGCATGTGAAGATGGAGACTGTAGAGTTACAGGGATTTCCCTTTTTTCTGACAAGCAGTGATGTTGGTGATTGTTATATATATACATACACACACACATACATAAGTAACAAGGATGTGAGGGCTGTATGTTATATGTGTGTGTATGGGGGGGAATGCAGGCAGTTTGCCTTGCAAAACAAAATCTGTTTTATGTGATTTATATTGGCTAAGCTTGCTTCCATTTTTGAATACTGCACTCTTTTGTGATCAGCTATGTCTGGTGTTCATAAAAGAGCTATTGTTAGTCATGGAACCACTTTAGAGGCTACTTTGACTGCTTTAAAGTGTCTCTGCTATAAACTTGCTCTATTAGAGAAGGACTAGAAGTTTTTATTTTTGGGACACTGTTACACACCAAAAGCTCAGAAATGTTGGTAACATTTTTATCACTAATCCTTCAGGCTCAGGACTCCCATGGACAACAACTACTTGTCAAAGATATTTAAGCATCACTCTAGCCCAGAGACTTTCTTTTAGTTACCATAACCCAAGATATGAAAGGAAGGTCCTTATTCAACTGAAGGTTCCATATACAAGTTCAAACCTTCTTACAGCAGAGGCTCACCATTCTATGGCCACTGATATACAGCTGCCATACCTGAATACAGCCTATCATTACTTTCTTCACTTTCACTTCACAATGCTGCTCTGTTAAGAGAAACAAAATGGCTGCCAGCCTATCATTACTTTCTTCACTTTCACTTCACAATGCTGCTCTGTTAAGAGAAACAAAATGGCTACCAGTCTATCATTACTTTCTTCACTTTCACTTCACAATGCTGCTCTGTTAAGAGCAACAAAATGGCTGCCAGTGCTAGCAAAGGCCAGCCAGTCTGTTACTAAATACTGTCACTTTTAAACCACTTCCACCTTCAGGAAGCATGCTTCTTACAAATGAGCAATCATACGATCTGTAAAATGTTAGTCTAACCATCTTTCAAGCTTAAATTTACATAAAGGGCATTCACAAAAATGACCCAGTATATCAGAATAATATTCCCGACAAGATTCAACAAGCTGATATTTTGAAAACTTTCAAGAAAAAATATAGAAATCCTACCTTATTGTTGAGAGCAGTTGTATGTGCTTTAGAGATGTTGGCTAATGGATAATACTGGTAAATGTGTTTTATAGATTTTGGAGACTAAATCATACAGTTTTCAGTCTGCTATATTGTGACAAAGCCTAAGGATGAACATAAAATATCAGAAATTGACTACTCAGAGGTATGACATTCTACATGACTCTGATTTTGTTTTAAACAGGTTCATATGTAAATACAAGATGTGTGGTTAAAGCTGTATGGCCTGCCCTTCTGATCATTATGGCTTTGTATATCACTTGGTAACCTGTTTCTAATGTATGAGTATGTGAATAGTTGCTGTTTATGATGCAGGCTTTAATTCAATCAGTTAACTTTGATACTTGCAAATATTTTTTCTATTTCATGTTTACCATATTTTTGTCATTTTAACTATTTTTCCATTTGATCTGGTTTGTGTCTATAAAGGATCCTTGGACTAGTACAATTATCTGGTTATCAAATGATAGATAGGTAGGCAGACAGATAAGTAAACAAATAAGGTCAATATAAAGAATACTGTGATCTGTGCTTTCTAGTCTCCAGTGTAACCCGTATGAACTCCCCTACCCCTTGTTTAGTTAGCAGCACATTTAGTTTCATTCCTTCCATTAAGTAAATGCATGCATACCCTTGCACTGTTCTGTGCTTAGTATTTCTATAAGCTGTGTATATGAGCACACTAATACTATTGGAGTCACAGTCATACCTCTCAAACTCTTAGAGCAAGAAATCTGGGGAATGCCTTAAATAACATGGGGACAAGGACCCAAAAATAGGGACAGATTTTAAATATGCTCTGATAGAGTTAGAAAGTTGCTAGAATAACAGGTTTTGTGTTAGCATGCATTTTCTTAAGGATATGAAGTCTAAAACTGGAGTGTATGTCTTTAGTTACTTCACTCCTCAGTAATTTGCTAAAAAGCACACTTTTTTTGAGGAACAGACTAAAAATATAAGACAAAAATCTTGACATTCTGCAAACATCTGGACAGTTGAGAGGTACAGTCGCAGTTCTCAATGTGCTATGTTTGTGTACCTGCAGTAGTATAACATCAGTTCCCTTTCACCAAACCCACATCAAGCAGCTTTAGTCCTAAATGGTGGGTACTACCATTCACTTACTTATTTCTCTGTACAGTTAGATGAACGTTTCACCTTCATTTTTATCCTGCCTTGTCAATCAATGTTGCTGCACTTAAGCCACAAAGTGCTCTGTATCTGTTCTAAGCTTGTTGTTAAAAATGCCCAATTCTTTTAAAAAAATACTAAGCTATCTACTTATCTTGTTGTTAGTGATAACTTGTACCTTTTTGCATCTCTCTGTATATGGTGTATTTTCCTTCTGTCCATCATTGCTGTTAAATTTCTCCTTACTGGTTCTCACTGCAGGAGTAAATGCCACTCTTTTTGAAGCTTGATGTGCCTTCCCAAGTGCCTAGTTTAAATGTTGCATTACAAAACATTTATATCTGTATTCCAGTTACTTAAGATTGTGGATCCTGCATGTATTTTTAATTGATTGATTGAATGATTGATTAATTAATTAAATTTTTTAACAGATTGAGCTCGTCCATAGACCATTTTAAGTCATAACCTGGCACAACGGTTGAAGGCAATTAAATAAGTACAGAGCTTACATATAGTTCTGACTTTCAGAATGAGATTAGATACTCTAAATTATAGTTAGCTTTAAGGGAAAAAGGGTTAATTTGTAATCTATAACAAGTATAAACAAATGCACTCAGTCTTATGTAAATATAGTTTTGCATTGTTAGAAGTGGAATGTCTAGCTACAATGTAAGTTAAAGTCCTGATTCTTTCATCAATTTGTGAAAAGGTTTCTTAATTTTTTTTATATGGAATGCTCTAGCTGTCTACACCTGTACCACAATCAAGAATCATCTCCGACAATGTTTCCATCTCTGCTTATATAAAATCCTTCCCATTTGCTTTGACATGTCCTCTGGCACTTCGTACATTTTTCCATTCAGGTAATTTTTAACATTTAGGAACAGTGACTCGCACTTTCTTTTGCACTCACTTTTTTAAGGTTTGCAGATTCACTGCTTTTTATACAGCTGCTTAATGCCTTTTCTATTTGGTCTACTTTAATTTCTACTTTTCAAAACTTTATTTCCCAGCGTTGAGTGCTTACTTTATTTTGTCAGGAAGTTTCTGTAAGTCTCAATAGTTTGTTCTTGATCTGTTTGCAATTGCACCTCCACTGGGGGGAAAAATCTGCTGTTACTCATGAAAATCTTTAGCATGTAAAAACAGAGCTTAGTTAGAAAGGTGAGATCAGGGATATATCAGTTCATGAGATTAGAATCATAATGGTCGGTAACACCTGAAGTTTTAATATGAACTCCTTACATTTTTTACTTATATGTTTCTGCTTATTTTGGAGCATCCACATTTATTTTGTATTAATATGCTGCACCTTCTGCATATTTCCTTGATGTGTGAATCTTGCAAAAACATGACTTATTGGTAGTATGCACAATGATTTTTAAAGTACCCAATACTTAGTTTCAATCACTGTATGCAGAACAGATAAGATTTTATTTTCATTTCTTGTGAACATTAGGGTGACTTCCTAATGTCTAATCAACTCCTGGGGGTAAAATAGCAAATAATCATACAGATGTGGGCAAACGTCCTACTCAGCATCTCTTCAGGATATCAATGTATGGCACTAAAAGTAAAAACTAACATCTTATATGATAGTAAGGTGGCACCACAGATTGTGCACTAGCATAGCTTAAGGAAAACTTTTGAAACCACTGCTACTGAGTAGCTTGTTGTCATAGTAGTTTCAGTACCAAACTGTGGAAGCCAGTATCAGTGGCCTGGACCCTAATAGCTACAAACATTTTTTTTCATTTTTATTTTTATCATTACCTGGAGCCATGGCTGCATTTGATAAAACGATCACAGTGCTGGGACTTTATGCTTTTAGAGTGAGGGCCTTTGTGCTACCTGAGGAGATTATGTGCTGGGAGTTTGTGTTGCTGGAGGGGGGGGGTATCTGTGCTGCAGGGGGGGGGGCACTCTTTGTCATTGTTGCATACAGTTAATGTATTTATATATTTATTTATTGTTTTCATTCCAGTTGGTGGTAAGGCAAGGGGCTTATTTCCTGTGTATCTATAGTTACTCAAATTGTTGATATCTTGACCATAGGATACTCAATCACATGGGTATAATTATCTGCTGTTCAGCCTCTTATGCATTGATCAGAAGTTAGGTTGCCCATTACAGTGTTTCATTTTCCAAATAATGATTAGATTTTTTTTTTGTTCTATGATTTGTAATCATAACATTGTGAAGCTACTGCAGAATGTGACTACAATCCAGCCATTTTACTGTAAAATGGCCTACTTAAAGTGGCTATCCATAAACAAAGAAAAAAATCACTTATGATTACAATTGCAATAATTTTACAGATACCATAATCTAGACAGTTCTTACAGGGCAAAAACAAGTTTTAACAGTGTACTTTCTGAATATCTTTTTCTTATTATGTCTTAATATTCATATTTCATGTTGCCCTACAGCATATTTAAGCATTTTTCATTCAGTAAACTGCTCTGCCTTATAAAACTTAGGATGCTTGCTTGCTTATTTATTTATTTATTTAAAAACTGGCATTTTTTTTTCAGTTCTCCACTGCCTGCAACCAAACATAAGGAGCAGCATCTAAGTCTTCCCAAGTACAACCTAGTCAAATATTGACACCACAAGCAGTCGGCGTTTCTTCTGCTTTGTTTCACATAATCATAACATAACTTGTGATAAACTGTAGTACTCCACCTTTTGCCCTCACAAGTATCTTGTCATTTGTGTTGTTTGGTTTTCTAGTCTTTACTGATAGCTAAACAAGAATGTAATATTTAAACAATAACATCTTAAAGATAATGAGAAAAAAGATAGATGTTAGAGTCTTTGTTAATTTATAATTAACCTGGCATGTTGTCTGTCTTGCTTTCTGACGTCCTAATAAAACTCTTGACTATTCATGCTTTTGGGAAGTTCTAACCTAGGAAAACATATACAGCTTATAAGATTTATCTTACTTAGTGGAATAATTGTCTCTTATTTTTGGTGGTATATCATGAAGAATGTTGTTAATGATGTTTGTTGCATTTAATGATATACTAGCGGAGTTTTCAAGCATATTTTCTATACTAAATGCAAAATATGTATTAGTTTATGTCATTTTTATGAGGGTCTTTGCAAACAAATATATAAATTGTCACTAGTTTAAGATAATGTGACCAAATGTGGTTAATAATGTTAAAAATAAACACTATAGACTTTCAAATTAGCACACTTTCTATTCATATAATAATTATTATTGTCTTTATTCTAGATTTACTTAATAGAAACATGAAGTGAACAGCTGTAGAATACACAAAAAGTGAAAGAACATATAGCAGTAATCATAGTTTCTTGGACCTGCTCCAACTTTCTCACTTTTCTGAATTACACCCTTTGATTCAGTGCGTAGCATTCATTATAGCCAGAGGCATCTTCTGTGAAAGGCTAAATAAACTGAGAATGAAAGTGAAGAATCATGTATTGGAAATGGGACTGCTTCTTTTAAAGTTATTTAAGCTTAAATGAACAGTGAGTGAGTGACTGTACTTAGGCATGCTATATGAGACAAAATTTAACTGAACATTTTGATAAGTTATTTAGAAATAAAACATACACCATATGTACACTATATACAAGTTAGGCAACCTGAGAAGAAAAAAATATATATTTAACAT
This sequence comes from Protopterus annectens, assembly GCF_019279795.1. Lineage (NCBI taxonomy): Eukaryota > Metazoa > Chordata > Ceratodontiformes > Protopteridae > Protopterus > Protopterus annectens. The sequence goes on along the minus strand of NC_056732.1, from coordinate 1,744,836,410 downwards.
TACCTATTTAATATGTTTAGAACCTTTTCTAACACAACCTTTCTAATAGCTTTTTTTTTTGGACTTCCACCTAAGTATCTTTGAGCATCAATAAATTTAAAAGCCATTTTCTGGAAAGTAACCCATTTTAATTTAGAATGATCAATCCAATTTTGTATTATATAAAGTTTTAGTAATGAGCAAATAAAAATGATAACATGAATATCAACTTTTGAAAGATGAATCAATGGAATATGTAGAATAGCAAATTCCCACGTCAACGTGGATTTTTGATATCCCATTTTCTGCAGTCTGACTTTCAAAGACGTCCACAATCTGTGAGAAAAATGACAATACCATAGAATATGAAGGAGGTCTGCTTGGGGATGAGAACAGCATGAACACGAAGGGGACTTATTTGGGTTAAATTTGTTTAATTTGATTGGGGTAAAGTAGGCATCATTATTAATCATTAATTGTGTGTATGCTAATTTTTAAAAGGGATAAATTCCTTAGTGTGTCTAATAGCCAGGACTTTCTGAGATTCTGACAATTGGGAATTATAATTCAACCAAACATTAGATAAAAGACAGTTGTGGTCCATCATTAAAGAATTAATTAATTTATATGAGTTTGAGAGCATTTTATCAAATGATGAAAGTATTTTGATAATCGTGTTAAGGTTTTTCAATTGTGAGTCTATGGGGACCAGAGATACAAATTTGTTTTTAATTATTGCTCTTAGTTGTGTAAGAATTGGTGAGTAATTCCAGTTTACTTTCAATAACTTACGCCAGTCAGATAAAGGCAAGTCAAGATATTTCAAAACATCTCCTACTTTTAGATTTTTAATTAAAGGATAGTTTGTTAAGTTCAAAAGTTTATTGTCCAATAATATATTTGGGTTTAGATGAATTGGCTGAACATGGTGCGAGATCTTTTCTAGTTTACACATTTTGAGTAAGGTTTGGAAATCTCTAATCTTTTGTTTAAATACTGTAGATATATTTTTAATAAATAAACTATCCAGAGAGATAAAGGGAATAGCTTCAGGATTTAAATTATTAGAAATGACATAATTATACCATAATTTTATCCATAAAGAGTGATTTGGATAGGAAGTGCTATTGAATTTAGAGATAGTAAGAAGTTTATTGGATGAGACAATCAAATAATAGAGATAAAGATTAGGTAAACCCAAACCTCCCTTGTCCTTCGAAAATGCCAATCTAGAATAGGAAATTCTAACAGATTTAGGGAACCATATGAATTTTGCCAAAGCTTTATTTACAGACTCAAAAAAATTTTTTGAAATTATCTGATCAGATGATGAGAATTGGTAAAGAAATTTAGGCAGAATATTCATTTTAATAATGGCCACCCTTGAAAGAAATGAAAGGTTTACATGCTTCCATCTGTCCATATCAGACAATATAGAGTTCCATAATTTATTAATATTATTTTGAAAGGAAGATTTATTATTGTGTTCTAAATTGATTCCTAAATATGTTATATTATAAGTAAACTGAAAATGATCGTCTGGAAACAAAAAAGATTTGTGTGCTAAATGATTTAAGGGAAAAATATGAGTTTTTGTAGAATTTAAAAGATAGTTGGAAACCAAAGAAAAATAATCAATAGAATTCATTATTTTTCTGTAATCAGATAATGGAGTTTGAAAGTAGATTACTAAATCATCCATAAAAGCAGAGAAATGAATATTAGTATTAAGAATTCTAGGGATGTTATGAAAAGTATTTTGAGTAATAAACAATAGCAAAGGTTCTAAGTAAATGTTGAAAAGAAAAGGGGACAATGGACAACCCTGTCTTGTTCCTTTAGTGATCTTTATTGGAGCAGAAAATTGACCATTAATGTATAGTCTAGTAAACATATTCTTGTATAAAACTTTTAAAAATTTATAAAGAATAAGGGAATATTAAAACATAACATAGTTTGAAATAGAAAGTTCCAACATACTCTGTCAAAGGCATTTGATGCATCTATAATCAAAGCATATATAGGGTTTGGATTTTTCTTAATAAGATGAAGTATAGTCTCTAAAGATAGAGTATTATCCCAAGCATGTCTCTGAGACATAAAACCTGATTGATCTGACGAGATAATTGAGGGTAAAATCCGTTTCAATCTGTTAGCCAGAATAGATGACAGAATCTTAATATCCACGTTAATTAAAGAAATGGGTCTATAATTTACTGGGTCAGATTTATCTTTATTATTTTTTAGAATTAGAATGGTTTTGGATGTGTTCCAATGAATATCTGAGATATCATTAACTCTTATATGATTGTAAACTTTAAATAGAAAGGGAAGAACTACCAATTTGAAAGTTTTGAAAAATTCTGGAGTAAAACCATCAGGTCCCGGAGATTTACCCAATTTAAGATTATCTATTGAATCCGAGATTTCTTGTATAGGGGTAGAAAGTAGTTTTTGCTGATTATCATTAAGTTTAGGGAACTGCAAAGAGTCTAAAAAGAGTTTTGAGTGATTATCTTTAACAGAATTAGAAGAACCTGAATATAACTCAGTGTAAAGAGAGGTGAAAAGTTGAATAATCTCTTCATCAGTATTATATAATCTGTTATTATAAGATAAAGATGTAATATTTGGATTTCTGAAGTTAACTTTAATAATTCTCGCTAACAATTTAGATGGAACCTGGGCCCACTCTGAATATGAAGCAAGTAGCTTTTGTTCAGCTAAGGAGAGGTTATTTTGGTGAAGCAGAATTAAATCTTTCTGACAATCAAAAATTTGTTTTTCTAAAGTAGCATCATAGTTCAGACTAAGATGATTTTCCAACGAAGAAATTCTTGATTTTAAGAATTCCTCTTTCTTAAAGTATTGTTTTTTGAAAAAAGCAGCTTTACTAATAAATAAACCTCTTAATCTTGCTTTACATGCTGCCCATTGTATGTCATAAGGAATGTCTGATGATTCAAGACTATTCACCATTTCATTTAGGATTTCTGAAGCTTGTTTGCAAATATCTTCATTTGACAATAAGTTATTATTTAAGGTCCACTTATTAAACATAGTTTTATTTTTGATATTGGGTTTTATGTTCAATTTTAGTGAAATTCTTGAGTGATCCGAAAATAATCTGGGTTCTGTAGTAAAGTCCACAATATATTTTGAAATATAATCTGAAATTAGAAAGAAGTCTAATCTGGACCACGAATGATAGCACTTAGAATAATAAGTATATATATCATTCTTGTTTATATTTTTAACAGTGCGGAGGGGTCTATTAAATTATATTCTGTCATCAAATCATTTAGAGCCAGAGTAGATTGAAGATTATAGGTGACAGTGGAGCGGAACGATCAATTACAGGGTTTATAACTGCATTCCAGTCACCACCCACTATAATATGATGATCCTTATAGGATGCAAGAATATTGTAAATTTTAAAATGAACAAATGTTGTGAATTACATGGGCCATATAGATTTAAAATTAATAAGGGTTTGTCCAAACCAGCAATAGAAGCGTAAATAAGCACCACCTCCCTCATCATCAAATTTCTCATCAATAATATTCCCAATGAATTTTTGTTTAATGATTATAGCTACACCTCTGGAGTTAGATGAGTCACCTGAAGCTATAATCTTTTGATCCATTTTTTTAACTCTTTATTCCAATCAATACGTGAAATATGGGTCTCTTGAATAAAACAAATGTTAGCCTGTGATTTAAAGATCATATGAAATAATAGTGACTTTTTCGCTTTATCTTGAATGCCTCTAACATTCCAAGAATCTAAAATTATGTCAACAGGCATATTCTACAAGTATAATCATTATTGATGCTATAAAAGTGAACTCAAGGTGCAAATCCAACACAACATTAAAAAGAAGAAGAAAAAAATAAAAGAAAAACAGTCTTTAAGTATTCAAGCAAGTCATCAAATAACATTTGTTGAAAAAAAAAGAAAAAAGTGTTTTTAAGAACCATGAAATGTATAATAATAACCTTTATCCTAACCCTAGTGCCTACCCACCAATCCCCCTGTGATAAAGGAAGAGCAGAAGAACATGAAAAAAAACATTGTAATTATAGATAATAATAACCTCAAGTTAGAATACAAATTACTCAAAGGAAGCCTAACATAACATAAAGTCTGAGTAATACTACTAAAAATATATACAAAATTAACTAATTTCAAGACGTCCAACATGCTTAATCCCTACTTCTAATACTAATCTAAAGCTCCTATCCTTAAATTGAAATTTATAGTGATTAAATGTATTTCCTCAAGTATTTCAAGAGAAAGAGAAACAAGTAAATAATAAATAAATCACACTCTGCTTAACTAGAACACTCTATCATAAGAAGTAATACAATTAAAACTGAAAGATATGTAAGATAACATATATAAGTATAACAAAACCAACTGGTAACATTATAATATAAGTAAATAAGCATAGCATTACTGAACTAAAGATAATAGTCATACACTATCTACTGAACCTTCTTTAGTACTTTAGTGATAATTTCATTAATCAACATGACCATTAGTATGATAAAAGCACTAATACCTGTAGAATGAGTATTTAGTTATAGTTCAAATAAAGCAAAAAACAACTGCCAAGCAACCATATCTCAAAATGAAAAACAATTCAGTCTGGAGATGCATCTATTAACTAGATAATAATAGTACAGGAACTATTCAAAATGAAATATTATAAGCTGTAAGGTTTTAACACTAGTTAATATACATGAATAAAGTATAATTATATTATTAAATAGTAACTTAAACAGCATCATATATATTGGACTGAATGTACCACAATGTGCATACATATAATTTTAAATCTACTTTTTGAATATTTTACTAATGACTCTGTTAGGTTATGTAGCCATACTATTCTTCTAAGCTATAGATGTAACATAGCAAAACAGCATGAAAAGACAAGGCTTTTAAAGTAAACATTTTGAACATCTAATTAAAACAGAAACAAGCAAGCTAAATGCAGTAAATCTAAGGGCTTAAATATATATATGTAGATTCAGCTAATCATATTAAAGATAGTTATTTCAGACCTTTCAAATAAGTAAAGGCTTTCTTAAACATAAACTACTAATCATAAATATCACATCCAGCCTCTGAGAAGAGAGAGAGCAGAGAATAGAAAGAACATGAAACTTTCATATGAACAGGTATACTTTGTAACATTTGTCAAATTAAACACTTCAGTATAATATAAAATATTGTATGAAAAATATTCTGAATAGGAAAATATGTTCATTTCTTTACACATCCTTTAGAATTTTAATATATAAAACTAACCTGTTCATTTGTTTCCAGAAACATTTTCACTCTGCTTTATGAAAGTAGCAGCTTGCTTTGAAGTCATGCAGACACACTAAAAGTCACTGAATATATTATGTGACATGAATCTGTTTAAATTTAAAAGCAACCTTCATTTATGAAGAGAAAACACTTTAAATGATAGCCAGATCTATTAAAAAGTTAGTGCTATTGAATACTTGTTGAAAACAAGCAGACTTGTGTATTTGAAACTGTCCTTCTTTCCTCACAAATGATGACATCACCATCCATCTCAGAGAGACTGTAGTGTGCGCATGTTCATGCAGAGCATCAGCTGGAACTCTGAGGGGAAGATTTTCTTGCTAGAATGTTGAGATGGAATGTTTTTCCCTCCAAAAATCATTTAGCTTACACAGAAGGCTGTAACTCCAAAGCTTGTAGTAAAATTAACATATTATCTATTTACACAACAAGCATATGTGAGAGAAAGAGAAAAAAGTAAATACAGGAATTTAAATGCTTCTATTAATCCACACAAATCTAACAAGCATATATCCTGTCACTGCACACTGTCACACCAAATCCATCATGTGTAAATTACATGACAAGTTCTTAAGGTAATATAATTATGTCACACCAGAATTACAAATCATGTAACACAAATACTGTCAGATTAAAGAAAAGAAAAGATCAAACCTTATTGTAGTTCTTTAACAGTAGAATATTAAGATACAGTGTCAGGAAGCTTTTTAAATGTTGAAAAATGTCTTTTGCATCTTTAGGATCTGAACATACAAATCTTTTGTCATTAGCTGTGAAAGACAAGGTATTAGGATATGCCATTCGAAATCTAATCCCTCTTTTTATCAAGTCAGCACAATAGGGGGCTAGTTTTTGTCTATTTAATTTGATCTGTGCAGGAAGATCTTGGGAAAATGATAGTTTGTGAGACTTCCATATGAATTGTTTCTTTGTTTTAGCAGTTTCTAGGATCTGAAGGTTGTTATCACTAGATGAATTGTTATATGTTCATTTATGCCTTCTTGTTATGTATAATCTTTTAATTGTCTTGCTATTCATATAATTAATAAAAAAAAATTTTGAGAAAAATTTAACTGAACATGCTTGAAGAGAAAGATTACTGTATTTAATACATAACTTCTTAAAACATCTGGAAATGTTTAATTTGCTACTGGCAATAGTGCTTGGTGTGTCCACATTAGAGTAACACAAATAAAAAAAAATGTTAATGGAACAATAAGATGAAAATGACAGGACTTATCAGGCAAGTTTTTACTTAAGGAACTTTCGTAGCAATACTCCATGATAAAGCCAAGATGAAAATACCTCAGTGTGACTGTATACATGGTCTAAGAACAGACATAAACTGTTCTGCTGAACTGCTTCCTGACCATACCCTATTTTTTCCATGCCACAAAGTCACTATGAATTGTGTGGTATTATTTGATATTACTCTACTAAAAATATAGCAACAGTAATGAGACAATATGTTCCTCTGGACTGGTTGGTTCTGAGCTCAGAGAGCACATAGTAAATGAGGGTATATAAATGCAATTGCAGATACAATTTTTGAACTGAAGGAAAAGCTACCAATTGTATGTCTGTGTGTCACCTTTTCACATCATCCATGTTTACTGCACATGAACAATAAGTAGAGCTCATCTGTGGTGCATATGATTATAAGGAGGATAACTGAGTTATGAAATGATTTGCCCGTGACAAAAAAGTTCTGCTTCTGAAAATGTGCTACTAGATGTGTCCTCCTCAGGAAGATGAACTAGAATACTTGGACACCACTAGGGTACTTATAGGGTCATAGGTTGGTACTAGGCTATCAGCCCTAGGGCCTATACAAGCCTAGCCATAACAATTCCCTGGCTATTTCTTCCCACACTATTTACTTCCCTGGACCCCTGTCTAGCAGGGTGACTGACATGATTCCCGGGGTGAATTTCCTTTCTCCCATCCAATCATCAAGTTTCCTTTTGAAGAGGGCCAAAGAGGCACTCTGCTTGACGTGTATGGGCAACCTATTCCAGAGTCTGGGGAGTCTCAGGGTCAGGAACCTATCCCTCCAGCATGTTTTGTTTATTGTGATGACAAGGTTTAGATCCCTGGAGCGTGTGGCTCTGAGGGACTGGGATTTCTTTAAGTGTAGCATGTCCAACATGATTTCACATGGCCTTGTATGTTAAGCAGAGATCGCCTCTGAGTAGACGATATGTGCCAGAGTATAGCTGGAGTTTTTTAAGGCAGTCAGCGTAGGGCATCTGCTTTAGGCTTGTGATTCTTTCCAGTTGTTGCAGATGTCTTGAGAGGTACATACCAAATGGGGCATTGTATTCTATAATGGGTCTAATGAGGGATGAGTACAGTGGGACAATGACCTCCTTTTTTCTGGATGAAAAGCCCTTAGTGATGAGGTATGCCACATAGAAGGATTTCCTGACTGTTGTGGCGATGTGGTTATCAAAGATGAAACCACTGTCCACCTGTGTCCCTAAGTCTCTTATCACACTTTTGGTGTTTAGTGTACTGCCACCTATATGGTAATTCACGGATACATGTTTTTTCCCAAAGGGGATAACTATACATTTCTTGGCATTGAACTTGAGCCCATGGCTCTGGCACCAAACATCTGTTTCTGTAAGGCCCTTTTGTAGAGTATCCACATCATTTGGGGATTCAATAATGGCTCCCAGTTTGCAGTCATCTCGAACTTTGTTAGCCAGAGTCTCTTAGTGTTGGCCTGTACTTCAGAGAAGTAGATGCCAAACAAGAGCGGTCCCAGGACTGAACCCTGAGGTACTCCAGTTGTCACTTGTCTGGAGCTGGATTTGGAGTCGGCTACTTTTACAGTGTGGGTTCTATCAGTAAGCTAGTTAGCAGCTCATTGGGTGATGTAGGGATTAATGCCCAGCTTAGTAAGTTTATCTATGATTCCAGAGTGGAGGATGGTGTCAAAGGCCTTGGCGAGGTCTAGATAGGCTGTGTGGACCACCTTACCCTTGTCCATGGCTCTGGAGACTGATTTGAAGAAATCAATCAGGTTCAGGAGACAAGATCGGCCCTTCACAAACCCAAACTGGGTGGGGTCCAGTGTTTGAAGGTTGCCAATGTCTTTGATCCAAGACAGTCTGGATTCAGACTGCTGTGGACATTTTAAACAAATAGGATAGTTTTTGACTAGTTAGGCAGGGAAGTAGATAGGAAAGAAGCTATATACGTTGTCTACTTTGACATTAGCAAGCAAGCGAGCAAGACAAGTAACAACTCAAAATGTTTGTGAACTTGGACTGGGTCATAGGGAGGTAGCATGGGAGAAACACTCATTAGATAAAAGGACACAGAGGTGATTGTAAATGGAGCTTACATAAGAAACGTATTGCCTTGTGTAGAAAACACACATGTATATTACTACAAATATAGATGTGTGTCAGTGTGTGTGTGTGTGTGTGTGTGTGTGTGTGTGTGTGTGTGTGTGTGTGTGTGTGTGTGTGTGTGTCTGTCCTTGTATCCTTGTATCCTTGTATACAGGGAGAAAGACAGACAGAGAGAGAGAGGGAGAGAGATCAATCAGATTTGTACATGAGAACTTATAAGATGGAAGAAAAGGAATTTGATAACACTAATGTAATTATCTAAAACATGACAGCTTATATTCAAACTGGATTGCAAAATAATGCATCTGGGAAGTTATAACCAAGGGAAGCAGAAGTAAGTAACAAGTGTGCCAAGGAACACTGAACATTCAGGTGATGTAAAAGTAGAAATGTAGCAGACCAGGCAGACTCTGAGCAAGGACTTCAGCAAAAGGATAGGAGAATGCTATGCAAAACTGAAGGCACATGGGATGAAACTGAATACAAATAAGGCAGTTGTAATGGCAGAAAATGGATGTAATAAACAGAAGCTGATAACTGAGATACATGGGAAAATAGTGGAACATGTTAACAGCTTCAACTATCTGAGAAGGTTGGTTGAGGAGAAGGGATGCCTGAATAAGGAGGTCAAAGCTTGAATCAGAGGGAGAGCAGCCCATTGGAACAGAGCATCAGGAGTAGTGCACTACAGAAGAATGCCAAAGAAGCTGAAAAGCAAGGTGTACAAAACAGTGGTGCAACCAGTACTACTGTACAGTACCGAAACCTGGACAGTAAAGGCAGAGTTGGGTTGGGAGGGTGGCCTAATGGTTAAGGAGTTTGCCTTACAAACACAAGGTGCAGGGTTTGAGTCTCACAAGGGATAATTGGCTAGGCTTAAAATGGCTCGCAAGAGCAGTTAGCCTAGTACTAATATATGTACCTATGAATCTATGAACCTATGAACCAGAGCAGTTGGGAAAGCTAGAGGTGATGGAGATTAATTGTCTGAGATGGGTAATGGGAAGCACACTATGGGACAGATGAAGAAATGAGGACATCAGAGCAGAAGCTAAAGTAGCTCCAATTACAGAGCACATAATAGAGAACAGATTACGATGCTTCAGGCACATGTGCAGAAAGGCAGAAGACAATCTGATGAAGAAGATTTGGAACAGATGGGTAGAAGGCAAGAGGAAACACTGGCATCCATCAGACAGGTGGATGGATTGTGTAAGAGGAGAACTGAGGCAGTCAGGTATGAGTGTAAAAGAAGATAGGAGAGTAGCACTGAATCAAGAGAGATGGCAACAGTTGACACAACACCCCGACTCCTTCTAGAAAATGGGGTCATGACTTGTCTGCATGTGCCTACTTTTTAAGAGTTTTTGTAGCTAGTTTCAATGCCTGCAGGTTAAGAGGTATTGCTTTGGCTCAACATGACCCTGTAATTAATTAGTTTGGGAGATGAGGAATGAATGAAGGTATGGGAGTACATAATTCAAAGATAAGAAACCAGACATTTTATGGAACTACTAGTAAGCCTTTTTTTCTAAACAAAAATGGTGAATGATTTGAATAGCCTTCCAGAGTAAGTAATAGGCTCATTAGCAACTGTTAAAAATTTCAGGAGTTTGTGTTGCGGCTATAAGGTACTTCTTAGGGTGACTGAAAAAGTGGTATACTTAATAGGATATGCAGGGCATCCATTAGTTAGGGAAACAGGTAACCTGGATGTGCCAAGTTCTCCTTATATGTTAAGTATCTATGGTTTTGCATTTCACTACGTTTTTCATCTAGACATGGAAGAACAGTGTTTCATTGATGTTGCCTTCTATCAGAGTTATATATTTCAGGCCTTGCTGTCTTTATATGATATGTATTCAACATTTATTTATTTCCTCCTTTGGAAATATAGCAGATTCAGACATTCTTTCTTTTATATCATTTATTGCTAATGCACCTTAATGGCTGATGCAGCTTTCCATGCCTTCTTCTGTCTCTCCTTCCATCTTCCATACTGCCTCAGCAGGAAGTGAATTGTGCAAAGCAGATTTAGGAGTATTGGTTTCTTTTTGTCATTCTTTATATCAAAGTAATGTTCCACTGAAGTTCCAAACAGTCTGCTGTGGCATATACTATATTGTTGTAAAATAAAGAGGTTACAGAGTTCCACGACAGATTTACCTTTTATTAAACAAAAAGAAGTAAGCGCTTTCGCAATCTACCCAGATCGCTTCTTCAGACTGTATTACAATGTCAGACTAACTAACCAAGCATTTTAAATCTTTAACTATTAACATATTGCAGTTAATCACAATTACCTAATTAAAGGTATATAAATAATTAACATAAAAATTCCTTTCAGTAAAAGTTTTTAAGACCAACACTTAAACCCTTCCTAAAGGCTTGACATCTGAAGCATTAAACAGATGCTGATGCCTTTGTATGAATTTATTTAAATATATCCATGCTTTATTATGCAGTATGTTGCCCTTGCCCCAGGTCTGTATATTTTTCCAAGTTGAATTCAAGTATACACTAAATGATTTAATTTTTGTTTGTCAAGATGGTCAAGACTTTGCTAGGATGTTTATTACAATAATATGAATATACATGCACTTTATAGGCAAGCTTTATTCATTTTTCATAAACATGTATCTATTGTTATATATTTTCTACATATATATATATATATATATATATATATATATTATATATTTTATGTATGACACTATATATTTTGTTTTCATATGTATAAGATTAAGATAGAACCTAATACAATGCAATGCTAAAGGTTAAACAAGAAGTGTTGTTTTTAAAAACTTTTACTGAAAGGAATTTTTATGTTAATTATTTATATACCTTTAATTAGATAATTGTGATTAATTAACTGCAATAAGCTTCAAAATGCTTGGTTAGTTAGTCTGACATTGTAATACAGTCTGAAGAAGCAATCTGGGTAGATCGCGAAAGCGCTTACTTCTTTTTGTTTAATAAAAGGTAAATCTGTCGTGGAACTCTGTAACCTCTTTATTTCACATTTTGGTACTTTGTGTCATTAACAGAGTGAACTCAGTACTCGGTCCATTTTTTTTTTAATTGATATACTATATTGTTCTTGCTTTGAACTAAATGAATAAACTAGTAGATGATGCGGGTAATACTAGAAATAGTATTTTTTTTTTTTTTTGCAATCCCCCTTACTACCATTAAGTCTGTAATCCCATATGAACCATTTATTCTTTCCAAAGATGGCATCCTAGGACACTGCAACAGAGATTTTACAGCCTTGGATTATAGTTATTTGGAGTCTGTCAGTTGTCTGAATACTCTTTCAGTGAGTACTGATGCTGTGAACTATATTCACTGGAAGCTACTTTCAGTGTCAGTGAATTCTGGCCTTTACCAGACTTCTGTGCGATCATGGGTAAATGCAGAGAGACTTGACATCTGAAGGGAAAAAAAATTGTTTGAGGCTCATTGAAAGTGGCTTTCAATGAGATATTTTGATGACCTCAGCACATATAGCTTCACGGGTTCATTGATGGTTGCTAGGCATGCAGTCCAGGTGACCACTGAGGAGCCTAACCTAATTTCCTGATGGTTCAAGGGAAGTGTCTTGTTAAATGACTTGCTAAGAGTCCGACAACAGGCAAGTGGTATCAAACCCTACAGAAAGAAATTTACTGAAAATTCCTTCAGAGGATCAGTATAATTCTGTGGCTGTTATCCAGTGAGGGATTAGAAGGCATTTCCTTGTCTCATAATATCACCACCCATTGACAAGTAAACACAGAGCAATGCCTGGTATGCTTGATCAACTGCAAAAACATGCTTCTGCATACCTGTAATTCCAACCAAACTGCTTGCATAATCCTGACAAGTGTCTACATGTCAAAGTCCTTAGTTACAACTGCTGAAGTCTCCCTCATTCTTCCAGGTGAAGTGTTTCTAGCAGATCTCTGCTAACTCAGGATAGGTGAGGTGGTATATGCTGCTCACTTCATCTTTTACAGATGAGCTTCTTCTCCATACCAGTAAATGAACATGATTCATGTAGGGCATAGATTGGCCAAAAACTTGTACTCTGCAGAACTAGCAGTGCATATTGAATTAAGTTCATTATGCATAACAGTATTCGATAACAGTAAACTAGATGTATGATTCCATGATAGCTGCCCTGAATGCCAAAGCTTCACGCATCTTATTGAGTGTGTTAAGTGGCCCCTGAGCAAAAAGGTTGGATGGTTCATAGCAGTAGGCCTATTGCCCTTGTGGGCCATTTTAAGTTGATCCAATTTCCCTTCCAAAAGTGAGAATCAGACCATATACCTTGTGTCTGAGAGGTTAACACCTTATCCATTATAACAACCCCCCAGCCATGGCTCCTAATATCACCACCTGTTGAAAAGGCATATGAACTCACAACAGTTACCACAGCAGATTTAACATACATTGTCATTGTCTGAATACATATGGTATCTATGTACAGAAAAACTATACAGGTCATTTGCTACATATGCTGTTTTGCTAGACAGTATAGATGGACATAATGTGACAGAGGACACAAGAATTAAAAATGTTTTCAGCATCAATACCCTGATTGCAATACATGCCCATCACATTTAATCCACAAGTGTTCTTGAACAATTTAGTTATGTATGATTGAACTTACTTAATACTAAACATGCATAATGCAAAATTACTTAAACATAGAACGAGTGAAACATTGAAAAAGAAAAACACGTTCCTTCCCTGATATTTACACTAAACTACACCAAAACACTAGCCTCCAATTTGTCTGAATAGTGGCAGTTATGGGAAGAGTTTTAGAGTTTAGGGTTAGGGTTAGCATGCATTGCCCACTTCAGTAATTTGTGCTAGCCCTGACTCTAACTCTACCCCTGTCCCAACCCTAACTTCACACCCTACCCAAAAAAAATGTTTCCTGTAAAACTACCATTACAGAAGATGCACTCATACAAACAAGCATGCACCAACACACGTTACAAACATAAGATTTAACCCCTCACCTAACCCCAACCTTAACCCTAAAATGCATGCTCTCACATGCAACCACAGAACTCCTATACCCTTATCCTGACCTATATCTCCACAGAATGTCCAGACTTCTGCCTCATATTTTTGATTAGTTCCTCATCAAATTTGTGGTTTTCACAAATCACTGAGGATTGAAATTACTAAATAATAATGTACATTTGAGATTCAGACTTCATATCCTTCAGAAAAATGTATGTTAACATAAATCCTGTTATAAGTTTAAAAGAGCAGTACTGTATTTGAAATCTGTCCCTGTTTTTGCCTCCCCCCCATTATTTTAAGTTTTGTCCAGATTTCTTGCACTAAGAGGTTGAGATGTATGCCCAGCCCTAACACCCAAACACACACATACAAACTCTCACCACCTCCCAATCCCCACTTACTAGTTTAGAAGAAACAGCACTTTTAGATATTGGATGTTTGACTATTTGTACCCAGCAGAACAGATTATCCCTCTCAGGATCCTCCTCGAGCTGCAAGAATGCCCAGTATACTGCCCTTTAAAATCTCACCTGAGGAAACTATTTCACAAAAAAACATAAAGGAAGTGCATCAAAATCTTAAACTAATTGGTGAGCATTTCATTCTTCACTTGGCCAAAGCAGCACCCCTTTGTAAAGTGGTATGATGATACTTTAACTAACGTCAAGTAGTCTACAGAACTGGAGCAATATAAGTACTATATTTTCTCATGCCTTGAATGATTATAGAGAAGTTCTTAAACTCTTGACTGTGAATTAAATTAAATTAAAATACTAGTCTCCTTGGCCAGCATGCAGCTTGAGGGCCCTCCCCCCAATAGTAGCATGGCTTCTATAATACATTTTTTCATTTATACTTTTTACTATAATTGGCTAAAACTATTTTTCCATTACTGCCTCTACTAGTATTCTGTGCCAAAATCTGGTAAAGATCCCTGCTAGACTATGTTTTATATTTTGTTTTATAAAATCAAAATTTAAAATTAAATAAACAAATACAGCAATGCTTAACAAGGGAAAGCATTCTACATTTTCTTTGCTTTTGGGTAATACATACTTACCTTCTACATTTACTGATTGTTTTCTTCTGATTCCCCCTCTACAGTGAGGCTGACCACTCCCCTACCCTACCCTCAATTCCCACCCAGACTTACAACTTCTTAACTTTTACACACAGAACTCCACCCAACAACTAAACTCTCCAGTCAGGACATCCTACTAATTAACCCTATTATTCAAATCAGCCACTTAACCCTGCCCTTTATCTCCCTACCACATACACACATATCTAACCCACCAAATAACACTTTATCCCCCTCAAAGACATAAACAAATCTTCTATTCTACCACCATGCCTTCACAAAATAATTATAGTAGCAAGTAATGCTTCTACTATCCTGTATCTTCACTTTGTTAATACTCCTCACACATGCTACATCACTGTCAGCTCAAACCCCAACAAATTATTCCACCTCAGTTAGCTCCACTTCCACATACCCATCTCAGTCTGGCAATTTCTCTAATATCTCCCCACAATAATTTCATGTCACCCTAACTTACTACTCAGCTCCCAAAATCTTTACCACTCCACTTTCCAGACCCTACCTTAAACCCCTTACAAATGCTGCAGCAAAAAAATTAATGCACTATGCTCCTATCTTATTTCCATACTGCAACAGTGCAGAGACATCCACCCAAACCCAGGTCTTGCACCAACCCACACCCTAGAACATGTCCTAAAAACCTAAATATAATGACACTAAACCTTAGAAGCTTTCATAATAAAATAGCGCCCTTCCATGCTTGGGTTGACCAGTACAAACCAGATATCCTAGCCTTAAATGAAACTTGGCTACATTCTAATATCAAAGACTCATAAATCATACCACCAACGTTAGCATATCAAGACTTGATAGAACCCATAAGAAAGGTGGAAGCCCTACTATACCCTAACACCTGTAATATCATGCCTTTTGCCAACAGCATCCCCACATTCTCTAATGCAGAGATACTTATATCTTTTCTAAATATTAATAGGACCAAACGTATTTGTGTCGTAGTATTATATATTCCCTCAGGACAGAAGATACCCTTACCTGAAGACATTCTTTCTTGGATTTCACTAGCAATTAACCATGAGACAATCTTTTTTGTTGATGTTAACACTGACTGGCTATCACTATCTTCTCAAATACCAAGAAATAGTATTAATCTCTATGTTTTTTCTCAAAAATCATCAATTGTCCTACTCAGTACAATAAAGACTATATCCAACAATCCACCCTATACTGGATTCTTGTATCCCATCCTACTAATTTTACTACTACAGGAACACTTCCGAATACCCTGAGTGGTCACCTACCCATGATGCCCTCAGAACCATAACCCGCCTACCAAGAAAACGCACTCTAAAATGCATCTGCAATATAACTTTTCTCAAGATAAATTCAATGAACTACTGATGAATATAAATTGCTCAATTCTGAAACATCTCCCTCTAGAAGCAGCAGTACTGTATTTTAACACTGCTTTTGTAAGTATACTTAATACCCTTGCTCTAAAATGCACAAAAAGAGTCAAAACAATCCTGCACCCTGGTTAACAAAACTATGTAAAAATCTCATGAAAAAAGAGTCATAGCCTGGGATCACTGGAAACAAAATACAAATGAGGAAAATCTGCTAGTATTCAGACAATTCTGCAACCAAGTAAAGAAGCAAGTGAACAAAGAGAAACAATTATATTACCCTCACATCCAACAAAAGCACAGATCTAACCCTAAAAATTCTTGTCCTTTATCCCATCCCTACTTAACCCTGAGACCAAAAAGGAGCACTGCCACTTCCCTGATACTCTACCTCTACAAATAGCTAATGACTTCAACAATCACTTTATACAATCAATAGCTTCACTGATCTCTAGTTCCCTCAACACCAACTCCTCTACTTCCATAACCACCTTTGATCCTGCCTCATCCTCACTCCCACAGCTCTACTATATTCATCTGTGCAATCCAAGGAATCATTTGCATTCTGCCAACCATAAGTATAATTTTATACTGTATTTTGCACTTTTAAACTATATTTTTTCTGTATTGCTGTTTTTTTAACTGTTCTTGCTGATTTGTTGCACTTTGTGTCTACTGTAGCATAGATTAGATTCAGACCTGCAGAATCTGGTTCTGTTTGTTAAATTGAGCACTGCACTTAGCTATTTTTGTTGGAGAGGGCCCCCTGCACCCTTGTGGCAGGAGAATGCAGCTAGGACTCATCTGATTGAAGATTGCTAGCACAGGGCCCAGTTTTGAGCTTTTTTATTTGATAAATTGTTTAATTCTGTTTGCTTACAGTTTTTACACAACTTCGCATAAATAGGTGAACAGTCACTGCTTTGTTGTATTCATTTGTGCAATCCAAGAATCTATTGCATTCTGGTTCATAGGTTCATAGGTTGGTACTAGGCTATCAGCTCTAGGGCCTATACAAGCCTAGCCATAACAATTCCCCAGCTACCTCCTCCCACACTATTCACTTCCCTGGTCCCCTGTCTAGCAGGGCAACTGACATGATCCCCGGGGTGAATTTCCTTTCTCCCATCCAATCGTCAAGGTTCCTTTTGAAGAGGGCCAAAGAGGCACTCTGCTTGACATGTATGGGCAATCTATTCCAGAGTCTGGGGAGTCTCTGGGTCAGGAACCTATCCCTCCAGCATGTTTTGTTTATTGTGATGACAAGGTTTAGATCCCTGGAGCATGTGGCTCTGAGGGATTGGGATTTCTTTAAGTGTAGCATGTCCAACAGCTCTGGGTTTGACATGGCCTTGTATGTTAAGCAGAGATCGCCTCTGAGTAGACGATATGTGACAGAGTATAGCTGGAGCTTTTTAAGGCGGTCAGCATAGGGCATCTGCTTTAGGCCTGTGATTCTTTTAGTGAGGTATTTCTGTGGCCTTTCCAGTTGTTGCAGATGTCTTGAGAGGTGCATACCAAACAGGGCGTTGTATTCTATAATAGGTCTAATGAGGGATGAGTACAGTGGGACAATGACCTCCTTTTTTCTGGATGAAAAGCCCTTAGTGATGAGGTGTGCCACATAGAAGGAGTGGCGATGTGGTTATCAAAGGTGAGACCACTGTCCACCTGTGTCCCTAAGTCTCTCATCACATTTTTGATGTTTAGTGTACTGCCACCTATGTGGTAATTCATGGGTACAGGTTTTTTTCCAAAGGGGATAACTATACATTTCTTGGCATTGATCTTGAGCCCATGGCTCTGGCACCAAGCATCTGTTTCTGTAAGGCCCTTTTGTAGAGTATCCACATCATTTGGGGATACAATAATGGCTGCCAGTTTGCAGTCATCTGCGAATTTTGTTAGCCAGAGTCCCTTAGTGTTGGCCTGTACTTCAGAGAAGTAGATACCAAACAAGAGTGGTCCAAGGACTGAACCCTGAGGTACTCCACTTGTCACTTGCCTGGAGCTGGATTTGGAGTCGGCTACTTTTACAGTGTGGGTTCTATCAGTAAGCCAGTTAGCAACCCATTGGGTGACGTAGGGATTAATGCCCAGCTTAGTAAGTTTATCTATGATTCCAGAGTGGAGGATGGTGTCAAAGGCCTTGGCAAGGTCTAGATAGGCTGTGTGGACCACCTTACCATTGTTCATGGCTCTGGAGACTGATTCGAAGAAGTCAATCAGGTTCAGCAGACAAGATCAGTCCTTTACGAACCCAAACTGGGTGGGGTCCAGTGTTTGAAGGTTGCTAATGTCTTTGTTTATAAGTTCCATGATAATACGCTCCATGGCCTTGCAGATAGCATGCTGCTAGCCATGAGTACAATTTTATACTGTATTTTGCACTTTTAAATCATATTTTTGCTATATTGCTGATTTCTTAAAACTGTTCTTGCTGATTTGTTGCAGTTTATGTCTGCTGTAGCATAGACTAGATTCAGACCTGCTGAATCTGGTTCTGTTTGTTAAACTGGCCATTAAACCACGTTACCTTTTGTTGGAGAGGGCTCCCCTGCACCCTTGTGGCAGGAGAGTGCAGTTAAGACTCATCTGAATGAAGATTGTCAGCACAGGGCTCAGTTTTGAGCTTTTTCATTGGTTAAAGTTTTTAATTCAGTTTGCTCACTGTTGCTGCATAAGCCTCACATTTGCATGGGTTTGCGCTTGTTTTAACACAGCTCCACTGAGTTAGACAACCAGCCATTGCTCTGCTGCATTCATCTGTTTACATGTAGTGCTCCTCCATGAATCATCACACACTACCATGTAGTAACTTCAGTAGATATATTTTTCCATTAGTACCTGCCCGTGATCCGTCCAAGAAGTCCATAAATTGCACTTAGCTGCTGAGAGCACCTCAACTGCACTTTTGCCCCTTAAATAGTCCAAAAACCACCAAATCTACAATAGTCTGATACCATTTAGAGAACCCCAGCTATTATAGACCCTTTATAGACCACCCCTTTAGTATAGACACCATAAAGAGCACCCAGTTATGCCACACCCCTCCATTTTCTCTCTCCACTGTGAAAACAAGATTTAACCTAGCATTATGGATAGTCAGTTTCCTTCCATTTCTCTACCAGCCTGATTGATATGAGTATCCTGAGGCAGTATAGCACTTCCTCATATACACTGACAACCCTCTACTCATAAATCACCCAAGACCAATTTGTGAGAGATGCATCTACACAAAGAATCTGAAATCCTTGCTCTCTCATTCACAGAGCATTAACACTGAACAGGTTGTCACCTCACATACTACATCTCCTATGCAAACCATGCACTAAACACATAAACCATCATGCACTGAGGCACTCACTAGAAACCTACCTAAACACCAGAGACCTTCCAAACACAAAAATGCTACACCTAATACAGCATCTACAGCACTCAATACACATAAAAACACAAGCAACAGTGTCTCACTAAATAATCTCCTAAGGCAAAGCACATCTAAACCAATTTTTTTAGTCATAGATGACGATTGTGAGACACACAGATGTCCCATTCACCACGCTGAACAAGGAGAAGGTTACAGTCAGCTGTCTCTTTGGGTGCCAGGATCATCAGAACACATATGCACTCAAGTCTCTCAACAAGTACTGTTATGACTCTGTCCTAGTTTATGTTGGTGTGAATGATTTGAGTTGTACCTGACTGGACTATATGAAGAGAGTCATGACTGAGCTCTATGAATATGTGTTCCAGGCCGGTACGTCCCTCGCCTTCAGCAGCACTCTACCCTCACCTAAGATGATACCACAATATAAACCAAAAATGATTTTCTTCAACAATTGGCTTAGTTTCTGGTGTCATTCTAAGAGGATCCAGTTCCTGTTAGCCTGGGATGACATGGCTGAAAGACCATGCTGCTTTGCCAGAAATAGTCTTCACCTGTCACATCTAGGCGTTTGGTTACAGGCTAAGGGACTTCACTTCCCCATAGTGCCTTTTGTAGGCAAGGTCTCAAGAACAAAATTTCCGACGTGAAAATATCACTCAAAAAAAATTTTAAGCTGCTAAATGCTAGAAGTTTAAATCAGAAACTGCACTCCATGGAAGCACTCCTCTCCCTGGAGTATGTTGATATCTATGCAGTCACAGAAACTTGGTTCAGGGCAGCAGAGAGTACCCTGGCCTTGCAAGGCTACAATGCCTTCCACACTTTCAGACTGCAAAATGAACATGTAAGAACCAAAAGAGGAGGAGCATCTATCTTTATCAAAGATAAATACACCTCTAGACTGGTTAGACAGGAAAACTCCATGAAGTTACTCCAAGTTCAACTAACTGTGGGTAAGACCCTCTTCAAATCATCGTTAGCTATAGGGCCCCTTCAATGAACCAAGATACCTATGCTGTTTATTTGGACCTATTTGAGTCAATCAAATTACAACCAAACACTCTAGTCATGGGCAATTTTAATTATCCCTCCATTGACTGGGGACCTTATACTAGTACCAACATGCTCGCACAAAGGTTCCTGGACTTTGTTAACACTAGTGCCCTGGAACAAATAGTATGCAACCCTACAAGGGGCTCAAATATTATTGACCTGGTCCTCACCAACATGGGTGACCATTGCACCACCACAAGTAATGGAAACTCACTAGTTAATGCTGATCACAAATCGGTCACATTTGAAGTAGCTATAACACCTGAACCCCTCTTAGGTGAAGTCAGGCTAAAAAAATTCACTAAAGCTAATTATATCCTCCTAAGGGATGGCATAAATAATTTCCAAGCTCCTGTTCCCACATATGGCATTGACAACTTGGTAAAAACAATATCCCTGCATACTATCATGTAAATAATATTACCATAAGTAACAACTCAGTAGTGAGAGACTTGGGAATGTAAGTTCCCTGTAGCCTAAACTTTGACCACCATGTGTCAGCTGTGGTAAGGAAGGCATTCTACGTCACACACCTCATTAGCAAAGGCATTGCCTCATGAGCAAAAGAAGTCATAACACCCCTGCACTTGACCCTCATCAGGCCAATAATTGAGTACAATGCTCCCTTTGGTATGTACCTTACCAGGCACCTGCAGCAACTTGAGAGACCTCAGAGATTTCTAACCAAGAAAATTCAGGGTCCCCAGCACATATCATACATTGACAGACTGAAATCACTGTCACTGTATTCAGTAGCATAACGTCTACTTAGAGGAGACTTGTGCCTGGCCTACAGAGCAATCTTGGACCCAAACCTAATGGAAATTCTGCACATCTGCAAGTCAAATGGGACAAGGGTCACCACCTCCAGGTACGTTAACCTAGCTTGCAACACAAATAGGACCTGCTGGAGAGACAGATATGTCTCTCAGAGGTTGCCACTCTTTTGGAATAGGCTACCAGTTCACATCAAACAAAGCCCCTCTATGACCCCGTTTAAGTGTAGACTGGATGGTAAACCATAAATTATTGCCAGGGATTTCACCTATGACCCTCCTAGAAATGGGCAGTCATTGCTAACTAAGATCTTGAGTTTAGGCAAGATTTTTTATACTGGGTTTCTCTAGTATTATATTGGGCACACATGGCTAGACTTATAAAGACCTTCAGGTCAATAGCCCAGTAAACACCTAAGAACTTATGAACCTGTATACCTGACCTTCACCACAATGACTGCCTAAATCCCCATTCTAGTAACACAGTCAATTTCTGCTTTCAATCCATCCCTACAAGTCTCATAAAAAAACTGTTTCGAAAACTTAAACCTTGCTCCATCTCAGCAGACAACCTCCCACCACAGTACCTTAAATTAGCTGCTGACTCCATCACTTACCCAATCAGTATTCTTATCAACCAGTCCATCTCTGAATTCAAAGTTCCTAACATCTGGAAAATGTCACATATTACTTCTATAAACAATGGGGGAAGTTCTACTGATCTAACCAACTTCTGACTGAAAGCCATTCTATCCCCCATCTTTAAAATATTGAAAAAATGCATTCAAACAACAGTTTATGCAATACTTACTTTAAAATAACCTACTTACCCATACCCAACATGGCTTCTGTCCAAGCCACAGTACTACCACAGGTCTCCTGTCCTTTACTGACACTGTAAATAGGTCTAGAGATGTTGGAAGCTTGTATCAACATTATTTCTTGACCTATCAAAAGCTTTTGACACAGTCTCTCACACCATACTCTTGCCTAACCTTTCCAAACTAAGACTTACCTCTCCCTCTATACAGTGGTTCCATAGCTACCTAGATAATGGACAAGAAGCCATAAAATGGTTAAATACCATCTCTCCCTTTCTTCACACACCCACTGGAATGCCACAGGGTTCCATCCTTGGTCCCTTAGTCTTTAATATTTTTACAAACAACCTGTACATGTCCTCATTCGTAGGAACACTCATGCAATATGCAGATGACTACTATCATCTGCACCTCTCCCACAATCATTCAAATGCACGCCATCACAGAACAAACTTTTGCCTCTATTAAAACCTGGCTCACTAACTCTCAAATCTTCTTTAACCCTAAAAAAAAAACTCCTTCTCTTTATGCCAAAAAATGACTCTCTTGACATATATCAATTCAAAATCCATTCTGGAGACAACACTGTTATTGAAATTGTCCTCCACACAAAATTGCTCTGTGTCATCAACATAAGAAAACCCACCAGAAACTAGGCATCCTGTATAGGAACAAGCAATTCCTGAATTCATCGACCAAAGTCACTGTCACCAAAACCTTCCTCCTCCCCTCCCTACTATATTGTGCCTCAATTCTCACTAACCTATTGTCCTCTATCAGATCCAAAATAGAATGCTACTGCAACAAAGTTGCAAGTTTTCCACTAACTGAAAGACCAACACACATCATTGTAAAGTTTTACATATACTACAATGGCTAGAACTCCCTTACTACCTCCTTTATGTCCAGCTGTTACCCTTACACAACATCATTTATAAAACTTTAGCATGCCCAATCTTGAGCCGCATTATACCCCCAACAGAACCTTAAGGTCTGAAGACAAAAAATGGTAGGTATTTCCTATACTTCAAAAGTTCCAGTACAAAATGTATGTTCTTACTCTGTAGCTAAAGTCTGCAACACTCTTCCCCCTATTCACAAGAACAATTACTAACCTGGAGACCTTCAAATTCTCTCCAAAACAGCATCTTAATAATACATGGCTATGCTCTTGCTCAGTTTCTGGCTAACTTGATCTCAAAACTGCTACCCCTGACTGATCTGCTCCTGGCTAACTTATTATTTTCTTTTCTACCCCCTGACTAACACTACTACCAAAACCCTTATTGATACTGCAGACATTTCAGCTAATCTCATTTCTATTTTCTCCCTCATCTCTACACTATGCTTTCTCTCTTAAGTTGTAATGTAATAGCTGTTCAACTACAAATCCCTGTTTCTAAATTAAAGAAGTACCAAAGAATAACAGGTATTACCATTTTCTAAGAATGTAATATCATTTTTCTGTGGCTGGGATTCACTAATCCTCTGTGTAAGACTAACTAAGTCTTACACGGAAATTGTAGTCTAAAAGTGTGATGTCAGCGCATCATGCATATTCATGAGGGCACGCTGACTCAACTCTAAGGCTAACATGGAGCGTGCACGAGTGCAGGGGGTGTGTCAGACTGCCGAGCAGTCCAAATATCCACGCCCCTGCAAGTGCCTAAACTGCAAATGTGAACTGAAATGAGCAAGTCCGCTCAAATGTCTACATACCCAACACTACACTCCCCCACATTCTAAATCCCTGTACAAGTTTAAAATGTAAAGCTTTCCTTTTTTTTTTTTTTTATTATTCCCGATATAGCTGCCCGTATTTGCCCGTGTGTGCACGGGTTTGCCCATTGCTTAGCTACAGTAAGCAGTGTAGACATCGAAGAGGATAATAAACTACTCATATGCAAATTAAGCCAAATAGCAATAGCGTAGTGGTAGAGCCCTTGCACAAAGAGGAGGCATTACCGGTTCGAGTCCCGCCACTCCCCTTCCTATTTTCTGTAGGAAATGTGTGCATAAAAAGAATTCCTGACATTTACCTTTTAAATTTCAGTAAAATGCATTGAAATGGCCTATGTGGTAGTGAATGATATTTTATATATATATATATATATATATATATATATATATATATATATGAAGGTGGAATGGTCTTGCATACTGATAAATGCATAAGTAAAGTATCTTAAGCAATGTGAAGCACTGTTAAGCAAAGTCCACTAGTATTAAGCACAGTGAAGTATAATTGCTCATAGCTTAGCACTGCTTTAACTAGCACAATAGTTTTCTGCGGAGCTGCGCATCGCGCTAACTAGCGCAAACATATGTTCGCGCAGAGCTGTGCACCATGCTAACTAGCACAACGTTGGGCAACGTCGGCCAGCGTAGAGCAACTGCTCATAGCTTAGCACTGCTTTAACTAGTGCAATAGTTTTGCATGGAGCTGTGCATTGCGCTAACTAGCACAACGTTGGGCAATGTCGGGCAGCATAGAGTAACGTCGAGCACCGTTGGGCAAAGTTGAGCAAAGTCGGCTAAACACAGTCACACCTCCTATCCGGTCTGGCCAGTAGTAAAATAAAAAGCAATGAGAGGCCTCGAACCCGGCATACTGTGCACCATAATCACAGTACTAAACCACTAAGCCATGGCAGCTTTAAATATGGATGCATTTCCAACACACTCATATATATCAATGGAAGTTTACCCATTGCTAAGCAGGTTTGCTCTTAGCTGAGATTTTTCAAAACAGGCCAATCACAAATAAGTGTGGGAAATGGGGCATATTTAAGCACCATAGGCGGGAATAATTGCCATAACTGGTTGTACGCTCCCATCTGCAGACAGTATGGCCAGTGTTGGAGAGGGCTCTCATTTTTGAGCACAAAGGTGGGGCATTGAGGAGTCAAAAGTTATGGTTTGGCTTCTCGTCCATCATCATGATGCAAGACTCCTGCAGGGGCAGTTTCAGGGCACTGAGTACAAAGTGGAAGCCTGGAACCATTTAGCACATGATCTCACCAGTGCCACGGGCGTCCCTCGGACTGGTGAGCAGGTCAGACACCACTACTCAGACCTGAAGAGATGCAAGGAGGACCAACTGAACCAGTGGATACAGCAGGCCCGTGGAATGGAAAATGCCCCACTACTGAGTATGTAGCCATGGAATGAAGTATGTAACAATTGCTATTGTAGTCTATATTATGGATAGGTATATCTCAATATCCCTTCATTTACTTCACAGCTGCAGGTGTCCATGCTGCGAATCAGCAAGCCTATGCAGATAGGCTGCTAAGGCTGCGCCACCAGGCAGGTTAGTAATTATTCTGCATGTGTGGTCATATAAAAGAAGTGAGAGAGCCTGAAAAAGATTGTTGTAACCCATTAATAAAGGTATAATAAGTGTTGAATAACTTCTCTGCATGTACTGTTATATAAAATAAGTGAGACAGCATGAAAAGGTGTTGTAACCCATTAATAAAGGTATAATATGTCTTGAATAAAAGACCTCTGCATGCACTGATATATCAAATAAATGAGAGAGCCACTAGAAAAGTGTGTAATGTAATTAATAAAGGTATAATTCCTGGAGTGTGTCCATGTCACTTTCTTCGATATGTTGTTGTACCCTTGCATTATAGAAATAGTACTGTTGTATTAAGCGCAGTCAACCCACACATGGGTAGGCCCATATTAAGTGGATGAAGGGAGTGCCAGTAGCTGTTAAGCATATATACAGTCCTCAACTGTCGGTTCATGTCCGGCATGTACAGGTTAATCTGGCAAATGAGTAGCTTGTTATTGTGTTCCCCAGAAATGTCAGTGTGCTGCTAGAAATGTAGGGTCTGTTAACATATACCTGATAATGTCACCTGAACACATCCAGATATGTAGATATATAAATATAAATGAAAAAAAAAAAATATATATATATATATATATATATATATATATATATATATATATATATATATATATATATATATATATATCAATGTAGCAGTAACATCTGCATCCAGGACAGTTTGTATGTCAGATACAGGTCAGGTATATCAAGAACTAGCAAAACCCATTTTGCCATTTAATGGACATTGCCTAGTGTAATAATACATGTAGGGGATATATAAATGCAGTCAATAGGAATGTAGTGTAAACTATAAGTATATATAAGTTGTTAATGGAGGTATCTTTTTACACCCTACTGTATGTGCATAAACAATGCAATTCCACACCTCAATGGGTATGTCTAATCTCATAACATTTGTTGGGACGCATGTCCTATTGGTTTATAAATATCTGCATTTACTTTGATGCATGTGCCCTGTTCACATACCACAATCTTGGTGGCCTGTTGCTACCAATCACTCCTGCACGCTGTTGGAATGTCCACTGTTGTTCTATATATGCATGTGTTATGCTTGCTGTTCAACTGTTGGAACTCTGGTGTGTTGGGTTAATGGGAATACTACTGTATGCTGTTACAACTAAATTGGGATGCTGTTGGCTATTACTAACCCATATTGTCATTAAATCCTCCTAAACATAGAACGTATGAGAATGCCGGTCCCAGCAGACCCACCTGTCCCACCTCAGCTGGCGATGGCACCTGGCACCAGCAGTTCCGGTGCCCAGCTCGGGACCTCCTCCTCCGTTGGTCCTGTACCACCTTTGGGTGGAAGCAGTGTAGGGGATGGGGCTCGTCCACCCCGTGGAAGCGTGGCTGGAGGAGGGCCACCTATCACCCTCCAAACGGTCCAGGCTGTGGTGCGTAGGGAGATCGAGCGTTCAGTCACTGATTCTCTATGCCAGCTCAAGGCAAGAGTGGTGCGACTCACGGGTGAGGCTGCCAATTCTACGCAGCCCCCAGCACAGCCACCCTCCAGGCTGTGAAGGTGCAGTGGTGACTGCCCATGGGTGGGGATCTCAGTTCCACTGTTGCCATCTGTGGGCTCATGGGCTTGCGATTTCCAAACACCCTTCCCCGTCAATGGTGTTCACCCACCCCATGTGTCATACTCTGCCCCTGTATGTGTCTTGTTTGTCTTGTCTGTTTACCTCCCCAACCTACCTCCCAAAATATACCTACTTCCCCTACCCCACATTCCACTCTCACCTGAAAAAAAAATGGGCAATCTGCTCCCACAAAAATATTGCAC
Source organism: Protopterus annectens (assembly GCF_019279795.1). NCBI lineage: Eukaryota > Metazoa > Chordata > Ceratodontiformes > Protopteridae > Protopterus > Protopterus annectens. The sequence continues at coordinate 1,744,809,041 of NC_056732.1, read as the reverse complement.
CCCATACATAGCTGCTCATTTTGCACACATGTCCTCTGAACACATAAACTGAAATTTAATTGGCAGTACAACATACTTCATTGTCCTCACCCCTATCTCCGGGGTGGAAGGTTTCAAATTTCCATTCAAATTACTAGTATATGCACAGATGTTGCTCTTAAAGAAATGGGCAGCTATGGACCTTCCCTACACCCGTCCTGCACATCCTGAGCTGTTTTCCCTACTGTCTTTCCCTCTTTGTGCCCCCTTTTTCACCACTTTCCTATCTCCCCATTTTCTTTTCTATCAAAGAAATGAGCGTGGGGGTTAGCAGGAGTAAGCACTTTTAAGCAGTAGTTAGTGGGTTTGCACGAGTGTGCGCCTGTGTGCGCTTAGCTAAGTATAGCTAAGTGTTGCGCAAACCCACTTACAACTGCTTAAAAGTGCCTTAGTCACTCTGTATGTCAGGGCCCTTGTTCAGCTCAGCAGCAAAATAAAATACCTCTGTCAGTCTCGAACCCCGGACCTTGTACACACTAGACTGCATGAAGTACCACTGAGCCATGGTAAACATACAACAAGTTGGTGCTGAAATCAACATATCATGCATCAGAATGAGTGAATGTAAAGGACAAATAGGAATGCCATAACACAAATCCTGTTCTGTGGATTTTTACCAGCAGTTCTTGTGGAATTGCATTACATGACTGTGAAAAGAGAACCAGCCATTCTAGCAGGAAATTGTGTTACAGCAGCACTTTACAACCCCCACACAGTATTATAGCAGGACAAACACTTGCATATCTGATTAGGGCAGAGGCCTACTTCCCAACTATGACTAATTTTCAGGCATGTCCCTGATTCCGAGACAGGTTTTAGCTGTGTCCCTCTGAATCCCACTGAAAGCTACTGAAGTTAGGCAGAAAGGTGGTGAATTACACTTAATGAATAATGACAATAAGTAAGAGTTAGACACCACTTGTACTTCAGGAAATGTGTATTAATCCATATGCTCTGGTTCTCTCAAAGTCTCAACCTAATGTTTCTAATATTGTAAAGGTGTACCTCACTTCAACCTACTTTACCCTGAGTCTGTTCAAATATGTACCTGAGTGTTTGAGAGGCTTGGCAGAGGCAGAAACACACAGGCATATCAGCTATTCTGCTGTTACACACTGCGCAAATAGCTTTGGAAGGAGTTCCAGAAGCATACCCTTATGTAGGAGTACAACACTGAAATACCAAGGATGTAGCCATGTACTGGTAGCAACCAACTGTGACAATGCTATTGTTCCAGTGCTGAAAAGACCGGTGTGGTACACAAAGAATAACAGGCTAACCTCTGGCTACCATCTGGATATGTCCACAGTTGGGAGCTACACAGACAGACTACTTGCCTTGGTAAACTAACAGGTAAACAACAACCCTTTAAGTCCAGCAAGATAAAGTTCACACATTAATACATAATGCTCTCTGTCCTACTGCACCCCTACCCACATGTACAATAAACCTGTGTGTTCAGGGTCTACCAAGGATGTAGGTAGGCATACTCAGTACAGAAATTTGTACAGTTTTCTTAAGCAGCCTCTACTAATGTCAACACTAAAAAAGCACAAACTGTTCCAAAGTGAGTAAATAAATATTCACAGTATAGCAGTTCACAAACAGTTTGTGTGCCAAATGAATACATCTCAATAACTACTTTGTATGGCAGTTAATTGTATAAGTAGAAAATAAACTACATACTCCCATGTATCTTGTGTTAGCATATGTAGGGGTGAGTACAGTTCTACACTGACAACTGTGTAGTGGAAGTGGCAACATTCAGGTCTGAGTAGAACAATTATATCACTGGCTACACCCCTAGCTTCAGATATAAGAACTATACCAACCTTCTGACTTACACAATGGTGTCCACAGCAAACAAGCATGGGCCCCACTCTGGAAAGCTGAAAGGGCTACGCCTACCTGACATAGCAATTTATAGCATTGGGTTGCTATGACAGTGAGTACTGCAATTACCACACAGCAGGCCTGCATGCAATTACCAAATGGTGGCCACCAATTGGTGCAGAAGCCATCACATGCACATGTGCAGATACTTATAAAAGCAGGCTGTATCTGCTGGACACACATGCAATCATCCCATTGCAGATGGTGAGACAGAGAGGGAGAGATGCAGAGACAGAGAGAGAGAGAGAGAGAGATAGACTCACACCCCCACTCACACCAGTGGAAAAAAAAATAATAATAATAAAAAACTAATAAAAAAAACATAAAAAAAGAATTACATGAAGCCAAAGATACAGCAAACTGAAAACTATGAACTCATACAAAGGAAAGGTATGTAACAGATATGTATTTACTGGCATGTAGTAGATGTATTTGAAGACCACTCTACATACTTTGAAACATCAATATGTGGCAGCAATACGTATCTATGCACAGATGCCCTGCATAACTACTGCCATGGACAAATCAGTGTGTAGCTGTGTGCAGTGGGACATAACTGTGATATATGTAGCTCAGCATTAAATGTCAAACATCTGAACCATGTTATCTGTGTTCTGTACAGTAGTGTGGACAATGTCTGTTTGGGGGAATAGCGCATACAGCTATATAACCATGGATGTGACAGAGTAACAAATGCATGATAGTCATATTAATGTGTAGCTTAGCACTGGCAACAGCTGTACCAGGCTAGTATGGTAATGTCGCATTTGCAGCTATATATACACCCTCTAATATTACTGTGTGCTCACATGTGACACCTGTTTATGTTGCATCAAGGCCCAACAGATCAGCCGTGAGGTACATGGATTTACAACAGTGTGGTCCTTGTGTGTGTGTATGGCACACATACGGAGAGATCTCTCTGTGTCAGATATATTAGCATCTGTACATGTGCATAGAGCAAGGGACATACTGCAACTGTTTGTGAAAGGTGGATATATATATATATATATATATATATATATATATATATATATATGTTGTTGAAGGTTGTTATGTGCATATTTCTCTATAGGTTGTAGTGTGTGGCAAACCAGACAGCATACAGTGCTGGTATATGACATGTGGTGGTTGAACGCTGTGGGTATGATTTGTCAGGTTTGCAGTGTTGCAGCCAGTGAGGCCTTCTAAAGCTACATGGGCTGAGAACACCTTCAATGCATTCTGCACAACACTGTGCAATATTATGACATAACTGTATACCTTACAACCTTCCCATACTCGATATTCCCACCATGAAAGGTGGGCTGTATATGTGCCTATATGTATATCAATATGTACACCAATGGATGTTTATATGTATGTGTGTATATATACATATATATATATATATAGAAAGATTGAGGGAGAGAGACAGGATCATATTTACTGCAACAGATGCCTGGTGACAAAGCCATGGACTCAAGCTCAATGTTAGCACTGCCCTGGCATCCCTCCTTGCAAAAACTCAGTACCCATTAACTACCACATAGGTGGTAGTCTACTTAACACTGAAGGTGTGATAAGAGACCATGGGACACAGGTGGACAGTAGTCTCCCCTTTGATAGTCACAATGCCACACTAGTCATGTAATCTTTCTATGTGGCACACGTAATCACAAAAGGTGTGTCATCCAGGGAAGTATAGGTCAGTGTTCCCCTCTACTCCACACACATAAAACCCATTATAGAGTACAATGCCCCATGTGGTATGTACCTCACAAGACATCTACAGCAACTGGAAAGGACACAGACATACCTCACAAAGAGTATTACCTGCCTCAAACAGATGCCCTATGCAGACCATCCCACAAAACCACAGCTAGACTGTGCTGCATACCATCTACTCAGAGGTGACCTCTGCCTAACATGCAAACCTATGTGAAACCCAGAGCTGTTGGACATGCTCCAGGTAAACAGATCACAATCCCTATGAGCTACACGCTCTAGGGACCTAAACCTTGTCACCTCAATAAACAGCACATGCTGGAGGAATAGATCCCTATCTCAGAGACATCCCATACTCTGGAACAAACCACCTATCAATAGCAAACAAAGCTCCTAATTACCAGTTATCATATATAAACCTGATGATTGTATGTGAGATAGGAAATACACCCCGGGAATCATCTCTGTGGCTCTGCTTGACAGGGCCATGTGAAATGAAATTACCTGTGTGTCAAAGGCCAGGGTAACGTATGGCTAGACATCTATAGGTCCTAGGGCCAATAGCCTATAACCTACCTATGAACCGATACACATCCACATGTACTTGTTGCAATAATTGCTTTGTGAGGTTTACTGAGTGTGATGGTGAATGTGTTGGTGAATGTGTCAGAGTTCTGTATATGCTTGTTAGCTAAGTGGGAAACTGTTTCTGTCATGGTATTTAGTGTCCTAGCTGTGATCCCAGCAAAAGATGTGTATGCTATTGCTAGGCAGAAAAAGCAGTATGCCAGATGGTCTGATGTAGTCTGTTGGTGTCGACTGGGGTGTCCCATCGTAGGCTACAGCAGTACATGTATGCTTATTGAGTGTTACTGCTGGTGAATCCAACCCCTGAATGAACTGTAGTACTACCTGAAGCTGTATGCCTAAACAGCACAGTATGGTGTATGTCCACATGTCCTGGCACCACTGTTTTGTTTGTTCCCCGTAGTCCTCACAGATGGCATACCTCAGGCATAAGGTCTTGTAAATACTGATACACAGTACTGTATGGTACACAGGTAAAGGTCATGTGGGTTGCCATACCTTTGTGTCTGGTATGTATGTGAGATGTGTGTGTATGCCTGTATCATGGCCTTGGTCATATGTGTGTTATAGGTGCGTATCTAGCAACATGTATAGTGTAGTACAGTAGTATGCTATCTATATTGATGAATGAGCACATATGTTAGGCAGGGGTTTGCCATCAATGACTAGTGTGGTATACTGGTAATACTGTGACTGGACTTTACAATCATTGCAATGGATTACATGTTACGTTATGCATTAACTTGATATATACCCCCTGTGGCTAGGTGGTGCATTGTGTCACATACAGTGTGCCATGTACTGTTGTATAGTCTTACATACTGGTTTATCTTTGTTGCTGTGCAAAACATGGTTTGATATATAGAGTGTGTCAGGCACTGTCAGGCAGTTGTGGGTTGAGCACTGATATGTGGTATTGAAAGTGTGTATCCTTTGACAGGCAATAGGTTGCTATATATGGCAGTTAAATGATATCTGTACTTTAGAATGTTAAGTGTGCCACTTGACTTGCTCACACATATTGTTTCTTAGTCTTCCAGGGGTCATGGCCCACCATCGTAATCCCTCATACAGCCCAGAAGAGGAGGAAGTTATAACAGACACCATGGTCCAGCACTACGCCTTGCTGTTCTCAAGAAACAGCCAGGACCAGCATGAGCAGACTGCACTGTGGCAAGATCTTGTCCATAGGGTAAATGACATAGGCATGCATAACCGGACATATGAGCAGGTACACCATCACTGAAGTGATTTAATTAGACATGTCCGGCAGCGTGCATCTGATATCCGTAGACAACAGCTTGCCACAGGTGGTGGGGTAGCCATCCATCCCCCCCTCACCAGAGTGGAGGAGCTGCTCCTGAGCCAGGTGGCTCCTGGCCAACAACAGCAACAACAACAGCTAACATGCATCATTATGGAGACCGGAGTCACCCAGCAAGTTGACATGGATCATGCAGGTAACATGGCATAGCTGTACACTACTGTTACCTCTACTGGTAGATCATGCTTATGTGAGATGTGTAGTGTGTAGTTACAAGATGTGGTGCCTAGTGTTGTGCAATAATAATAATTTGGAATATAATATGCAGGCCTGTGACTGTCAACATTCGTACTACTGTAAGATTACAAACACACAGTAGCAATGCCACAGTTGTTGCCACTGACAAACTGTCTCATATCCTTGTAGGTCCCTGTGGTGTGACAGCAAGGCACCAAACCCATGCTAGTGAGTGTGTTTTACATTTAATATTGCTAATTAAATGTGCATGTCATAGATGAGGTGTAGGCCATGTACATGTCACACACCAGCGCATAATGCATGCTGTGCATGTTTGCTGTGAGACTATGCACAACTCAGTAATGTGAGTAGCTGGCTCAAACAAATGCAATACACAGAGCATCCCACACAATTGTGGCAACACTGTAGTGGACGTTGTATAGGCAGAGTCGATACCATGCACACAACACACACAACTGTGTCATACGCAGTACACGTTAACATGCTACACATGGCATATTCAGACACCCACTGTAAGGTCACACTTCAATATCCCAAATGTCACCCACACAGCACACATAATATACCTGATGGGTAGAGTCCTCTTATATGGCTGTGCGACACTCTTTAACACATAACACATTCATGTTAGGTAATGCCCCCTATTGGGCACCTTACGAACCCATGTAACAACTGGCCGTGAAATGGTGAATGTGCCCATGCTACTGCAGTTCAGGTACAGCATGCTATGTCTGGCACACATTAGTAGCCTTGAGTGACCACATGATGCTGCATGATGATGTCTCATGGTACTACACCACATCCAGTTACAGTGGCCACAGTACTACACATATCATTAATTGCTATGCACCTCAATGTTGTGTGTGTGCATACATATGCACTTATACACAATATGCATAGCAATCACCATTTGTACAAAGTGACACACATGTCTTGTAATGCTATTGAGTGTATAGGTCACATGACACACATTGTGTATGTGTGATGTTTAATGTTGCAGTTGTGTGGTAGCATGCCATGTCATGGCTGACACTGCCATGTCCACAATTAGTCCTATACTCACAATAACCACTGTACAATGGCTATGTTGAGCAATGGTATTCCATCAGGTATACATGCACCACTCATCCTGTGTGTATACATAGCGTGCATGTGCTAATCCTGTGTCCACAATTATCTGCTAAAGACACAGATGCTCTAATCAGAAATGGATATCTATGTGACACACTGATACACATCCAGCCATGGTATGTATACCTGTGAGTGATGGTGCACAGGACATTACAGAGCTGTTAATACTTGCATAGCAATGTTGTGTCCATGTACACATTGTGTTCCAGGGTGAGGCCAATCACTGAACAAAATACACATGCAACAAAGCCATGTATACTGTTATTAGCAAGGGCTGTCTACACTCACACTGCATGCTGCTGAGCAACACGCATCCTGCATGCTGTCATGTTTGATATAAATATTTGGCTTGTGATACTGTACCCCACCATCACACGCTGTTGAGTATGTTTTGGATTGCTGGTGGTGTGTGTGTTTGTGTGTGTCTGTTTTAGTGAGGAGTGTATTTGTGTGCATGTGTTCATGTGTGCATGTGTTCATGTGTTCATGTGTGCATGTGTTCATGTGTACATGTGTTCATGTGTGCATGTGTGCATGTGTGAAAGCATCATGTACAGGTCGTAAAGTGTGTTTCCTGTCTCTCTCTCTCACAGGTGCTGATTTTGGGCTGGTTCACTGCAACAGGGAAACTGATGTCACTGAGCATGATAGTGATAATGATGATAGGTGTGTTGAGGCACAGGCATGTTTGCCAGGGTCTGTCGTTGGGCCAACAATCGACAGTACACAAGTGTCCAACCCATCCATGCACACAGTCATACTGCCAATACATCCATCACCAATGCCCTTAGCTGAGGGACAGCGTACAGCCGGCATTGGCCAGAACAGTGTGGTATCTATGGCACATGCATCCCAACACAGCAGCCATACCCAGATGTCTGGAAGGGTACCACATAGGCAAATGTCCAGGGGTTCTTGTCAGAGTGCTGCTGCCCATCATGCCACTGGCAAAAGTGCCACTGGTCTTACAACCTCATGCATGTTCCAGGCTGTCATGGAGGCACAGGCACATATGGAACAGTACACCAGACAGGGACTAAGGGCACAGAGGGCACATAACACCACCATAATTGACAGTATCCGTGACCTAGCAGGTGCCATCTGTCATTACACTGAGGTCACTGATAGACATTGGGGTGAGACATTAGATGTCCTTTGCAATGTCATGTCCTATGTGTCAGGACAGTGCGGGATGGTTGAGTCATTGACGTGGACATATGCCAGCAACATCAGCAGCTGGCAGTCACCGCAGACATCCCTCAAGTCACAGCCACTCCCGTAGTGCCAGTACCGGCCCCAGCAATGTTGGGGATGGGCTGTCCATAGACCTTCCTAGAAGACCACGTGCACGTGGCTCTGGACAGTCTCAGCAGGGACCTGGGTCCAGTGTACATCCATCTACCGCTGGGGATAGTAACCAGTCAGGCTTAGTACCTGATAGTGTCAGTAGCACCGCTGCCAGGCAGAGGTACCGTATCCGTGGCCAGAGACGGTGATCTGTGAAGCCTGGCAGGTACAGTCTGTGGCTGTCCCACAAATACCCGTATATGGCAGCTACATGGTGGAACTGTGTGCAAGCAGACACACACACACATAAACAAGACACCTAGGGATACCACGTACACGCACACATTACATCAACATGGGCCCTCACACACACACACACACACACACACACACACACACACACACACACACACACACACACACACACACACACACACACATACACATGTCAATTGTATGGCTCACTGTAGGCCTCTGGAAAACCAAAAACACACCCTGTGCATATGATGAATCCTGTGCCACCGCCTGTCATCTGTAACATCGATGCAGAACAGGCTACCATGGTGCTGATGCACAGGATGACTTTAAAGCAGTATAGCAATGTTAGCATGTTGTTAGCAGTAGAGTGTAATGATATGCTTGAAGGTGTAGCTGAGCAGGCATGATGCATGTAAGCTATGATTGTCAATGTAGTAATGTTTACACCCGGGTTAGTTCCAATAGTGTATTGTCTGCCCACATGCCACTTGGCTGATGTGTGTAGCATTGGCAGCATGTGTTAGAGAGTGGACAGTATGTGTGGGATGTGTGTGGCACAGATTTGCAGGTGTACATTTGTGAACATGGTGGAGGTGCACTGTCTGCATGTACGTGCATAGTGGACACATGGGCAGGGTGACATGCCCTGTATTACACAGTAACCCTCCAAAGTCTCGATTGGTGGCCAGTATGCATTGTACTACACACATTTCGGAACTTGACTACACATGTGTGTATGACAAGGTTTGACACTGTGCTGTGGGTGATACTGTTACTATCTGTCATTGTTTTGCATTCTGGTAGTATACACAACTTCAACAGCCTGACCATAACCAATCATTAGATGATGTCTTGACAACTGACACACAGATGTAGGACACACAGTAACATTTGGACACTTCAGGTACTATACTATGCCAGTAACCAGTGGTATTCACCTTCACCCATTACTGAGACCACTCCTGTTTGGCATATAGCTCTCTTAGGTACAAACAATCACAGTAGGGATATGTCAGTCCACGTATGGTAATGCATACTGTGGCCTATAATGCATTCTCCAGATGACACACACATCCTCCACAAGGGTATCACACAGAGAGATCCCTGTTGTCAAACCCATGCTGTAAAGCTGTAAGCCAACCAAAGCATAGTCATCCACCTATACGGAACATAGTATCCCCGCAGTACCACATAGGTAGTAGCCACCAACATGAAGAACAGGTACCGATGTGTACATGCAACCAAGTGGTACGTCATCTCTCCTTTGATAATCACATTTCCAAAGGTATGTTTAAATCCCTCGGTGGATCACATAAGCAATAAGGGGTCTGCATGCATATCCACAAAGGTTGTTGTATACCTATAAGGAATAGCCATCATTGATAGACAATGCTGCGTTTGAACAGGTCTGACATCTACCTCGGCCATAAACCCTCACTTGCACAACTCTATAGAAACCGTAATGAGTGTGTGTGACATAGTTGACCTAGGCCAGGGATCACTGCAGTGGCTGGCCTTGTCACAAGCATACAGATGTGACCTAAGGTCTGGAAAGCAGCAGCACACTCTTGAAAAGATGACAGATGTGTTCTTGGAGAAAGCAGGGTTCCCACACATGCAATAATTGAAGTCACATGCACGTATATGTTTTTGCCACACAGCTACCTCACATGTGCAATGCACATACTGGTATCATACAGTAGTGAAAGCAAAACCCACAACCCATTGATCAACAGTGTCACACACATAGAGCACACACACACTCACCAATTGCAGGATTCAAACCCCTACCTAACTACTTAATGATATGAGAGGAGTACGTATTAACACGACACGCTATACACATTACTGTGAATTCTCTTTTCCACAGGTATATTTGTAGGGTGGTGACATCATCAGACCTGACAAAGCTTAGTATACCACTTTTAAGGTGTTTGAGTACTCTCCAAAAAGGTTGCTCCTCTCCAAGGAGATCACACACAAACTATCACACACACACACTTGTTAAGTGCAGGATTCAAACCCTTACCTAACTGGTTTATATTACTACAGGAGTACGCATTTGCATGACGCACTATACACAATACTGTGAGCTCTGTTTTCCACAGGTATATTTGTAGGGGTTGGGAGGGTGGCCTAATGGTAAAGGTGTTTGCCTTACAAATGCAGGGTGCGAGGTGCAGGGTTTGAGCCTTACAAGGGATAATTGGCTAGGCTTAAAATGGCTCACAAGAGCAGTTAGCTTAGTAGTAACCTATGAACAAAGCTTAGTATACCACTTTTAAGGTGTTTGAGTACTCTCCAAAAAGGCTGCTCCTCTCCAAGGAGATCACACACACACTTGTCAAGTGCAGGATTCAAACCCCTGCCTAACTGGATTATGATACTACAGGAGTACACATTTACATGACACGCTATACACATTACTGTGAGTTCTCTTTTCCACAGGTATATTTGTAGGATGGTGACATCATCAGACCTGACAAAGCTTAGTATACCACTTTTAAGTACTCTCCAAAAAGGTTGCTCCTCTCCAAGGAAATCACCCACAAACACACACTTGTCACGTGCAGGATTCAAACCCCTATCTAACTGCTTTATGTTACTACAGGAGTACGGATTTACAGGATGCGCTATGCACATTGCTGTGAGTTCTCTTTTCCACAGGTATATTTGTAGGATGGTGACATCATCAGACTAGACAAAGTGGGTTACATTAGGCGACATTGGGTGGGCTACATAGAAGGAATGTCTAAACACTTTGGCCATGTGATCATCAAAGGAGAGTTCACTATATAACTGTGTCCCCAGGGCCTTCATGACTTTCTCCATAAATACTGGAGTACCACCTATGTGGTAAAATTTGTTTGCACTTTGTTTTAGCCAAAGGGGATGACTATGCATTCTTTGGCTTTCTTCTTGGGGCATTGTTTTGACACCAGGTATCTGTCTCTGTAAGCCCCTTCTGGAGGATGTGTGTCAGCCATAGAGTCGATTATGGACCACAGTTAGCAGTCATCTGCAAACCTGTTCAGCCATACTCCTCCAATGCTTGCCTGTACCTCTGAGCGGTGTCTACTGAACAGGTGGGGTCCCAGGACCAAGACCTGTGGGATGCTATTTGTGACTGTCTTAGAGTCGGACATGGCACCCGCAACTCTGAACATGTGTGCTTGATCTGAGAGCCACTAGGCCACACATCCTGTGACATAGCTGTTGATGTTCAGGCTGGTAAGCTTGTCCATGATGACAGAGTGGGTAATGGTGTGAAAAGTCCTTAGTGAGGTTCAGGTGGGCTATGTGGACTACTTTCACCTCCATCTATGTCCTTGGTAACTGTTTGAAGTAAGTCAACTATGTTTAGGAGGCAGGATCTGCCTTCAACAAGGTGAGGTTGTATAGAGTCCAGTGTCTGGAGGTCCCCAGTGTCTCTGTTTATGGGTTCCATGACAATTTGCTCAATAGCTTTGTAGACCAGGCTGAGTAGACATATAGGGAAATGGTTTCCAGGTTCTGTTGTGGCACCCCCTTTGTGAGCTGGATGACTGTTAGTGTATGCCATTCATTGGATACATACCCTGTGGTACGATTGAGTCTGGGCAGTGAATGTAGGTGAGGGTGTAGTTCCTTTTGGGTCTAGTGTAAGACACAGCCTGGGACACCATCCAGTCCCATTGATGCTGTGTTCTTGGCTTTGGAGAGGGCTGTCTTTACCTGCATGTTCCTGACGTCTCGGGCTCTGCATCTTTCTGTGATGGACACAGGCCCTTTTGGGGGTGATGGAGGGAAGTTTACACTAAACTTGTCCCCAGGATGTGGGCAATGAAAGTTGGTTCAGTGTATTCCTTGCCATTTGTCAGTAGCTGACAGCATATTTGGAAGTTGACACCTACATGTCTGGTATAGCTACCGCAGGCTTTGTGGTTGTTATTCTTACAGTCCTTGGCAATTTGACTTTTGACAGTGTCCTTGAATTATTTTACGAGCGATCATTGCTTCTTCCTAATAATGATCAGTGATGCCTTTCCTTTAGTGAAGTTGGCTCTATCGGGTGTTAGTTTCTTCCTTCTGTTGTCTAGCTTATTTATGGCCAACAACCACCAGATTGTTTTCTTATTTTTGGAGGAGTGCATCTTGGTTTTATTTGTGATGTCTCGATCCATGCATCCCTGTAGATGCTCATAGGATGCACTTGTAACTGATTTGGCAGATTGCATACCATTCTCCTATAGCAAGAGGTCTTTGGAACTTTCCACTTTTGTCTTGGGATGTGTGCAGTTTGCTTTTGAAAATGTCTTCACGGTGTTTCCATTGACTGGGTGGGGGGGGATGTGGATGTCCAGTGTGATTACCTTATGATCTGATATTACCAGCGAGGGTTTTATCTCTGTTGTGGAACACTGGTACCCCATGTTGGTGATGATCATGTCCAGTATGGTGTCACCTCTAGTGGCCATGGTGACCAGCAGTTCCAGGGCGTTAGAGCTTTTAAACTCTAGGAAACATTGAGCAAAGGACGTTGTACACAAGTGATTCTCCCACTCAATGTTTGTGTAGTTGTAATCACCTCATATAATGGTGTTTGATAGGACCTTTATATTTTCCACTGTTCTCAGGAATACTGAGTGAGGTTCCTGTGACAAGGTAGGTGATCTGTAGCAGGCTACTATCTGATGAGCAGCTTTGCTCAATCTTAGTTGCACTTGCATGGTCTCCAAGGCCTCATGCTGTGACACAAACCTGAAGGTGTGGGTATCCATAAGGTAAATGGGTGCACCACTTCCTTTTGTATTTCACTCGTGGTTTTGGGTCCGAAGGTCAGAGGGATTGTGAGTGTTTTACGTGGAGCATGTCCAACAGCTCTGCATTTGACATAGCTTTGTATGTTAGGCAGTGAACACATCTGAGTAGGCGATATGCAAGGGAGTACTGATGGAGCATTTTGAGATGGTCTGTGTATGGCATGTATTTCAGGCCGCTAATGCTCTTTATGAGGTATTGCTGAAGGCTTTCCAGTTGTTGTAGTTGTCTTGTGAGGTACATAGCAAAAGTGGCATTGTACTCTATTATAGTTCTAGTGAGTGATGAGTAGTGGGGAACAATGTCCTCTTCTATTCTGCATGAGACACATTTTGTGATGCGGTGTGCCACATAGCAGGGTTTCCTGACTTCTGTGGGGATGTGATTATCACAGTTGTGTCCAGTGTCCACCTGTGACCTAAGGTCTCTTGTCACACTTTCAGTGTTAAGTATACTACTGCCTATGTTGTTGTTCTTGGCTACAGAGTTTTTAACAAAGGGGATGACAATGCACCTTTTGGCATTGAGATAGGGCCCATGGCTTTGACACCAGCCAACTGTCTGTCTCAGTGAGGCCCTTTTGTAGGATGTCCACATCTTTAGTGTTTACAATTATGGCTCCTAGTTTGCAGTCCTCTGGAAACTTCAGTAGCCACAGACCTTCCATGTTAAAGTTTATTTCAGGGAAGTAAATACTAAACAGGACAAGACACAGGACTGGACCTTGTGGTACTGCACTCATCACTGGTCCAAAGTCATACTTGGAGTCTCCTACTTTCACAGTGTGTGTTCTGTCAGTATGCCTGTTGGCAGCACATCTTGTGACATAGCAATTTATACCTAGTTTAGTGGGTTTATCTATATTTCCAGAGTGTGGGGTGGTGTTGTAAGCTGTGGCAGGATCAACATAGGCTGTGTAAACCACCTTACCCTTGTCGATGGTTCTGTTGACTGCTTCAGTGTCATCTATCAGGTTTAGGTGACATGGTCTGCATTTTACAAACCCAACATGGTTGTGGTCCAGGGTTTGAGGATCACAAATGTAATTTTTTATATGTTGTATGGTGATACATTCCATGGCCTTAAAGAGCGGGCTCGTCAGGCTAATGGGGCACTAGTTCCTGGGGTCCGTGGTGTCTCCACCCTTGTGTAGTGGGATAACTGTCACTGTGCACCATTCAACAGGCACAAAGCATGAGGTGAGGCTATGACTGTACATGGTACATCGGTGTGGTGCCTGTTTGTTCTGTGTTTTGTGTGGAACACAGCCTGTGAAGTTATCTGGTCCCATGGCTGCTGTGATACTGGCTTTGGAGAGTGTTTTTTATCTGTGCAGCCATGATGACAGCAACTTTGCAGTCTTCCATTATAGAGATGTGCTCTTTCATGGGTGAGAGGGAGGACAGTTAACACTAATCCTATCTGCCAGGATGTTGGCAATATCAGTTGGGTCTGTATATTTAGTGCCATTGAGCTGTAACTCAGAACAGATCTGAGTGTAGCCATGACATGGACCTGTCTGTTGGGCAGAGATCTCCTGAGTAGACAGTATGCAACAGAGTACAGATTGGGTTACATTCAGTCTTGTTGCATGGGGCAACTGTTTGAGGCCAGTAATCCTCTTGTTAGGGTACGTGCATAGTCAGATTCATTGCAAGTGTGTTGTGGTACTCTCTGATGGGTCTGATGACTGATGAGTCCTGGGAACCTCCTTTGACCTACATGCACAGACCTTGGCAGTTTGTGTGAACACATAGCATGATTTTCTGACAACTTTGTGAATGTGTTTCTGGAAGTAGAGATGTCTATCCACATTTGTCCATAGATCCCTTATTATCACCTCCGTATTTGGCATGTTTGTGAGCATGCCCAGTATGACCTTTTAGTGTGATGCTGAATGAAATCCACTACATTTGTTGGAGTGTGTGAGCATGCCCAGTATAGACATTTATGCTATATGTGTATGGAAAATCAAGTTGTATTTTTACAGCAGGCCTCACCTTTGTGTCATAGATCAACAGGGATCATGCTGTGCCTGCAGGGCTTCTATGAGACATTTGCATAGACTTATCAACATTTCTACATACAAGGGGGAGAGCTATTCTTTGTACATTTCTACCCAGGGGCACACTTGATTGTTACTGTGGGTGTACATACGATGAGGTGTTCACCTGACACTTATACACATTTGCTATGCCTGCACGGCTATGTACGGTACACTATTTCAGTCTGTTCTGTTGCCTATTGTACTGGCTTGAGGCATACTACTGTACTACACTTTTTAGCGTCCAATGCCACATATATTATATTGCAACTTCATAGCCTACCCAACTCACATCACACCACCTGGCCTGATATTCTCTGTCTGCATAGGCCTGTGGAGGAGGTTACCCATATGCGTCTTTAGGGGCATGTTGCAGCATTTCTTTCTGTTTGCATTACTGTACAATTGTCCTGCTGTGTCTGTGCTACTGAAATGCTATCATGGCTTAGTTTTTCAGTACTGTGACTATAGTGCACAGTATTCTGGGTTCGAGCCCTGCCACTGCTTTTTATTTTCATGCTGGCCTGACCAGACTGCTTAAGGGACAGTAAAGCTGATATGAGCATGTTTACCTGTCTTTGCTCAACTTTGCACGACTTTGCCCGACCTTGGCCAACATTGCTCAACGTTGGCCAACATTGCGCTAGTTGGCACCGGCAATTTTGTTACATATACTAAATATTGGTAAATGTTGCTTAGCACTGCTTTATATTGCTTAAAACATGGCAATCATGCCTCCGGTGGTGCTGCAGGGCTGCCTATGTCGGATCCACATACTACACTCCCTATACATGTTTGGAAACAGGTAGTGTCAAGTTAGGCATCCCTTTTATTTTATGTGCGATTCAGAGAGAGGTATCATTTCCAAGGTTCCTACTGAGCCAGTGTATGTGCTATGCGTTGCCTCTTTGCCAAGGCCAAGGCATACTGGGCACGCCTCCTTCTGCCTACTGGGGCAGGCTCAGGTTGTTCCACCTCTGAGTCACACTGTGCCTGTGCAAGCCTTGGCAATGGTGGGGGGCTGTTTGGCCCTGCCCCATGCTGTTCCTGCTGCAGCTGTTTTTGCAGGTCATATTGTGTAGCATGCAACATACCATAACAATTTGGGTACATGTAGTTGGTGAGTACTGCAAGGCTCCACCAGATGTGTGCAGGCACCGGAACCATGACTTGAGCATCCCAAACACATGCTCGATTACATTTCGTGTTTGTGCGTGTGCCTCATTATGGAGTTCTTGTTCAGGTGTGTGTGCATTTCTGATGGGTGTCATCAGCCACGGCTCCAGTGCATATCCAGCATCCCCCACTAGATGACCGTCAGGGATGTCCCCATTGGCAAATGTCTGGTACAGCTGCATCAGATGCCAGATATGGGGGTCATGGTAGCTTCCAGGGCAGCCAGCACACACATTCAGTATTATTTCCTGGGCATCGCACATGTCCTGGCAGTTGATGGAGTGGAAGCCCTTGCAGTTGATGTAGGCCCTACCCCGCTCACCAGCTGGTGCTTTGATGTGTATGTGCATGCAGTCAATTGCACCCCACTACCTCAGGGTATTCCGCTATTTGCTGGAAGAGACACATATTGCTGGCCAATACCTCATGGGAATTGGGGAAATATACATGATCACTGACATGTGCTGACATGGCATTCAGGAACTGGTGCAGTACCCTGGATGCTGATGCCTGTGAAATCCCCATCATATCACCAGTTGGTCTCTGGAAGATACCTGTTGCTAGTATTCTTAGGCCAACACATACCTTGGTTTCCACTGGGATTGGTTCCCCTCTATTGGTTCTGTGTGTGAGGCGTGGCCTGCAGAGCTCAACAATTTGCTGCAGGAACTCTCTGTCCACTGTATAGCGCTCCACTATCTCCAGCTCATGTAGCCCCTGGTAGGTTACCCTGGGTCTGTACACCCTTGTCCGCCTCCTCACTGTGGGTTGCTCAGCAACATTCGCAATGGCACCACCTTCAGCATCTTGCACATGTTGCCTTATAATAGCAATGGCAGCCCCTAACATTTTTTTGTCTCAGTTAAGCTTTTTAAGTTTTCCCTTCTCTTTGTATACTGCAGTGTTGCAGTTTTTCTGAGTAAAACATGGGAGAATGTTGTTTGCAGAGTTTTAAGTGCTGGGCTGGGCTGGGCTAGTGTACTGCCTGTGAAATTGGCTGATTCTGATTGATTTCACCTGGCAGCTCTGCTGGTTCTCATTGGTTAACTTCCTACTACTACTTTTCCTTCCTTTTCTCTTTCTGTTTCCACAGGGGGCAGCACTGCGCAAACAAGTGCAAACATGCACACACAAGTGCACACGCGCATACACAGCCTTACACAGGCTTAGGCGGGTGCACATCCATGCACACAGGCTTAGACAGTCTTACACAGGCTTACATGGGCGCACACATGTGCACACAGGCTTAGACAGTCTTACACAGGCTTACACGGGCGCACACAGGCTTAGATGGGTTTACAGGTGCGCACACGCGTGCACACAGTGTAAGCATCTTTGCAAGAAACTTTGGTGGTAGCCACAGCGTACACCTTCGGTTTCTGGGTTTCTTTTCACACAACTGTAGACACACCTCTTCCAGTCCTCAGTAACTCACAGCAAACACATGCCACTCTGCTCCAATAAGCTTACAGTCTTTGATACATACCCCCCTCATGATGTCACCTATCTTCTACTCTGTTACTCCCCTAATCCTACTCTTACACTCTAGGGACATGGTTCACATGGCAAGGAGAATTGGGATTCACTATCCTTATACTCATTTGCATAGGATTGCCTACTTATGCTTGGTTACATCTCTCAGACTGAGCTTCCCCCTTAGCAACCACTACTCAGTAGCCATGTTGTCTTCAGCCTGCCATTCACTTGCATGGCAGATGGATATTTTTAATAAAATGCCTATTTTTGCCTTTTATTTATTTTTTTCTGGTTTTTAGAGAACTGCACGTTTGCGTGGTGCTGCACTACGCTTAAACATTGGAGATCGAGGGGAAAAAAATATTATTTTTTATTATTTCGCAGCACATATAAATGCCAATGGCCTTATATTTGGCCATTGGCATGCTTCCTCAACTGGATGCATCCTTTATTTGGAGCTGTCATTGCTCCGTTTTGCTATTTGCAGAATGGTAGTCAGTTACCAACGGAATACATTTCTGCAAATAATACTACTCTTACTCGGACAGGTTAGTGTTTCCTGGACCGCAAATTTACCTCATTTGCATAGCTTTCAGCAGCAAATGATGTAATTTGCATAACCTAACACTGTCCGTGCAAGGGTCGTTTTAGGAGCTCTCATGCACACCCCTGCCGGCTGTTCCTGGATTGCTCGGCAGACATATTGGCTGTCTGGAGTCTTACTCTACTCTTAGACTCCGTGCAAGCCTTCGTGAATCCGGCCCTATGTTTAATGAAAAAAATTATTAAATGTATGCACTTGACAACAAACCCTACAAACCTAACAACATAAGGAATTATTTATTTTTTTTTTGCTAACTCTTATTTTCTTCTTTTGAAATATATTGGCCCTGCAAGAGATAAGAAACAAATGGCAGCAAATTGCTATGCAAACCCATGCCTTTCTTCATGAATTGCCCACCATAAGATCCATACAATTTGAAGAGGCTGCAGAAAGTAGTTAGAAGAGGGGCAATCAGCAGGAATCTGATTCTGCGAATTTGGATGGGAGGTGAAGCTGCACCAAGAAGAGTGAGATGATAGGCAAGAAAAGATCACTTGGTCCTGCTTGAAAGGGATACGCCCATTTTACCTCCTTCAGGTAATGAGATTCAAGTGAACCAGCAATGTTTGGGTGAATTGCAAAGCCAACAAGTAGATGAACACTTAGAAAGTTTTGTAGAAGAACTTTATTAGGAAGGTAGATCCAGGCTGTTCAAGTTTGTTTTTGACAGGGGTTTGCTCTCTACAGAAGAGGTGTACACAGAGGAAATATTGTCATCCCTAATCTTTGCATCTTAATAGTGCAACCTTAATGTCATTAATGACCTTGGTGATGGGAAATAATCCGTTCTTCACTTAAGTGCACTGTCTGCTAATACAGCTTAAACCAAGTAAATTCAGAGAAGTTAAATAAATAATAACATGATATTTGATACATGAAACTGATAGTTTGACTTAAGCACCCTTAGCCTTATATTTACAGTTCAGATTTGGAAAAGCGATAATCTGTTTACCCGCTTGCATGACTTAAATGCAACACTTTGTCAATTCTTTTTAATAATTTTCACTGTGGATAGCCATGCATTTACCTATGGCTTAAAGAGATTCACAAGCCTCATAAAAGCAGGCTGATACCCTCTTTTATAGTCTAAATGTAGAAGTAAAACATACCGCTACACTGATAGCATGTACATGAATGCATGTTCACACCTGTGCTGCTTTTTGTAAAGGCAGAGCTTTTCAGATTTTTCCACTATTGATAGTAAGTAAATGGTTTTATTTACAGGGACTAATGTAGTAGTAGTAGTAGGTTTGCACCTGCCCTTATCCTGTTTTCACCTTACAGATTCTCTATAGTAATCCATATCCGATATGCAAATTATGGTCTTTCATTCACTCTGTCCTGGGCCTACTTTAATTCTCCTCTGCTTTGCTATTCAACTGGCCTCAAGACAGTCCTAGCTCCTTCTCTCCTTTGGGCTACTGTTAAAACGTCTACAGTCTGAGGCTGTGTTACGGACTGTATACTTTTAAGTCATAGACTCTCCAGTGTTAGATCTGATGAAGTCTTCATCTGAAAGCAGTTATCTAAGGTAAATAAATTCAGATTATTTGAAAAGAATGGAAAGCCTCAGACCTATCTTGTTTTTTTCATGGGATTAAGTAACAGTAGATTATTTGCTTAGCTCTTTTGCATTTACTTGGTTTTGGCCTGCAGAGATCTGTATAACTAGGCAGTACACCTAAGTATTGGAAAATGAACTATTTCCCAACATTAGCTCCTGAAGAGACTGAGGTCAAAGTTGGCACCAACTTGGAGATGCACACTTTTTTTTATGTTTTATGGTTATTCCTGCTTAACAACACCATTTGTTGTGGTAAGTGGGTATTGTTTATAGGAGTAACTTGATGTAGACTCTTGGTGTGTAGCTTGTTTGAATTTAAGATTAGTATAAGGTAAGGGAGGAATAGTAAAAGGATTACTGAACAAGGTGATCCAAGAAGGGATTGCAGGCCTGTTTCAGCTTCCCCTGTATGAATTATTTAGAGTTTCTCCACTATGTTTGGTACTAGAAAAGAAGGTGGGTGGGTTTTGATTAATTAACCACTTTTTTTTCATTTTCACACAGGCCATTAGTGAATAACAGTAAAAACATACAGGATGATAAAGTGCAGTATTTATCAATAGACGGAGCAGTAAGAGTTATTTGTCATTTTAAAAATAATTGGTTGGCAAAGTAGGATGTGGAGTTAGCCTCTTGACAACTTCCTGTTTGCACTTAAAATTGCTGCCTGCTAGGCATGTGCTTTGAGGGCAAAAATTATAAAATTATTTTGACATGAGAATCTCCATGGGCTGTGTGCTACTGTGTGTCATGTATAAAAAGTATAGCACAGCATTATAGTGGTGATTGTAGTGGAAAGCCCAAGGCAATTAAGTATTCACTACCTCAATGAATTTTTAATTATAGGAGAAGGACAAGGAAGGTTTTAGATTACATTCCACGAAGTGAATCAGCAGCTGTGGGTGTCCCTAGCTCATGATAAAATAAAAGTGTTGTGAAGTCTGTTACATTTTTGGGGCTTGAAGTAGATGTAGTGTCCTCTTCTTTTACATCCTCACAGGATAAGTTGGATGGATTAATTTTGTCAGTCTGGTCTTTATTTCAGTCAAAATAGTTTGCGTGAGCTAGGTTATTGAACTTTTTTGGACTTTTAAAATTTGCTTGTAGGGGAGTGGTTTCAGGGAGGACATTCGCTAGAACTAAGGGTAAAATGAGGCTTTAATTTGTTGTCTATCTTCTTGGTGGAAGTTGGTCATTTTTTTTTTTGACAACATGATTATGTTTCAACTGATATGATGCAGCTATTCACAGGTGCAACAGGGGACATAGTACAGGAGCATATTTCAACAGGCAATGAGTTTCTGCACCTTAGCTTCCCACGTGGTCCACTGAGAGAAAAAATAACATCTCTTTATTGGAAATCATGACAATATGTGTGGCAATGGCCATTTGGTAGGATAATTTATGAAATAAGGAAGTAGTATTTCACTCCAACAAGGCTATGGATTACTTTTTGAGGAAAAAGTCATCCAAATCTGTCTGGATTCAATCTCTTTTAAGATTATTGATCCACCACAATTTACATATTCATTTGTTTTTATCTGCTGAGCACATCCTGGGATTCATTTACTGATAATCTTTCTCACTTAAAGGTATCCAAGTTTCAGCTGCTGGATTCAGAGGCTGCAGGTTTGTCCAACCTGATGACCTGTGTATGACTGAGGAAGAACAGAATGCTTTCTGTGGTGGAATTCCTGTGATCCTAAAACCAAGTGATACCTTACTGAAAGGATAAAATACCTAAACAACTTGTCCTACATGGGATGACTCAAAGCCTTGTGACTATACTCAGTATCCTACAGACTGCTAAGAGGTGACTTGTGTCTGGCGTGCAAGGTATCCTCTGACCCATTACTGATAGTATTACTGCACATCACCAAGTCAGATGGCAACAGAAATACTTGGTCTAGGGATCTAAACCTGTTCTGCATTATCAACAGAATGGTTTGGAGGGGCAGGTATATTTCACAGAGGAGACCACTACTATGGAACAGACTCATCCACATAAAGCAAACCTCATCCCTGTCCATTTTTAAGTTCAACTTAGATCTATGGATGGAAAACTGGGTCTTTGCCTGAGCCTTCCAGTAGAAGAGATACTGCAGTCAGTCCACTTATTTAACATCCCTTTGGTTTAACAGTGAAGCTCCCAGAACTATTAGGGTGCATTTAGGTGCACACACTTTATTGGCCAGAGTCTCCAGGCTTCAATATGCAACAAAACGTCACTTTGTGGTCAGATTGCTGAAAGGTTTTGTTAGGCTCAAAGGTATGCTTTCTGATTAATAGCAATCTTTGTTGAAAACTCTCCTTAGAGGCCTTCATACAGTCTCACATAATTTTCATGCATATGCACTTTGGGCTACCCTGTGCATGTGGTTGAATTCAGGGTCATTTTGCACGGGTGAATTGCCTGGGCATTTGAAATGGAGCCACACGTTTCTGATTGATGATGCAGTCTTAATGTGGGCAGATCATAGAACCCTCTTAATCTGCATTCTGCATTGGTTTATTAATCATCAAATGTTTTCCCACCAAACTACAATTGATAATTTAATATTTCTTTTCCCAAATGGGCATCATTAGTACCCAGGGATCTGGATACCTATTTACATAAAGTTTTAGCTTGTCAATGCCTTCCAAGTAATGGTTATTCCTCTCATTCCTTTCATATGGCTCCCTCTCTCTGGCTTTCAATGTGTTGTGTGTGTTTTTGTGCTAAATTTGTGTGATATTGAGTTGTCGTCTGTTTGTGGAATCATTTTTGACTTAGTTGGATGTGTGGCCTGTCTGCGGCCATGATTCTTGTTAAATTGTTGGAGGTGCTACATTCTTTTGGAGACAGTGTACTGAAAGCAGTTGTTTCATGCATTGTGAGCTATGCTAGATGCGGTTGGTGGAGGCCTGACTTTTGTATGTGGAGTTCATAGGTTCATAGGTAGGTACTAGGCTATCTGCCCGAGGGCATTTATAAGCTTAGCCAGAGTGTGTCGGCTTTCACCGCCCCATTGATTAATTAACTGATCCTCTGTCAAGCAGAGCCAATGAAGTGATCCCAGGGATGTATTTTCTGTTACCCATCCACTCATCAAGGTTTCTCTTGAAGAATGTTAGTGGGGAGCTAACCCAGCCACTGGAGATGCACAAGCCAGTGCATTTCTTCGTGCCAGTCCCAAACCCAGATAAATGGGGAGGGTTACGTCAGGAAGGGCATCTGGTGTAAAACCTCTGCCAAATAACATATGCGGACAACAATACAGATTTCCATACTGGATCAGTTGAGGGCTGGGTTAACAACGACTGCCACCAGTACTGTTAGTCAACAGGGTGCTGACGGAAATTGGGCTACTGTTGGCCGAAGGAGAAGAAGAGGGAGAAGGCATGCCAGAAAGCAGAAAGAGAGGAGGAAGGTTAGGAGTGTAGTAGTGAGGGTAGGAACTTTGAATGTTGCAGTATGACTGGTATAGAGAGAGCTGGCTGATATGATGGAGAGAAGGAAGGTTGATATATTGTGCATGCAAGAGACCAGATGGAAGGGGAGTAAAGCCAGGTGTATAGGAGGTGGGTTCAAATTGTTCTATCATGGTGTGAATGGTAGGAGAAATGGGGTAGGGGTTATCCTGAAGGAACAGTATGCCAAGAGTGTTTTGGAGGTGAAAAGAGTGTCGGATAGAGTTATGTTTATGAAGCTGGAAACTGATGGTGTAATGATGAATGTTGTTAGTGCATACGCTCCGCAAGTTGGGTGTGTGATGGATGAGAAAGAAAAAGTTTGGAGTAAGTTGGATGAAGTAGTGGTGAGTGTACCCAAGGGTGAGAGACTGGTGATTGGAGCGGATTTCAATGGGCATTTTGGTGAAGGGAACAGAGGGGATGAGGAGGTGATGGGCAGGTATGGTGTTAAGGAGAGGAATGCAGAAGGTCAGATGGTAGTGGATTTTGTGAAAAGGATGGACATGGCTGTGGTGAATACGTATTTTAACAAGAGGGAGGAGCATAAGGTGACATACAAGAGTGGAAGAAGATACACAAAGGTGGATTATATCCTATGCAAGAGGGCCAGTCTGAAGGAAATTGGAGACTGTAAAGTGGTGACAGGGGATAGTGTAGTTAGACAGCATAGAATGGTGGTCTGTAGGATGATGTTGGTGATCAAGAAGAAGAGGAGGACAAGTGTGATAGCAGTGCCAAGGATGAAATGGTGGAAGTTGAAAAAGGGTGATTGTGAGGTGGAGTTCAGGGAAGAGTTAAAACAGGCACTGGGGGGCAGTGAAGAGTTACCGAATAGCTGGGTAACTACAACAGAGATGGTAAGGGAGACAGCTAGAAAGGTGCTTGGTGTGACATCTAGACAGAGGAATGAGGACAAGGAGACCTGGTGGTGGAATGAGGAAGTACAGGAGAGTATACAGAGAAAGAGGTTGGCGAAGAAGAACTGGGATTGTAAGAGAGATGAAGAAAGTAGACAGGAGTATAAGGAGATGAGGAGCATCGCAAAGACAGAGGTGGTGAAGGCTAAGGATAAGGCATATGGAGAGTTGCATGAAAGGGTGGACACTAAAGAGGGAGAAAAGAACCTGTACTGATTGGCTAGACAGAGGGACTGAGCTGTGAAAGATGTGCAGCAGGTAAGTGTGATAAAGGACAGTGAGGGAAACATACTCACAAGTGAGGAGAGTGTGTTGAGCAGATGAAATAGTACTTTGAAGGGCTGATGAATGAAGAGAATGAGAGAGAGAGAAGGATGGATGATGTGGGGATAGTGAATCAGGAAGTGGAACAGATTAACAAGGAGGAAGTATGGACAGCTATGAAGAGGATGAAGAATATAAAGGCTGTTGGTCCAGATAACATACCTGTGGAAGCATGGAGGTGTTTAGGTGAAATGGCAGTGGAGTTTTTAACCAGATTGTTTAATGAAATCATGGAAAGTCAGAGGATGCCTGAGGAGTGGAGAAAAAGTGTTTTGGTACCTGTTTTTAAGAATAAGGGTGATGTGCAGCATTGTAGTAACTACAGAGGGATAAAACTGATCAGTCACAGCTTGAAGTTATGGGAAAGAGTAGTGGAAGCTAGGTTAAGAAGGAGGTGATGATTAGCGATCAGCAGTATGGTTTCATGCTGGGAAAGAGCACTACAGATGCAATGTTTGCTCTGAGAGTGTTAATGGAGAAATTTAGAGAAGGTCAGAAGGAGTTGCATTGTGTCTTTGTGGACTTGAAGAAAGCATATGACAGGGTGCCTAGAGAGGAGTTGTGGTATTGTATGAGGAAGTCGGGAGTGTCAGAGAAGTATGTAAGAGTAGTACAGGATATGTACGAGGGTAATGTGACAGTGGTGAGGTCTGCAGTGGGAGTGACAGATCCGTTTAAGGTGGAGGTGGGATTACATCAAGGATCAGCTCTGAGCCCTTTCTTATTTGCAATGGTGATGGACAGGTTGACAAACGAGATCAGACAGGAGGCCCCATGGACTATGATGTTTACAGATGACATTGTGATCGGTAGTGAGAATAGGGACCAGGTTGAGGAGACCTTGGAGAGGTGGAGATATGCTCTATAGAGGAGAGGAATGAAGGTCAGCAGGACAAAGACAAAATATGTGTGTTTGAATGAGAGGAAGGCTAGAGGAATGGTGAGGATGCAGGGAGTAGAGATGGCGAAGGTGGATGAGTTTAAGTACTTGGGATCAACAGTTCAGAGTAATGGTGAGTGTGGAAGAGAGGTGAAGAAGAGAGTACAGGCAGGGTGGAATGGGTGGAGAAGAGTGTCAGGAGTGATTTGTGACAGACGGGTACCAGTAAGAGTGAAAGGGAAGGTCTACCAGAGGGTAGTGAGACCAGCTATGTTGTATGGGTTGGAGACAGTGGCATTGGCAAAAAGGCAGGAGTCAGAGCTGGAAGTGCCAGAGTTAAAGATGTTAAGATTTGCACTGGGTGTGACAAGAATGGACAGGATTAGGAATCAGTATATTAGAGGGTCAGGTCAGGTTGGATGCTTTGGAGACAAAGTCAGAGAGGTGAGATTGCGTTGGTTTGGACATATGCTGAGGAGGGGTGATGGGTATATTGGGAAAAGGATGCTAAGGATGGAGTTGCCAGGTAAGAGGAAAAGAGGAAGGCCTAAGATAAGGTTTATGGACCTGGTAAGAGACGACATGCACATGGTTGGTGTGACAGAGCAATATGCAGAGGACAGGAAGAAATGGAAACAAATGTTCTGCTGTGGCAACCCCTAACGGGAACAGCTGAAAGAGAAGAAGAAGTGTTAGTGAGGGGCTGTGCCTAATGTAGTTTGGAATTTTGTTCCAAAGCATGGGGAGTCTCTGTGACATGAATCTATCCCTCCAGCATGTTCTATTTATTGTTGTGGTGAGGTTTAGCTCACTGGAGCACATGGCTCGCAGTGACTTGGATTTCTTTAGGTGGAACATGTCCATCAGTTCTGAGTTGGACATGGTTTTGTAAGTCAGGCAGAGATCACCTCTGAGTAAGCGATATTTCACTGAGTACAGCCAGAGTTGTTTCAGTCGGGCTGCATAGGACATATGTTTGAGGCCAGTAATCCTCTTGGTGAGGTACTTTTTTGGTCTTTCCAGCTGTTGGAAGTGTCTTGTGAGGTACATCCCAAATGGGGCATTGCACTCTATAATGGGTCTGATGAGTGACGAGTAGAGGGGCACTATAACCTCTTTATTTCTAGATGTGAACCCTTTAGTAATTAGATGGGCCACATAGAAGGATTTCCTAACTACTTTGGCAATATGACTTCCAAAGGAGAGATTACTATCTACCTAGGTCCCCAGATCTCTTATTACTCTTCTGTATTAAGGAGGCTGCCACCTATGTGGTAATTCATGAGTGTTTTATTTTTCCCAAATGGGATGACTATGCATTTTTTGGCATTTAGGTTGAGGCCATGACTTTGACACCAGGTGTCTGTCTCAGTAAGGCCCTTTTGGAGGATGTCTGTGTCAGTCAGAGAGTCAATTATGGCTCCCAGTTTGCAGTCATTGGCGAACTTGGTTAGCCATAGTCCTCCTGTGTTTGCCTGTACTTCTGAGAAGTATATGCTGAACAGTAGGGGTCCCAGGACAGAGCCTTGTGGGACACCACTTGTGACTGGTTTAGAGTCGGACCTGGAGCCCACTATTCTTACTGTGTGAGTTCTGTCTGTAAGCCAGTTGGCAACCCATCTCGTGATGTATGGGTTGATGTTCAGGCTGGTGAGTTTTTCTGTAATACCAGAGTGGGAAATGGTGTTGAAAGCCTTGGCGAGGTCAAGGTAGGCTGTGTGAACCACCTTTCCTTTGTCTATGGCCTTGGTGAATGTCTTGAAGAAGTCAACCAGGTTTAGTAGGCATAATCTGCCCTTAACAAAGCAGAACTGGGTCGGGTCAAGTGTCTGGAGGTTCCCAATGTCTTTGTTAATGAGTTCTTTGATGATGCGCTTCATAGTCTTGCAGACCAGGCTAGTCAGGTTTATGGGGCGATAGTTACCAGCGTCAGTTAAGGCCCCTCCTTTGTGAAGTGGAATAACTGTTGCTATGCACCATTCTATGGGCATGTAGCCTGTGGAGAGGCTGAGGTTGAGCAGCGTGTTCAGGTGGGGGGTTAGTTCGTTCTGTAGTTCGTGCAAGACGCAGCCTGGGACAACATCTGGCTCCACTGATGTTGTGTTTTTGGCTTTTGAAAGGGCTGTTTTCACCTGTGCGTCTGTGATTTCTGGGACACTACATTTTTCTGGTATTGTTGTGGGCCGTTTTGGGGGTGAGAGATGGGTGAAGCTTGCACTGAATCTATCTGCCAGGATGTTGGCAATATCAGTAGATTCAGTATATTTTGTGCTATTTTGCACTAGCTCAGTGCATATCTGTGAGTTGCCACTTAGATTCTTAACATAGCTAAAGAAGGCTTTGTGGTTATTTTTTGAATCCTTGGCTATTTTTCTTTCAAAGTTAGCCTTGGATGATTTTATGGGGGACCTTAGTTTCTTGCTGGTACTGATCAGGGATGTCTTTCCTTTTTGTGATTTGCTTTTTTTTTCTGAACTAGTTTCCTCCTTTGATTGTATAGACTGTTTATGGCAGGGGTCCACCAGATTGGTTTCCTTCTCTTAGAGGAGTGATTCTTGGTTTTGCTAGGGATGGCATGATCCATGCATCCTTGTAGGTGCTCAT
This sequence comes from Protopterus annectens, assembly GCF_019279795.1. Lineage (NCBI taxonomy): Eukaryota > Metazoa > Chordata > Ceratodontiformes > Protopteridae > Protopterus > Protopterus annectens. The sequence continues at coordinate 1,744,780,774 of NC_056732.1, read as the reverse complement.
AGAGTGCATCTGTAAAGGTTTCTGCATCTTGGGCAGCGTTATCCTTTAGCGTGGGGACTGTGAAACTTACTGCCTCTGTCTTAAGTAAGATGAAGTTTGCTTTAGAAAAGTTTTTTACTGTGGTTTCCTTAGTTGGGGGTGGGGTGTGGACATCCAGAGTGCTTAATTTATGGTCTGATCTAACCAGTGATGGGTTGACCTCCGGTGTGGAACACCTGTCGCCCATGTTGGTGATTACCAGGTCCAATATGTTTTCACCTCTGGTAGGGGAGTTTACCAGCTGATCCAGGGCATTTGAATTGATGAATTCTAGAAAGTGCTGGGCCTGGGAGTTTGTACTTGAGTAGTTTTCCCAGTTAATGGTAGGGTAATTGAAATCACCCAATATCAGGGTGTTCGGTAGGACCTTCATGTTTTCCAGTGTCTCCAGAAAGGTGGAGTGGTGGTCCTGGGTCATGGAGGGTGATCTGTAGCAGGCCACAATTTGCATTTCAGATTTGCCCGATGTTAGTTGCACATGGAGGATCTCAGAGGTATCATGCTGAGCAACTAACCTGGAGGTATAGGTATCCTTGATGAATATGGATACACCCCCTCCTTTTGTGTTTCATTCCATGTTCTGTGGCCGAAACGTGTGGTATGAGTTGTAGCCCAGTAGTGCTGGGTTCTCAGATTCACTATGGAATTTTTCTGTTGGTCTAAGGGACCAAACTGGGACTTTGGTGTTGTAAGTAATGCTTGAGATGCTGATGTTGAAAAGATGGTGACAGCATGAATGGTGAGGACTGTGGAGAGAACATTGAACTGGTATGATCATTCGGGCCTTCAGGTGGTGGTGGTTACACTGGATGGTGAGGACTGTGGAGAACTGTTAAGCTGGTATAGCCATTTGGGTGGTGGAGTTGTGCTCGTTACAGATTCTGTGGATTGGAGGGAATCCAATTGGGAGCTTTGTTTTTGCCAGTGTTGGAATGGAGTTGGAAGCGGTGTGAAGGGATCGGATAAATTGTGCATGGAAGAGGGAACACATGCCTTTGGCTGTCAGTGTTGGATTCTGCTGTTTTTGTGCTTGTTTTTTCCTGTTTATCTGTTTATATTGTATGTGTTGCATATGTATGATGTGTATGAGCTTATTATGTGTATGTGAGCTTTGAGAAACATAATTTCATTCAGCTGTGCAATTGTTGTGTACGGTCTGAATGACAATAAAGTTTTTACTGTTACTGTTACTGTTATATGGGCCAAGTCACAGATTTAGGTAGGGAAGGTCAATCAGCAGAAGTAATCAAGATGACAGGTAGATGGCTATCTTGAAGCTTTTTGCCTTATATTACACAGATTCAGAATTTAAGTATAGAGGTTGTTTTTTTGACTCATGTTTGGTATTTCTTTTGGTTATGTGCAGTCTATGCATTTTGATCTTTGGATAGTTACAGTATTTTGTTTTGTAGGCAGTTGGAAGAGCAACAGTTCATTAAGGAGGATCAAATTTAGTTCTGGATACTCAGACTTGACATATAATTTTGAAAAGATTTGGTGGAATGATTTTGAATCAAAACAAAATTACACCCACTGATTTGTGAATTATGGCATCCACATGCTCTTTTAGTTCATTTAGGTGGCAATGATATTGGTAAGAAATTAGTTTCCAGTATCTTGAGAGGTTTAGTAACTATGCAACATTTCTTCCCCAGCCTGGTGATTGCCAGGTCATCTACTGGGCCCAGATTATCTTGGGATGGGGGTCTTACTCTGCAGGTCTAGAACTTGGAAAATTTTGAACCATAAACTCATTTGGGATGCCAGTCATTTAGGTTTTGCAGTCATTGACCACTAGGGCTTTGCAAATAAAGATCCCATTTGGTGTTTGGAGAATGGTATTCCCCTCTCTGACATGGCTTAGAATCTGTTTAACCTCAATAAGGGCTCTTTTTATAAACTTTAATATTAAAATCTTGTTATGGATAATTTTTCACTGTAAATTAATAATTTAAATGTAAAGCTTGCCCACGTTTCTTAGACATTGAAGAAAGCTCTTTTGCTCTGTTTGTTAGGTTTATTTATGGTTTGGTTTATTCTAACTGAACAAACAGGAAAGTGAGGGAAGCAGGCTGCTTAGGCAGGCAGCCTCATGGGCTGTCAGTCTGCAACCTTGTGACCGTCATTCCTTTTCATGCCCCCTTTTCTTTTCTGTGACCAGTTAAACCATTGGGAATGTAGAGGTAACTGACTTAAAGGCTGCATGTGGCCACTGGTCAGTTTGCCAAGGGGGCACTGTGAATTTGGCAATCAGCTGGAAGGGGACAAGCCAGACCAGCGCAGACTCTGTCATGCTACCCAAGCAACAGAACCATTTGGATTACTTGGGTTATTATGCTGGTTTAAAAATTATGCTATTTTATATATATTTTTTATTACTGTTGACTTAATTCATGACAAAGTAATGTATTTTCAGAAATAAACAGGCTACAACATCTGTGAATATGGTTGTATTTTGTGGTAAAAATAAATCAGGGTTAGTGGACAATATTCTGATTTAGCTTATTTATATATTAAACTCCATTAGACAGAATTCATTGTTGCACACCTTCAGATCTTGTCTTACCACTCGGTGTTTTAAGGGGTTTGCTCTTACCTTTGGCTAGATTACAGTCATATGTTTTCACTCAGGTTCATGAGATTTTACTTCACAGTAAATGTGGTATTGTGTTTATATATTATTGTCATGTGATTAGGTCATGTGCACAATAATAAAGTTTACTTGTCTGATTGACTGATTTTTTCTGTCATTATAAGACAAAAACCAAAAAAGTTTCAGTTCTGTGTATCTTAGAATGTTTAAAATGAGGTCTTATCAGGGGTGCATTAAATGCTATACTTTAGTTGTCTAAGCATTTACCACCAATGAATTTGCAAAGCTAAGCTCGGGTAATTGTAAAACAGAGGCCCTAAGTTTACCTGAAAATCTGAATCCAAATGAAAAAGCCCTCTTTTATGGTTTACTTTTAAATACAACATCCCAAATGCTAATTGTGATTCATCATCATCATCATCGTCATCATCATCATCATTATTTTTACTTTTGCTTTATTTCTCAGTTAAAGTTTGTTAGACAAGTTTTACTTGTTTATGGCAAAAGAAATGTTGAGCTAAATCCTCCCTGAGAATTTTGTGCCGCATACTGTTTGATACTTTATGCCTAGTTTTCCATTGGTGTATAAGATATGGTTGGGTAAATACACTGATGACTCCAAATTGGGTTCAATAATAACTAACGTTAAAGATCAATATGTTGTACAAAGTTATCTGGAGCTACTTGATTCCTGGACAGTCTTGGGAGTTCAAGACTGAAAAGACAAATGTTATGATTTTGGAGCTGGAAATCCATGTTACCAGTATACTGTGAAAAACACTGTAATAAATGAGTTCAAGGTTATTAGAGACTTGGGTATTAATATAGATAATAAATTTTGTTTTCATTCGAACCATCAGGAAATTATTAGGAGGTGTTTCTATGAGATTAGAAATATGTTTAGAACTTTACAAATAGTGACAATAAGGTTCTCATTCCTATTTTCAAACAAATTGTTCAACCCATTTTGGAGCATGGTGCTACTGTCAGCATGTATAACAACATTTAGCTGGCTAGACCTGAAAGGATGCAGGAGTATTTTACTTAACAAATTAGAGAACTAAAGGGAGTGGAGTATGCAAGAAGTATAGAGGAACTATCACTTTATACAGTTAATTGCAGATTGTTTGGGAAGGATTCATTCTGTTAAGAAGAAATAATTTGTTTGTAGATGTAGAAATCAATAAAATATATTTTGGGGAATTCATTGCATTGGAAGGCTGAGAGGTGGTGGAACTTAATTTAAATAAGGATTATGAAACATGGAACAGTTATTTCATTTAAAAGGTGTTTGGACAGTAGATTGGGACAAAAAGTGTTGGACGTATGGTATGTCAGTGACAGGCTCTTTGAATGCCTTTTGAGGCATTGAGTTTGATATAACAACATTGAACATATATGTTTCAATTTCATTATTTTGTGTTAACTTTCTGTGTGTGTGCGTGTGTGCGTGTGTGCATATGTGTGCGTGTGTGTGCGTGTGTGTGTGTGTGTGTGTGTGTGTGTGTGTGTGTGTGTGTGTGTGTGTGTGTGTGTGTGTGTGTGTGTGTGCTTATAGCTATCTATACATACATATACATTAGTTATATAGATATATATATATATGATTACACTCAACCAATGATTGCATGTACCTTCAACCTTGCTCTTGGATTATATCATCATTGCTCAAATACTGGCAACAGTGACAACCAGATGACTGATATAAACTAATTGAAAGTGCCTACCCCCGATACCAAAAAAGGCCAAATTACTAATTAGTGAAACTACATCGGCCACCAAAAAAAGAAAAGAAAACATTCACCTCAACAAAACCATAAAAATCTTTTTTGCAGGGGCAAGTCTCCTCCTGCACCACTCTTGTGAGGGGGGGGGGTTGTGCTTTCTAGATGCTTGTTCACTATATATACTAACACCAAAACTGAACAACAGTAGAAAAAGGACAAATCTCCATTCCCTGCTTCACTAAGATCCTGCACCAATCTAACATCCTACATAATGCACACATTCTCCCTCATACCTAGCAAAGCACTTCATACCCACACAACATTGCACTCTAACGATGCACACACCAAACCAAAGCATAGGCACACACACATACACACACAGAAATTAATGGGCAGGAAAAATATTTTGATACAGAAAATTTCAAATAGGTCTATCTGCCCACTCCATTGACTACTGCCTTATAATGATGTCTGGGCCCTGAGCTGAAAGGAAGCTTTATAGGTCAAACCTACTAAGTCTTTGTCATGCCCCTGGAACTCAAGATCAAAGTAAGACTTTTCCAGAGATTCTACTCTCAAACCTGAGACCTGCCCTTCTCAGGATGTAGATCAATGAAGAACACTGTGGCATGTATACACTACAGCACTACTACTTATATAGAACCACAGCTGCAGAGACCTGTTTCATCTACTGCAAAACACCTGAAGCTTACCTAAGAGAATATCAGCAGTCCCTAATACCTCATGTCCACCTTTGGGGATTTACCTCTCTTTGAAAAGCAGCTGTTGCTGTTTAAGTTCATTTCTTTCTATTGACATTTCCATATAGATTGCTCTACATACAGTAAACTCCGAACAAGTACCCTTGACAGGAAAATATAGCCATCAGTTATTCTTTGATGCCTTTATATGCTTTGATTTTAAATCTTGGAAGCTGTTTGTGTGAATTAAACTTGGATCTTTGCATCAAAAAATAATTGACTGTTGTATTTTCCTGTCAAGGGTACTTGTTTGGAGTTTATAGTTCATTTTTGTACCTTTGCTGGCTTTTACTTGCTCTACATACAGACAACTTTCTACATTAGCTCCCATCCATTTACTTACCCAGTTTTAGGGATGTCCTATGAAATAGTTCTCATCTATGGCAGCACATCCTGTTTAATTGAACAAAAGTGGTTCTGACATTCTCAGTTAACTATTTATTTTCTTTACTTTATCATCCTGATGTTTCTTTAAACAAAGCTCCCTTCCATTCGTAGACATTAGATTGAGAAGAAAAAGTGGTATAGATACAGTTAATGTATTTATTTATGTATGTATGTATTTATTTATTGGCATTTGATTACCAGGAAAATCTGATTGGGTAGAAATCCATTTTCAGTGGCGACTCGGGGAGAAACATTCTGAATTAATATAAAACATTTTAAGAAATAATTTTGCAATCTTCAAGAATAACAAACTTATCTGCAGTTTAAATAATTATGACAAATTAGACATAATATAAAAACATTGCTTAAAAACTGATACAAGTTCTATGATAATCATTTAAGATTTAGAGAACATTTAGACAATTTTTGAGAAATTAAAGGTAAGTTAGTCTAATGCAAACAGATTGCAATATGACATGAGGGAAAAAGAGTCTTATGGTATATTTAGAGAGAAAGTCAAGGAAGAGAATTTGATAGAAGTAAGGAAGTAAGTGAAGAAGGGAGAGTAAGGAGTTATGAGGAGTGAAAAGATATTTGTTCACATTTAGGGATATATTTCCACTTAGTTTTGAGCAAGAACAGAGCCAGCGTTTTGATAGAAAGTCTTTCAGAGTAGTTTTCAAACATGTAAGGGAGGGTATTGACTTGATGGATACAGCTAATGAGTTCCAGGCCTTAGCAATCTTGCACAAGTACAGACAATGCCCAGCAGATTTGATGGGTTTGTAGACTGATAGGAATGTTGGTCACTGGATCAAAATGACCAACTGGGAACATAGCTGTGTAGAATGTTTTTTAGTGCTGGACAGGCGGATGGATGCTGGATAATTTTATAGGTGGCAGGACGCTGAGTATGTTAGCTGATGAGGCAGTCCTAACCAATGTAGGGTTTTAGTGCTATACAGTGGTGGCTCTCAAATGGTATTTGCTGCAAATTTAGCAAATTTGTTATAGCATCATCGAAGCTTTAATTTTTGTGAAGCCTGGAGGTTAGTGAAGATGGGAGTGCCATAAAGAACTGTGGGGAGGAGATAAGTAGTGGCAAGTGCAGTTTTAGTAGCATTGGTGAGAAAGGTTTTGCTCTGTAAAGCATCTCTAGTTTTTGATGAGTTTTTCTTATGCAATTTTGTATATGCAGGTCGAATGTAAGATTATCATTCACTACCACCCCTAATAATTTGCTTTGAGAAGTGACTTCAGTGGTTGTATTATCAAGATTGAGGACTTTAATTTTTCATGAGAGAGGGTTTTGTGAAAAAAGTAGTAGTTTGATGTTTTTTGGGGCTGACAATGAGTTGTGAGTTATAAAGACATGTGGTTGTTAAAGCTTCCTGAGTAATTTATTGAAGGTGTACCATGTTTTGAGATGTGCAATAAGACCGGAATCATCTGCATATTCTATTAGGATGGCCTGTTGTGTGCTGTGACAAACTGTGTCGAAGGCTTTAGACAAGTTTAGAAATAAGGAAGAGACTGGTCTGCTTTTATCTCTGTCTTTATTGACAGTATCTATATAGGTTAGAAGAGCAGTGATAGTACTATGGGAAGGACGGAAGCCATGTTGTGTGAGGGATAAGAGTTCTTCCTGCAGGAGATTGTCAAGCAGTTGTTTTTGAATAAATTTTTCAAGTATTTTGGTGAGAGGAGATAAGATTGCTTTAGGTCTAAAGTTATTAATGTCTGTTTAATTTCCTTCTTTTTGCAGAGGGATAATGTGTGAATTTTTCCAGAGGGAGTGTGGGATTCCTGGATTGACCTATTTAAAAGGTTTGAGACAGGATAGGTAATGCTATTGGCTGCTATGTTTAGATACTCGCTTTGAGGGTCATCAGCTGAAGAAGAGCTTGGTTTAAGTTTGTTTAACAGTATACGTAGCAAAAACACAGGTGCTGGAGCAAAACAAGGCTGCAACTCAAGAAAGTCATTAAATATTCCACAAAACGAAGCATCCAAATCCACAGCAAAAGGATCTTTTATTCACAAAACGGGCAGAACATTGGTAAGCGCTTTCACCCCAAAAGGGCTTCCTCAGACCATATAAAAATAGTATCATTCTTTCACTTTATAAAGAGAGAAAAGGCACCAAACACAGCCCATCTAGGCATTCAAAATCAATTAACACTTGTTAAAAACAATTTACACTTAGTCAGATGCATCATCATCAATAGTATAAAACCAACCATGTGCATACACAGATGTCAAATATATTCATATACCTAAGAATAATATAAAATAACAATACATTAATAGATATTAAAATATATACCAAAGTATATATATATATATATATATATATATATATAATACACAAATTAAAAAATTCCATCTGATAGAACATGTTTACATTGTTTAAAAATGCTCATCTCTTAATATAAAACAAACATTACTGCAACTGTTACCCATAAAAACAAGTTGAATAATTATCTAAGCAGTCTAGACTTCAGGAACGGCTTCAGTGATATCTTGTCATTAAGTTCTGGGTATATATCAGCCCTCATCCTGATAATCCATTTGGTTTCCTGTATCTCAGTCCAATTCCTGACATCACCACCTCTGGGGTTGACTAATACTGTCTCTATGACTCTGAACAAAAAGATATGGGCCTCATCTGTACCTATGACATGGTTAGAGAGGACATTGACCACAGACCCTATCCTGATCTGGTACAGGTGTTCCCTAATCCTGTCCCTAAGCTTTCTATCCGTCTTACCGGCATAGAATGCCTTGTATGCAACACAGGGTTATTATAGAGTGGTCTCTATATGTTATGTACACATATGTTTTTTAGCTTAGGTTGTAACAATTAATTTGTTAATTGGTTCACTTTTCATTGGTTGGTATGTAAGAGAATCAGTATATATAGAAGCAATCAAACTCAAGCCTCCATCTGATGAAGTGCATGTTAAACGAAAACATATTTTTGTGAGCGTTTATGGTGTCTGTGCATTAAACTTTTGGTCAAAAAATTGTCCTCGCAGAGCTTTATTGCTTCACCTTTTTGTTGGGCTGGATTTGGATTTATCAGTATGTATACAAACCCACCAGAACTACAGACCTATACATATAGGCAATTTGAAGGAGGTTTATGCCTTCTTCAGACCAAGAGCTAAATGTTACGTAAATTATGCTCGTCTTACACCTTTTTTGTGAAGAATACCTCCTATTATGTTTTTTTTTGAATATCTTCAGCTGGAAACAACATTGGAAACTGCCCTAAAAAAAGTTTGACATAACAAGTGACAATCTTCAAGACACAGACAATGGTACCTTATAGCATTCTGGGAGTCCTTCAGTTTTAGGCATAAGGCAAAATTTCTCCCAGTTTTAGGTTAGACCCCCTTGCCCATGCAAGAGTTGTATGAGTGCAGAGTATCATAAAAGGTTATCAAAACTTTTCTTCTTGAAAACTGATTTTTAATTGAGTTGACTATACTGATTAATGGGAGATGTGAAAGGCACACAATCTGATATGGTGATGTTAACAATCTAAAACAGAGAATTTAGTATCTAAAAATAAATATTTTTCTATGAGCATTTATACAGCCAAGTTATACTCCAGCCACAAAAGCATGTCATTTGCAGCACAAATCTTATCTTCTTACAAAGTCCATTTGTGTCTGTTTCTGCTTTATCTGGAGTATGTTTGCAATAATTTATAGACAGCATTCTGACTTAGATTAAATTCTGACCCCTAGTTAGAGGCATTGAGAATCATGGCTGTTGAATCATAAGACCAGGTTATAAATGTGTTTCTAATAAACATCATACACTTTATTTATGTATTTATTTATTTATTTTACAAGGAATGTCTCATTGGATATGATAAACTCTTTTCATTGGAGGCTTGGGGAGAAAAACTCCATATGTACAATAAAATTAAGTAAATACAGTAATGATAGCCATAGTTATAGTGATACAAAAGAGATAATACAGTAATAACATTTCAGATAAAAAACAGAGAAATCGTACATTCACCAGAAATGATCTGGATGAGAAGAAATGCATGAAACATACAAAATTAACTATGATAGATGCTATGCAGTTCACAGTCTGTGATTTAGAGAAACAGCAATTTATTGAATATTAAAGGATGCGGAAATAAAGTAGCAGCAATATTACTTGTTTACTTAGTACTGAGTCTATATAACATCATGTTTCATAAGCTGGAGAGAAAATGTAATAGTATGATCTGTGGCAAATGGAATTGTGACCCCCCCCACACCCCAATATTGTCCCTCTAAGAAGCAAAAAGGCCAAGGTCTTTTTCCATGTAGGATGTATAATTTCTCTCTCTTTCTCTCTCTCTTGCTCACACACACACACACACACACACACACACACACACACACACACACACACACACACACACACATGCAGGCACGCACGCACACACACACACACACACACACACACACACACACACACACACACACACACACACGTAATATAGATTACTTTTCTGTAGAAAATCTGTTTTAAAAAATATGTAGCACAGGTATTCACCAAATATTTTTTATGGAGTTTATACTGTCTAAGTATGGCATGTACATTACAGGAAGATACGTGTCTGGGTATATTTAGTCAAAGATATACAGAGGACGCATGTCCATTTCTCAATGGTTTATAAGTTACAACATATCTGCAAATTTTGCTTAAAGAAATATTTCTTATGTACATTGATTTAAAGTCACAGAGTTCATAACTCAAGATAGTTAAAGTATAAGCAAGATATTTCAGTGAATAAGACATGATTCTTATTATGTGAGATCACATACTGTACTCCCATGTTAGTTTGAGAGATTGAAACAAATGGGAAAGTTGACAAAACCTCTGTGCAACAGATACAGGAAAATAGAGGATATTATGTCTGAAACTTATTAAAAGGGCGAGGTTAAATAATTAAACATATTTTTGTAAAATCAAATAAATACGTATGATATTAGCCTGCCAAAAGCAAAGAAGACCAGTCTTATTTTGCAACATTATGGCACGATACTCAGTAGAAAAATAAACATGATGAATCTAGTTGTTGTCATTGCTGGAAATGAAGTTTTATTAATATGCATGAGTCATGAGTATTTTGGTTTTAGTTGGATAGGTGGGCTAGGCACAAGCAACAGTGCAGAACATTTTACTTAGCAGTTTCATACTCTAGATATGCAAACAAATCATAAAATGTCATAGAGAGACATCTGCAGCATATAAATATACATTTCTGACCAAAAATACTTCCTAGATAAATATAGCCTTAGATATTTCTATGCAATTCACTTGCCATGTAAGTTCATCGTTCCCTACCCCAACATTATTCTATTACATCTGTACCAAAACCCAACTTACATCTACAGAAAAATGCCCGCCATTTCTTTACCTAAATGTGTGTATTTTCCCTCTGCGTACCTGCTATAGCCCTGCATTGTTTGCAGACTTTCATCAGACTAGCTTGCTCTTATGATTCCACTATGATATTTTTTAGTACTGCTGTGAAAGGAAAATTTCTTCAGGCATACTTGCAGTTAAATTTTTCTTTACCAAGTGCACTTACTGTGTAGACATGTAACAAGACAGTGGATTTCGATCATGGGTATTAAGCAATTACTATGTCCTACATTCCCAAATGCATGCAGTGCTTATCGCATGTTTGTATGACAATAGGTGCACAAGCCAAAACCATCTACACGAGAGTACATAAACTGTCTCACACATATTCATTCTATTGTATCAAGCCTGACTAATTCTCTTCTAGATTGTGTAAAATCTATTAATCAGCTACTGTTTAATTTACCCCTGGCTTTCACCGGGGTTTAACTCTAACCTGTGGAACATGTTTATTATTGTTTGCTTATGTAATCTTTGTCAAAATTCTGATTGTAACATGTTTTTAATGTTTCTGTTTACCTTGGAGCTTTTCTCCCTGGGCCTCCTCTAAAAATGGCCATGCATCCAGTTGGACTATCCTGGTCAACAAATGTAAAATAAAATAAGTAAATAAATTCTTCCCAATAAAGTCTTGAAACTAAAGCATCACCAGGAAGAAGTTAAGAATTTGTATACTTGACATTGCCAATTAAAAATAGGGAAGCTAAATGTCACTTACTTTGTTCTCTTTCAACCCATCTCTGCATTACATGCACTTACTGTGTAGACATGTAACAAGACAGTGGATTTCGATAATGGGTATTAAGCAATTACTATGTCCTACATTCCCAAATGCATGCAGTGCTTATCGCATGTTTGTATGACAATAGGTGCACAAGCCAAAACTGTCTACACGAGAGTACATAAACTGTCTCACACATATTCATTCTATTGTATCAAGCCTGACTAATTCTCTTCTAGATTGTGTAAAATCTATTAATCAGCTACTGTTTAATTTACCCCTGGCTTTCACCAGGGTTTAACTCTAACCCGTGGAACATGTTTATTATTGTTTGCTTATGTAATCTTTGTCAAAATTCTGATTGTAACATGTTTTTAATGTTTCTGTTTACCTTGGAGCTTTTCTCCCTGGGCCTCCTCTGAAAATGGCCATGCATCCAGTTGGACTATCCTGGTCAACAAATGTAAAATAAAATAAGTAAATAAATTCTTCCCAATAAAGTCTTGAAACTAAAGCATCACCAGGAAGAAGTTAAGAATTTGTATACTTGACATTGCCAATTAAAAATAGGGGAGCTAAATGTCACTTACTTTGTTCTCTTTCAACCCATCTCTGCATTACATGCTAGTTGTCAACGATTATTCTAGACTTCAGGTTGCTGTTATGATGAAAAGTAAGTTGTTCATTTCGTTCATCCCATCTGCCACACTGTTGGCACAGTGGTGCATTTATCGCTGATAAACAGCCACAATGCCCATGACAATTTTGAAATAAGGTACTTGTCATATCAAGAAACAGTGAAAAATTTTTGTCCACTGTGAGGATGGGTAATATCACTACAACTTCTTGCAACCAGAACAAAGTAAGTGGCTTAGAAATAAATTACACTTTTTATTGTTATTCCTTTTGGGTGTGGGGGTTGGGGGATCTCTGTACATGTTGCAGATATTGTCTGTTGCCTGAATTAAATCTATCATAGGACTTTTACCCTGTAACCAGATTATAGCTGTTTATGCTGCCAGAGTAATAAAGTGTAATGAAACTAAGAGAATGCCTTAGTGGACATCTAGCATTAAAACGTTTGGACTAGAACTCTGTCTCCAGACTAATTTGTGATACATACCAAAAACTCTTTTTCAGGCTAATAAAATGTCCTAGTTTCACATTGTATATGTTATGCATGCCTGTTTTACTTACTTGTAGCCTGGAATTTAGTCCGTGGGAACAAACAGAAACTCTGCTATCTGTATTCACTCTCTCTCTCTTTCTCTCCCTCTCTCTGTATTTCTCTTTTTCCATAGTAACTACACAATTATACGCTGGAAAGTAAATTTAATGTGAAGTGACTCACCATGCTTAACAGATTCTTATTTTGTTTTAAAAAACGAAACTGTTTCACTGAGACTACACTGACATCAAAGCAAATTAAATGTTGCCCTTGTAAGGAGACAAAACATCTTTGATGGAGTACAATGGTTTCAAAAGCACAATGCTTGCTTGTCCTTTCTGTTTGATTAACATTCCGTGTTGTTTCATGGAGACTGTATATTTTTCTCTTTTGCTGCCAGGATAAGGATGTTTAGTTGTATTAGTCTCTGATATCATTACTAGAAATATTTTTGGCCTACACAGCTGATTACTGTCTTCTATCAGTTTAGTCAATCACTCTTTGAATCTGCCTCACTTCCATCTCTAGCAATTAATCATATATGTCATCTTGTGATTTGCAGTGGTAAAATCCATGCATAGGAAAGCAATATCCAATTTCTGGGGTTCATAAAATAGTGCCAAGTCTGTAAGGATACCCTATAATTCAGCTGCTCTCATGATACATTTGATATACAGATATGTGTATTCATGCATAAACAATATTTACTTTTAATAACTATTCTGAAAGAAAATCCTCTGAATGACAAAATGCACCCTTTAGTGTATCTCGTAAATTGCAGTGTGAAGGATATGCAAACTAATGGACGATGAACAGAAACCAAGTACTGTTGCAGTAATCTACAGAACAGAGCCATACCACATTTGCCCAAATGCTTCCTGTTCTGTTTCCAAGTATTTTCTAAATCTTGGATCATTCTGACCAGCGCTTGGGGAGCGCACAAATAGTCCTTTTTAGGACTCACACATAGCAAAAGAACCGAAGATCTGTTCAACAAGAAGGACAACGGAGATCGACACCACCGCGGACCACCGAAGGACACAACAGCAGCTCTTCCCAGAGCCCATTGTGTCCATACACAAAACAGCTCTTTTCAGAGCTCACATGGATCTGCACCTTACACCAAACAGCTCTTCTCAGAGCTCACAGTACACCAAACAGCTCTTCTCAGAGCTCACAGAGATCTGCAAAAGCTCTGGTAAGAGCAACCAGAGACACATTGAAGAATAAAACAAAAAAGTTCTTATTAGAGCTACCACCAACACCCGAATGGGCATTCAAAACACAAATCGGCCCTTCTCAGAGCTCACAGAAATCTGTATCAGCTTCGGTAAGACCAGTCGGAGGCACAGACACAGCTTCGATGAACCAAACAAAACAGTTCTTTTTAGAACTACCGCATCTGCCTGAAAGGGCATTGTAAACACAAAACAGCTCTTCTCAGAGCTCATAGAGATCTGTAACAGCTCTATATAGAGCTCCAGCTGCCCACAGGGCTAAAACAGCTCTTTTTAGAGCTAGCTCCACCACCGACTACACGTAGAAATCTGTTCACCGTTTAGGATCAAGAGTGAAAGGTTTTGTAAATCTTGGATCTTGAAATAGTTGAGTTAAAGAACATGGAAGAGTCAAACATAAAATGGCTCTGATAAATAAAGTATGCAAATCCAAAATTCACCCTTATAGACTATCTGGTTAGTCTTTCACGGTCCAGATCTTGGGTACCACAGGGCCACCTGACTTTATTCTTATCTCTGCTTTTGCTCTAAATTGTCTTACAGTAGGTAATGTTATCTTAGTAGCATTTGAGCATTTGTAGCAGTTAATATTTGCTGTGACCAATAACCAGTTTGCAGAGACAGGAAACATATAGAAGTAGTTAGCCAGGCAGCAGGCCTGCAAGACCATTCCTTCTTCAGTTTCTTCAAAAAAAAAAAAAAAAAAAACTGTACATTTTGTACTTGTGCTGTCACAATATGAATGCTTTCACATTTAAGAATAACATTCAAATTATGAAACAGCATGTCTCCTTCAATCTAACCTGTAGCTTTGGTGTGATTGATTTTGACAAAAAAGTGATGAATCATTTGGACAGAAAAACAAGAAAGGCACTCTATACTTATGCAATGATATATAAAAACAATGCATGGTACAATTATGTATCTCCTGGTTTGAAGCAGATATGAGCTTCCTTGAATTGTGCATGTATAGGTCTGTAGTTCTGATGGGATTGCATACATATTGTTGACATCATGAGATCAAACATAGTGAAACTTGTAAACCATGAAGAAAACAAGTCTGAGACAGCATCCTTGCAGATTAGCAGAAACATTTCAGATATAATGTAGCTGAAGAAAAAAGAAAGACAAAACCAGCATTAACTTACTCAAGCCTAAAATACAGTTTTTGTATACTTCCAGTTCACACACCCATACCTCCTTATGGCATCCAGAACTTTTTTTGTCTGGTTTCTTTAACTAAGTGACTTACTAACTAAAATTAGGCAGCATCAGAAAGGGCAAGTAATTATTTATTTATTTTATTTATTTATTTTGACATTTGTTAACCAGGTATGTCTGATTGAGGGTTAGCCCATTTTCAGCGGAGGCCCGAGGGGAAAAGCCCCATACAGGGGGAAAAACCAGGTTCCGAGGATAATGATAACATGAGACAGGAATAAATGACATGGCTGAGACATTTAAAGTTTGATTAAGGACATGACGACGCATGACATACATAGAACAATATGTTGGTACATCAGTAGGAAGAGAGGAGGCTGCTAGGAGCTATTAAGTGGTGGTTAAAAAGGAAACCATGTATAGATCAGAAGTGAGAACCTGAAGTGAAAGAAGTGTAGGTTAAGAAGAAGTGGAGTAAATTGTAATTAGTAGAGTTTAGACAAGTAGTGTAGAAAAAATAGTAGATAGTAGACAGAAAAGAATAGAACAGGAGTGTGTGGGGGGACAGGCAGAGTTTGAGATTAGTTAGGGCTTTGGCAAGTATAGATCATGGATTTTAATAGGGTTTCTTTTAATGCTGTTTTGAAGCTTTGAGTGTAAGGAAGATTTCTAATCTTCAATTGAAGTTTATTCCAAGCTAGAGCAGCAGAGTAGCTATATAAGTTTTGTCCCATTTTTGTTGTCTTATAGATTGCTAAGAGAGACTGGTCACTGCTTCAAAGTGTGCGGGTGGGGGTGTATAGAAATATTAAAGAGGATGTGGTGGGGCAGGAGGCATGGTCGGCCTTAGGCATAGGCCAACTAGGCAGCCGCCTAGGGCACCGCTGTAGCAGGGGCACTTTTCCAGTATTTATTTTGTGTGAGTAGACCAGGTTGGGGGCACCTGGATGGTGTGGGGGGGGCGCTGTGGAGCCCTTTTGCCTAGGGCACCAGCTGACCTAAGGCCGCTGCTGGCAGGAGGAGGGATTATTTAAGATGGAGAGTGAATAAGAGACAGTTGGGGGAGCAAGAGTAGATGGGGAAATTCAAGCCAGTGTATGAATATTAGAGAAAGACAGTGGTGAGAGTTATAATGTTGGTTAGCAGCGAACCTGGCAACTTTGTTGTACGTGTGAGTTCAAGCTTGTTATATCGAGAGGATTGTAGGTTGATCATGATTGGAAAGGCATAAAGAAGGATGGGAAGAAGATAGGCATAGGCAAGAGAAAGTCTTGAGTTATTTGTAAAGTATTTATTATTTCTATAAAGTAGTCCTAGTTTTTGTTGAGTCTTCTTTATACAGTTTAGTGTATGCAGATCAAATTTAAGTTGGTCATCAATGATCACACCCAATAGTTTAGTGTATGTTTCAACGTTTATGACTGAGCTATTGAGTGATGTGATAGTGAATAATGATTTATGATGAGAAAGGGACTTAGGCAGAAATAGGAGAAGTTTGTTTATTTTGGAATGAGTATAAGTTGGTTGTCAGTGAGATGATTTTCAACAGCGTGAAAGGAGTTTTGGGTTAGTGAGTGGAGGTCAGAAAGGTTGACTGAGGTCAATATGATTGTTGTGTCATCAGCGCATTGTACAACTGAGGAGTGAGAGCATGAAGTATGAAGACGGTTAGTGGATATGTTAAATAGTACAGGTCCAAGAATGGATCCTTACAGTATACCTGTATTGACTGGGAGGAAGTGGGGAGCAGGTGGAAAGCCATTTGACAAACTTTTGCCTGTAGGAGAGGTAGCTAGAGAATCATGTTAGGGTGGGGTTAGAGATATTAAGGTCAGACAATTTGGTAAGGAGCTTGAGGTGGGAGATCAGGCTTTGAAGAAATCTAGGTATAGACAGGAGACAAGTTTGTTATTGTCTCTGCCTTGTGTGATAATTTAAGTGAAGGAAATGAAAGCAGTCATAGTGCTATGGTGAGGGCAGAAACCATGCTGGGTAGGTGTCAGCTGATTTTCCTGTAGAAGGTATTCTAGAAGTTGTTTATGAATACATTTTTCTAGTATCTTAGAAAGGGAGGATAGAATGGCTATGGGCCGGAAGTTTGAGAGGTCTGTGGGGTTTCCTTCCTTGTGTATAGGAACAGTATAACATTCTTTCCATATAGAAGGGACAGTGGATTCTTGGATAGATTGGTTAATTAGGATGGAGATGGGGTAGGCTACAGAGCTAGCAGCGAGTTTTAGGAAGTATGGTGGTAGGCTATCTGCTGAGGAGGAACATGGCTTAAGTTTGCTTAGAAGAGATTTTATGTAAGAAGTGGGAATGGGTTTGTGTGAGTAGGAGGTTGTTTGGGCTGAGGTGGGGGGATGGGAGAGGTTAGTGGTGTTGCTATTCAGGGTTAATTTAGATTAGAGTCGATAAAGTAGGAGTTAAAAATGGTGGCTGTTTCCAGGGAAGAGTTGTTAGGACAATGATTAGTTGAACTAGGGTTGCCAGGGTGGAGGATTTTATTAATGCTGTTCCAAAATTTTTTAGGATTCCTGTGAGGGCTTGTTTGGGGTTTTAGATAGAAGTTTTTCTTGTCAATGGTGACTTGCTCTTTAGTGAGGTTGTGGAGTTTTTTTGTAGTTTTGGAGGTGGATCTGGGTTTTAGATTTCAGCCAATTTCTCCAAGTGGTGTCTCTTTCAAGCATTAGAAAGTGAGTGGATTTAGATAGCCATGGAGCAGTGAGGGATTTTATTTTATTTTTCCTAGGGGGTGCCAGGGAGTTGAGAATGTTGAGGAATATAGTGTTGAATTTGAGAAATGCTCCCTCCAAAGGTAAGTGGAGATGGGAGTTTATGGTGGAGAGCCTGTCATTAAAAAAACACAGCATCAGAGTTAGAGAGACTACAATGTTCTCTGTATCTGTTTGATTTTCCAGTGTTGTAGGGTAAATCTTTGGATGGAAATGGGTGAGTGGTCACTATGATAGTCAGGTAGAGGTTTGGGATTGTGGTATAGGTTAGGGTTTGAGACAAGGATCCAGTCCAGGATAGAGCTGGAATTGCTTGGCTTACTTGGATGGTTAAGTGTAGTCATGAGTTGAGTGAATCCATGCAGGTTAATAGTGCAGTTTGGGGATTCAGGGGTGAGGGTTTGCCAATTTATGTTGATGTCACCTAGTATTATAGTTTCATGGGGTATGAAGTAAGTTAACCAAGAGAGAATTTGTACAAGTATGGGAATTTTGTTGCCTGAGGGAATGTAGATTGCAGCTATAGTGAGTTTGTTGTGGCTACTAAGTTTGCAATCAGCTATTAAGAGTACTGCTGGTTGAAAGTTGGGGAGGGAGATTTTGACAGGGGATATGATATCTTGCATCTATAAGACATTATCGAAATCTTACTACATCGAATCACTAAAGGTCGACCTCTAGTGATCGATGTAGTAAAACATCGAATAACGTTAAAAAAAAAAACAAACAAAAATAAAAACTAACTAGCGTAGGCAGGGGGCAAACCCCCCTGCACCTCCCTACTTAAATATTCCAACTCCAAGACTGCACTACATTGAGGTAAACGAAAATCTCCCCCTATGGAGATTTCCGTTTACCTGTACGATGTTCTGCGCTTTCGATGTTGTGGTGCTGACAATATCAGCTTCAACATTGTCGGCTTTCGACATCATGAAGTAGACCCGATATCTTGGTCAGCATATACCAGAGCTACACCTCTGACTTTTTTATGCACCCTGTCTAGGCATAGGATGTTGTGTCCAGGGAGAAGGATTTCATTGTCAGTATTTTGGGGTATAAGCCATGTTTTTGTTAGAGTCACTATATCAGAGGAGTAATGGGCAGTCCATGAGTGAAAATCACTGACTTTAAGATTGCTATGTATGTTCATGGAGTATAATGTTAAGAATTTGGTGATGGAGATTGGGGGTGTGGGGAGAGTGTTAGTTGAGGTACTGTTGTGGCGGCCAGGATTTGGATGAATATCTCCTACTAAATAAAAATGACACTAAGATTGTTATAATAGGATGTACTACAGTGAAGAAATGAATCATTTTTGCCACTTATTATTCATATTTTCATATTTATGTTCATATTTTCATAACTAAGGGATTTACATTTTATTGAGGCATATGGTGTGAAACACTAATGTGGGAGGCAGGATAATTAATTGAAAAACGCTGGTTTATATCACACTGTACTGGATATATTGCTATTGTTTGTCAGTAATTATGAAAATTAGCAATATTTCTATAAGTACTTAAAACTTCAAAAGAAAAAAAAACAAGTGACTTACAAACTGTTGAATGGTATTAGGTGAAACCTTAGATGCTGTTGAAGAAAGCTGTTTTCAATATTTGCACTGTAAGTTGAGTATCTTGAGAGATATCTAGTAAACGTTGTATCACTAATTATACAATTAAACATATATGTTCATATTTCTGTAAATATCTCAATAAACAAGTGTATATAGAAGCATTTTTTATTGTCACATGAAAACTTATGTCTGGTTAACAAAAATGTTTTAACTGTGTGTCTTGGTTGTATAGTTTTCAAGATATGAAAATGTTTTTGTGAAAGTTTAGAAAAATATAGTTTGGGGTTTGTGTGCATTATAATATATTACACTATTTAAGGTAAAGACTATGAATGCACTGACTCATCACTCAAAATAATACTTCTTAATGATAGCATTGTTATTTGTACACTTATAATAGCTTTTATTGATCGCAAAATCTTTACATTTGTTTATTTTATGCTTTTTAAGTTTATTTTTAAGAAATTGCTCTGGAATGCAAGATGTGTGTAGACAGCTAGAGGTGTGGCATTCCACACCACATAGGTGTTAAGGAAGCAATAATGATCGACAAGATGTATGTTGCTGTGTAAATAATGCACATACAGGAGTGTTCTGCAGCCCGATGCTGCAAGGAGAGGGCCTCTACATTCCTAAAAGGGCATTATTTACAGAGTAACACATACCCTGGAGGGCATTATTACAGAATGGGCTATTTGTAAAATTGTTTTGTTTTACTTACTTATTTGTTTTTTTAATAGTATATTATTATTTTTTTTCATATTTTTGATGTAAAATAGTTCCACCACCTAATTTTCAAACATGACGTAGTATATATAGATGGTATTGGAGGAAGTATCTTTCATCTAAATTATAATATTTTCAAAGAATATCCAGATTTTTACCTCATTTTTTTAGTCTGTTACTCATGAAATGTGTAATTTGCTGCTAAATCACCGGGAATTGAAGTCACTTAATAAAGACGTATATTTGAGGTTCAGGCCTTATTTCCTTTAGAAAATGCATGCTAAAACAATTATTTTATAACAGCAATTTTAAAATCTGTTTCAATTTTTGAGCCTTTGTCCACCCTTTATTTTAAGTTTTATCCAGATTTCTTGAGCCAAGACTGATATGCATACCTTTTCATTTTAACTGTTGCAGCCGCTGCTCAGTGGATCTCTCACTCTCTCTCTGTCTCTCTTGCACACACACACACACACACACACACACACACACACACACACACACACACACACACACACACACACACACACTTGCACGCACGCACGCACGCACGCACGCACACACACACACACACACACACACACACACACACACACACACACACACACACAGACACACACACTGTGCTGTCAAAACTGACCACACTTGTGGTTTCTCTACCAGGCCAGGCATCGGGGCAGCACAGGAACCCCTTTACACCCTATATACCCATAAACACACACACACACACACACACACACACACACACACACACACACACACACACACACAGTTCCAATTTCATGCACAGAAGCACATATACACTTATACACACAGACAAAAACATAAACACACATACAGACACATTTTTCCTTTTTTTTCTGTTTCTTTTAATTTTACACTCACTAAACAGCAAAAGTGCTGCTTAGTGAGCATAAAATGATGCCTTGATTGATTTCACTCTCCATTAAGCAGAGTTCAAGTCTGCAAAAAGTACAGAGCTGGTGACAGGCACATTTTGTGATGCTGTCTTTTGTTTGGTAGTTGTAATTTCAGTGCACTGCAAACTCTTTAAGACAAGACACTGGTAACCAGTGCTGTGATATAGAGGGATATAACCCTAACTGTGGCCAAGGTGACTTGGATTCATTTAGTGAGGTGGGTGTCTGAAGTAAGAAGGGATGAGTGTGTCCCTCGCAGGGATGAGAATGTTTGTCAAGGTGCTCCCTGCAGGAAGGCATGGTCTATAGTGTGGAGAAGCCCTTGGATGAAATGGGCGTGCACAGAAGTGAATGAATTCCAAGGGGTAGGTCATAAATGAAAATAAAAATTGTCCTAGTTAGAAAAAGTCAATGGCATGTCCCTCCAGGATGTCCATAGGTTCTGCTCTGGCACCAGCGTTACAGTGGAGATAGCCCTAGAGCAGAAGGAGAGGCTGCTAGATCCATCAATGGACGGGGGAGGGGGGCACTAGAGAAAGAATGAAGCAGGAGGGGAGGGAACTAGACAGTGGCACTCTTTTCTCTATCTGATCTGCAACAATAGCTGCAGTATTAAGCATGTTATTTAATCAATTCATTGTGTGTGTGTGTGTGTGTGTGTGTGTGTGTGTGTGTGTGTGTGTGTGTGTGTGTGTGTGTTTGTGTGTGTGCACGCATGTGTCTTGCTAGTTTTTATACTTTGTAAAATGGCATTTGCGAGCTCCTAAATAAAGTGGTTTTATGCCTATGAACATGGTACCTAGGGCTGTAATGTTCTGAAATGTATAATTTCATGTAGCAATCCATATAAAATATAGCAGCAGTAAATTTGGAAGCAAAAGTTGTCCTTAATACATCAGCTCTTTTAAAGGTAAACATGACAAAGCCAACTGCTCCTTGCTCCCAGAGATGGAAAGTTTGAAATGCTGTATCCACTGCCAGTACATAAATAGGATATTTTTAATAATAATAAAGAATTTGGTTAGAAGCAAGTTATAATTATTGAATGATGCATCTTAGGGTAAACTAAGCATCGTAGAGCACCTGGCAAGTCTTTGAGAGGACATTCATCTTTTCTGTCTTACAGCCAGGGAAGTGACAAAAGGCGGTGGTGGTACAGCTAAGGTTATAAATTGTGGATGTAGGATGCTGCTACTCTCTGATACATGCATTAATGTATAAAATAATCAGTTGCCTTCTCAGCAGTATAAGGATGGCATACATTTAGAAATCAGCTGACTTCTACACTTTTAATGTAAGCAATATCTTCTTATCCTCTGTTTGAATATGTATGGAAGTGTACTGACCTCTAGATGCCTTTTATCTGATGTAATTCATGGTACATGATAGAGAAGTAAATGCTGGAATATAGTAGTAATAAGAGAATGGAGTTAGAAGCAATGGGGGAGGGGAATGTTCAATGAAACACAAAGCACAACCGAGAAAATAAATCAATAATAAAAGAAACAAGTTCTTTAAGTTATTGTTTTTCTTACTGGGCCCATAGAACAGTTATTAACAGGTGTGTCATAGATGCATACATACATACACACACACACACACACACACACGCACGCACGCACGCACACACACACACACACACATATATATATATATATATATATATATATATATATATATATATATATATATATTGCTGCAACAAATAGTATTTTTCAACTGAATTGTGAAATTTATGATATTGTCATACGGGTGTTGGGGTAAGGTGATTTATTACATCACATTATGGTCTAACTTATAAAATGATTAAATATGTAAAAACAAACAAAAAAAAAAACAGACTCAAAAAGAACCCAAACAGCAGCCTGTAGATCTGATTCACCTTCTTATTGTACTTAAAATACAAAACAATAACACTTGTCCTACTGACCGTTTGTTAAACATGACAGGTGCAATATGCCAGGAGGAATTAGTTGCCTTAGAGGTGGAATACACACTAATGAGCTTGGCTTATATCAGAGCACAAGTGTTAATGTGCTGTTTATAGCTTTAACAGAAAATCAATCGTATTAATTATTTTCCAAGTGAGTGACCTCTGCTGCTAAGGAAAATCCATGTTTAAAACCTGTCTTGAAGGAAACTTTACCTAAAATTTATTGGTTTGTTTTGTTATTTGCTCTGTAAACAGCACTTCTTAGCACTTGCTTGGAGTCACATTTTTTACTAATAAAGAATTCTTTTTATCTCTCTCCAAACAAAATTTATCAGAAGAACAAGGGTTCTTTTAAGCCCTTTGATTTCTTGTCAAACTTTCTAAAGTATGGAAAACAGTAAAATAAATTGTACATCCATCTCCTTGCCACACACAGAGCCTTCATGCTTTCTGGCTAAATATAGCATGATGTGCATTGGATTATATTACACTAACAGGTAGAATATTAATGCATTTTAAGGGCCAGATGAGCTAAATCCATTGTGTCCTTCAACCATCAAATTATGGAGCTTTTCCCCTTGGGCTGCATAAAAGAGAGGCTTGTTTGCTCAGTCAGATTTTCCTGGTAAACTAATGGAATGAATGAATAAATAAATAATGTATTTGTGCAAGCTTAGGCAGGTGTGCATACATTTTGAGTACATGTATTTGTGTATGGGTGTGTGCCTGTGTATGTGCTTATGTCAGAGAGACAGAAAGGACATAGAGAATGTATATGTGCTGTTAGACCTATTGTGAGAGAACAAGATGAGTTGGCAACCATTTACAATGGCAGGACTCAGAATTCTGAGTCCCAGAATGTGGAGTTAGTAACAGAAAATCTGGATTTTCATACCCAAAGTCAGAGATTTCCATTTCTCAGAATATTCCCTTTTCCTCTGAGATGTGGTAATCTCAGACATGGTATATATAAGTTCAGTGATGTGAGGAGCTTGCTGCCTGAAAAAAATACATTTAAAGGAGAAGAACAAAGTTCAATATTCACTCTCTTCCTGTATTTTCATACTTTTGTCATTGTTTCCAGACTCTGCATTATGAGTCCTAACATTTTGATATGGAGCGAACAGTTTTGAAAAAGATCTTACCCATGAGTAGAGATTAGAATTTGATTGAAGACATTTTAGAGATTTTAGAATTAGGAGGTCAGCAGTTAGCCAGAAATTTTGCTGAGCAGACTAAATTTATGATGTTCCAAGTGAATCATAAAGTACACTGTCTATCTTCAGTCAGACCATGCAAAAATAAGGTAGGTGGAGCAGTAACAAATTTAAATAAAATGAAAAAGAAATGAAATGAAGAAGTTTGTTCAAAAAAAAAACAGCAGAAACAGGGCTACTGAATAGATAATACTACACAATATCAAAAGTGGTCCTTCACCAAATATACAAATATAAGTAACAGAAGTGCCCAGGATGAGAAATTTGATTTAAGATTTCAGACTTTTCAACTAGGAATATATCATAAAAACTCAAAAAGAGCTAGTGGTGCACAAGGTAAAGATGACAGAGGGGATTCATTAAATAATCATTAGAGAACAAAGGAGAAACAAATTCGAATAAGGTAGATTTGATTCCTGCGGAGGGATGTTGGTGTATTACTTTTGTTATGACTTTTGTGTTACATGGGAGGTGGGGGTTTTATGACATCTCAGTGCAGCAAGGATTGAGAATATGCCTGTTATCTACTATTGTGTGATACTGTATTTAGTATATTTCAGAAAAACAGAATAGGCAGGTATAGAGGCTTTCCCTCCTCCAGCAATATATAGATTTTTGTGATTTTGAAGTATAAGACACTTTTGCATTCTTTCTTAATTATGTTTCAATTAATTTTTCTTTTTTTGGCTGTTATGATGGTCACTTTTGTTAGTTTTCCATCATTCATTTTTTATTTTTTTTTATTTTACATTTGTTTACCGGGATAGCCCGACTGGATGCATGCCCATTTTCAGTGGAGGCCCGGGGAGAAAAGCTCCAATATATATATATATATATATATATATATATATATATATATATATATATATATATACAGAGAGAGAGAAAGTGAGAGACAGATACACACACACACACACACACACACACACACACACACACACACACACACACACACACACACACACATAGTTTGTGTGTGTGACCGAGCATGCTGTGTGTGTGACCGAGCATGCATGACTGTGCATGTTTATATATGTATGTATGTATAATATGTATATGTGGATGTGTGTGCATGTGTGTGTTTGTGTGCATGTGTGTGTGTGTATGTGTGTGTGTGTGTGTGTGTGTGTGTGTGTGTGTGTGTGTGTGTGTGTATCTGTCTCTCACTTTCTCTCTCTCTCTGTATATATATATATATATATATATATATATATATATATATATATATATATATATATATATATATAAAATTTATTTATTTATTTATTTTTTTATATAAAAGCATAATCTTCCATCGCAAACTCACAAAGTTGTTTCACCATCACTTAAAACACCTAAAGGTCAAAGAAGATAAACACTGATCCACAAAGGAAAAATAAAACAGTAGAACACAGTATTTTTGCAGTGGGATAAATCTCCCTGCAACCCACAACCCCTGATAATTATATATACACACTACGGATCATGGTGCTGCGGTAGCGTTGTCTCCTCACAGTAAGAAGTTGTCCTGTTCAATTGTCAGCTAGAGCGTCTTCTGTGTGGAGACATGCGTGAATGGGCGTACCTTCATTGATAGGTTGTGCGTCAGGGCCAGCAACTCAGTACATAAAAATCTACTGCCAATCATTAGCGGACTGGAGTTCCGCTGTGGTGACCCCTAACCGGGAAAAGCCGAAAGACACAATAACAACAACTACCAGATTGCAGTACAGTGGAGAAAGGGCATATTCTCTGATCCCCACTGGCACACAATCTCATTGTGAAAAGCTGGTACTGTTCAATCAGCTGATTTTTTGATCAGTTGCACTGGCTTTTAAACACACTGATAAAGGGTATTTATATAGATATGTATAGCTTCTGAATGTCCATGACTTTTTTACATTTTCTTTTTAAGTTGATTCCTCATTTGCTGGAATAACAACTGTCTTGTCTGCATTCAGTTTCATCCCATGTGGCTTCAGTTCCATTCCCCTATCATTTGATGAAGTTCTTGTTCAAAATCTATTTATAATGCTACCTCTTCTGTATGCAGCAGCTTTACTCATCTCTCCCCTCTGACTGCTTGCTAAAGTAGTCCATCACCAGTATGAACACAAGTGGGCTCAAAGTTTAACACTGATGCAGACCCACTTCCACTGTGAACCCTTCTATATAGGAGTCTCAACACTATTCCTACTTGTGTCATTGAGTCCTTGTATGCAGCCTGTACTAATTCTATAAAAGTTTCTGGGACTTCAAACCACCACAGGATTTCCTAAATCAGCTGTCTTTAGACCCTGTCATATGCTTTGTCCAAATCGAAGAAAATCCATTTGGATTTTTCCTCATCTATAGCTTCTTCTCAACTACCTGTCTCATTGGATCAGTTGTGCTACATCTTTATATGAACCCAAACTGCTTATCTCCCATCTTACTTTGTATTGATGCAAGCATTCATTTATCAATCACCCTTTCCATCTCTTTTGTGTAATGTAACAGGACACCTCTATACTGCCGAGATGACTTTATGGTCATCCACAGATGTTCTTCAATACTGCCAGTTATGCCACTCCTTGAGAAAGGAGAAGGTAGTGGCAAAGTATGAGTGGTCATAAGACTCAGCTGTCTTGGAAGGTCTGTGAATGTATGAATATGTCTTTCGTCTTGTATTGCCTTACTGCAGCCCTTTACCCTGCTATTACAAAACTCACCACTTGCATATCACTGATCGGTTTGTGACCCACCTTTGCACATTTCATACATAGTACATCATCTCCCAAACCAGTTGGTGTTTTTAACCAAATACATTTTTGTCATTTTTTTAAATTGAATAATCACTCCAAAACACTAATGAAATTGAACACAATTGCTGTGCCATAGCTCTTTTCAAAGATTTAACTATTATGCACTATAGAATAGTGTCTTAGGCCATAATTATAATTTGTACTTATAAAATGAGTGCACCTAATTCCTTCAATAAAATATAAATTAGATGTTCTCAGTTGAAATTACAACCAGCAAAGTTACATAAAATCTAGGATGATAAATTGCATAATAATTCTTTTTAAGGAATGCTTATCAAAGTAATTCTAGCCATTGTTCACTATGCTACTCTGACAGGACTTATTTATTGCACTCAAAGATTCTCTGCTGTGCCATCATTTTGGCACAGCTTTACTCTGCAAGGTCAAAGGACTACATTTACAAATATGGCCCATGGTGTTTTCAAATGTTCATTCATCAGAAATTGTGATTTCACTGCTCAGTTCTATATTTCATTTCCCTTTTTAACTAAAGTGTTAAAACTTCGTTTTGATTGAGATCATATTTCAGAGTTTGCTATGGCTTGCCAGCCCTGGAAGGAGTTGCTCATCTCTGTATTGCAAAATCAGGTATATCATTTCATTTCTGGACTCAGATATTTTATGCCATCACACAGGCCACTTAAATAATTTTATGCAACACAAATAGCTACAATGTAAATACACGCTTCTTTTCTGCACATGTATTAAAATGTGGATTTATATGTAAACACTGGCATGTCATGTTTTGTTCATGTATATGGCCTGTATGTATCCTCTTCGTATATATTACTGTTTGCTTTTGTAGTATACTGTTACTGCCATTTGTCATGTAGAGCTTTTGTAGTATACTGTTACTGCCATTTGTCATGTAGAGCTTTTGTAGTATACTGTTACTGCCATTTGTCATGTAGAGCTTTTGTAGTATACTGTTACTGCCATTTGTCATGTAGAGCTTTTGTAGTATACTGTTACTGCCATTTGTCATGTAGAGCTTTTGTAGTATACTGTTACTGCCATTTGTCATGTAGAGCTTTTGTAGTATACTGTTACTGCCATTTGTCATGTAGAGCTTTTGTAGTATACTGTTACTGCCATTTGTCATGTAGAGCTTTTGTAGTATACTGTTACTGCCATTTGTCATGTAGAGCTTTTGTAGTATACTGTTACTGCCATTTGTCATGTAGAGCTTTTGTAGTATACTGTTACTGCCATTTGTCATGTAGAGCTTTTGTAGTATACTGTTACTGCCATTTGTCATGTAGAGCTTTTGTAGTATACTGTTACTGCCATTTGTCATGTAGAGCTTTTGTAGTATACTGTTACTGCCATTTGTCATGTAGAGCTTTTGTAGTATACTGTTACTGCCATTTGTCATGTAGAGCTTTTGTAGTATACTGTTACTGCCATTTGTCATGTAGAGCTTTTGTAGTATACTGTTACTGCCATTTGTCATGTAGAGCTTTTGTAGTATACTGTTACTGCCATTTGTCATGTAGAGCTTTTGTAGTATACTGTTACTGCCATTTGTCATGTAGAGCTTTTGTAGTATACTGTTACTGCCATTTGTCATGTAGAGCTTTTGTAGTATACTGTTACTGCCATTTGTCATGTAGAGCTTTTTTTCCCTTGGGCCTCCACTGAAAAGGGGGTTTTCATGTCTAGTTGGGCAATCCCAGCTAACAAATGCAAACTATAAATAAATATATAAACAAATGAATGTTGCTAATGTCTCCCTACTATAATTCTTTCTGAGACATGAAATTCTGAGTCCCAGAATTATGGGATAGAATCAGCAAAATGACAGGAGTACAGAGAATGCTGACGATTACTGTTCTCGCATAAGTTGTCTTTGTAGGGGACAAAACCCTTGTACCCCCCACACACAGTATGAGGGCTGCATCCAACAAAACCCCCTTATTTATATGCACTAAAGCCAAGAATACTATATATTGGAGAAAACAGAATACTGTAAAATACTGTGGTCTTGGATTTGGCATATGCAGACTAGTTTTTGCACTAAATCATTGACTTCCAGGTCTTGGAATTAAAGCGTTATAATTGCTGACACTTGTGTTGTGATTTTTTAGGCTACTCATTGCTGTGTGCAAATGCTTTGAGTGTCCTTTGAGTGTCCTGCTTCTCCTTCTGATTTGTATCATTTGTCCCAAATAATTGTCTCCCACTCTGTTTGGTAAAGACGTCTTGCATCTGCTGACATACCTAACCGTAGCTTCATTGACTTGATACTGGCCGATTCCATAAGCTGCATTTTCCTTATGCTTTTATATTTGCTTTTACTCTTCATTCTTCAAAGTTTTAAAGTTTATTGTTCTAATCCTCAGATCAACATGTCTCAGAAGAGAGATTACTGAGAATTCTATGCGCTTGTAGGCAAGGATCAAGAGTACTTCCTGAATTCTAAAACTGAGTTTGAGAACCTCACCTTTTCAGGAACACTGCTCCACAATGCATCGAGTTTTGTGGAGGAAAAGTCTATTCTTTAAACTAGCTGAGGCATTTTCTTGGTGCAGTTTTGAACTCTTCTTGAAATTCCCATTTGCAGTCTAGTGGCTGTGTCCTGAATATTTGTCATTTTATTCAAGTTATGACTAGCAATGTACGCCTCGTTATTTGTTCATCTTATTCACAAATTTTTTTTTTTTTTTTTTACATCTGTGTTAATGTCACATGTCAGCATGTCTCATTGATGCATGCTGTTACATAAACCTGCATACCAGATTTATTATCTGTTTTGCTTTCAGTAGTCATTATGCATAAATCGGTAATTACTGGCACTCCTGTTTCTGTCTAATGACCAGAGGCCAGCTATTTCATAAGCAGCATGGGTGCATAACACTGATTTCATTCATTTTATGACATAAAGCTAGAGATAAATTTGAATAAAGTTTGTGCACTAAAGGGAAGGAGTTTATCTTTAAATCACAAAAGTGAACTGTGAGAGACCACCTGAAACTTGATCTCCACCTCAACAGAGTAAAACACTAGCTTACTGACTGCTAGATAAAATGTAGCCATCTCCTTTTTACTCCCCACCATACTTCTCACCCTCTTAGCACAAGAAATCTGGAGAAAGCCAAAAATAAGGGGGGGGGGGCAAAGGCCCAAAAATAAGGACAGTTTTTAAGTATTGTTCTTACAGACTTAAAAAGTTGCCAGTATACACTATTTTGTGTTACCATGCAGTTTCTGAAAGATTTGAATTCTGAAACTCAAATGCCTGTCATTGTTTAGTTGTTTAATGGCCCTGGAGCCTTTACAAGCCTAGCCCATAGATGTGCCCTGGCATCATGCCGCCCGATGTTTGTTCCCATTGCCTCTATCAAGTAGAGCCACTGGAGTGATCCCCAGGGTGAACTTTCTATCACCCATCCACTCATCAAGATTTATCTTGAAGAAGGACAGCGAGGTGCTCTGCTTGACAGGTATGGGATGTCTATTCCAGGGCATGGGCAGTCTCTGGGTTATGAACCTATCCCTCCGGCATGTTCTGTTGATTGTGGTAATGAGGTTGAGGTCTCTGGAGTGTGTGGTGTGGAGGGATTAGAATTTCTTTAGATGTAGTATTTCTAAGAGCTAGGTCAGACATGGCTTTGTAAGTCAAGCAGAGATAGCCCCTAAGTAGGTGATATGAGACAGAGAATAGCTGGAGTCTTCTGAGTCTGTCTGTGTAGGATGTGTTTAATGTCTAGGATTCTCTTCGTGAGGTACTTCTGTGGCCTCTCCAGTTGTTGCAGGTGTCTAGTGAGGTACATGCCAAATAGGGCATTATACTCAATGATTGGTTTAATGAGGGAAGAGTAGAGAGAGATGATGACCTCTTTCTTCCTGGATGCAAAACCCTTGGTAATGAGATGTGCCACATAGAAGGACATTCTGACCACAGTGGCAATGTGGTGGTTGAAGGAGAGGTTGCTGCCAACCTGCATCCTCAGATCTCTTATAAAGCCTTCAGTATTCAGTGGGCTCCCATCGATGTGGTAATTAGTGGGAACTGAGTTTTTACCAAAGGGGATGACGACACATTTTTTGGTGTCAAGCTTAAGGCCATGGTTTCGACACCAGTCATTGGTCTCAGTGAGGCCTTTCTGTAGGATGTCTACATCACTTGGGGAGTTAATAATGCCTCCCAGTTTGCAGTCGTCTGCGAACTTGGTCAGCTAGAGGCCCTTTGGATTGGCCTGGACTTCTTTTTATCTAGTAGGATAGATTTTTTTTGTTTCATTCCTGAGTTGGCGTTTTTTTAAATGACCAAGTGGGGCTTTAGTAGATCGCCAGCTGGCCCAGGGTCTGTTTATAGTTTTGATTTTTGACTTGATATCCTTTGTGAGCCATAGTGCTGTGTTTGATTTAGTTTATATAGTACGTGCTGGAGCATGGGAATCAAGGATACTTAGGAATTTAGTGTTAAAATAAGCTATGGCCTCTTCTTATGATATATCTATATGAAGTGATTTTGTTTTTACAATACTCACTTTCACCTGTCTGTTGAGATTATGCAGATCAGCCCCATATGTCATGCATTCATTGTTATCACTCCGATCTCAGAGCATTAATGATAAGGGTCATTTTCTCTATCATATATTGACGATGATTTTTAAATTCTGTATTTCGGCTTACTTATTTTCACCCAGGAGAAGATCCGTCTGGGGGTTCTGCCGCTGGCCACTTTTTGCTTATGTCCTAGCCTCATTCTACCACAGGAAGCCTATGTCTCATTTTCTTTGTGTGTATCTGCTTGATGTTTCTATGTGGCAGTGGGATACCTCACAGGCCCAATTAATGAAAGTAAGTTGGTCTTTTACACCTTATAGAATGCCACTCTTGACAAGTGTAATCAGTGGATCAGAAGTCTGTCCCACTGTTTTACAATTTCTTTGCAAAGTTGGAGAAGATTTAACAGTTTGCATTACATATTCTCAACTGCTGCCCTTTATTTGTATTGTGAGATATCAGAGTTAATATACTTAAGTAGCCTTGATCTTCTCCATCCTGGCCTCAGAATTATCATCCTGTTGTAAGGAAGTCTGTTCCTCATCTTATTAACTGTCTGTCATTAGTATAAAACCACTAAGGCACTGAAAGCAGTTTAGACAAACATTTGTTTATTTGTCAAATAGATAGCAGCACATCTAAAATATAGTAATAACAAGCTTAGACAAACATGAACTAACATGGTAGAATAAGAAACACTAAATACATGGAACAAGTCTTTTGGAATATACCTTCCAATCATAGTTCAGATTTTTTTTTGACAGAAGAAATATACAATTATTATTCAGAGACTTTTGGTCAGCATATTTCTCACATGCACTGCACTTTCTCATGACTTCATTTGCATAGTTACACAAACAAAGCTGTATTTGCCATGATATAGAGAACAGACCAAAGCCATTCCTTTGTTTCAAAATAAAGCAGAACAATAAAGCTTATCTAGAATGCAAAATTATACAGTTTTATGGTTTGAAATACAGAAATCCATTATGTCAGTTGTAATGTTTGAAATAATTAAAAATACATCCTGACAGTTATATTTTTTCATATTGAAATCAAAACTCTCAACTGTCCAGATTTTCACAAAATGTCCAGATTTTTCCTTCAAATTTTTGGTCTGTTCTTTATAATTTTTTTTGTTTGCTTTTCTGTCAAATCATTGAGGAATATAGCCACTAAATAATGACACACATTTGAGTTTGAGGGTAGAAATGTAGCTGGTCTATCCAGAGCCCAGGGCTGATACTATGAACAAGTGGCCCAACCCTCAGCTCTTCATGTGAAGAGCAAAAAAAAAAAAAAAAAAAGCTACATTATCAGTGATCGGCTTGTTACAGTACGATTTATGTCACCCGATCTTCGATTGCAAAGTTAAAAAAGAATGTTCCTTTTACTGACACACCAACCAACTAGTTGGCCAAATGCATGATACCCCCCCCCCCTTTCCCAGCCATTCCAGTCATTCAGGTCTTGTTTCTGTGCCCTCCCCCCAACCCTCCTTCAACATATTTTAGTTAAAAAAATAGTTTATTTTTTTAAAGTGTAGCAAACTTTTTGCATCAAATGTAGCAAACAGTTACTCCAGTTTATACACTGATAGCATGGAGTTCTAGAGTTGTCATGATTTAGTTTAAAAAGAAAAACGTTATTTTTAACTGTATCAAACTGCTTGCTTCAGCTGTAGCAAGCATTTGCTACAGTTTATATTCTGCCTGCATTTAGTTAAAAAAATTCTTCTTTTTTAAACTGTAGCACACAGTTGCTACAGTTTATACCCTGCTGTGTGGAGCAATACAGTGCTCAGGTTTTAGTTAAAAAAAGATATTTATTTTACATTTAAAGTGTAGCAAGCAGTTCTTACAGTTTATACCACATACGAAACCCTACAGCACTCAGGGCTGACCACAATTACAATATCAGCTTGGTATCAGCTGATTATGCCCCTCAACACTTTGCACCTGGCACAGTTGCCCCTCTCACTACACCCTAGCTATGCTACTGTTTGAAGTTTCATATCCTTCAGGAAATGGATGCTAACATGTTAGACTAGGATGCTAACATGGGGCTACAATTTGTCAAGTCACACTGGCACTCAGGTCATTGAACCACAGGTAACAGTATGACTTTGTCAAAGTCCATGTGGGTGTCAATGACCTGAGACGTATCTCCTTTGACTATATGAAATGAGACATGATCAAGCTCGCTGACTATGTGTCTGAGGCAGGTATTAGCCTAGCACTGAGCAGCATAGTACCTTCTCCAAGGATGATGCCATGTTACCAACAGGGAATGATTAATTTTAACAATTGGATTAACTTCTGGTGTCAATCCAGGGGGTACAATATTTGACAGCCTGGGAGGACATGGTTGACAGACCATGCTACTTTGCTAGGGATGGTCTGCACTTATCCCCTCTGGACTCTCGGATATTGGCAAATACTTTTTCCACCCCCATAATACCTTTTTTTAGCCAATGCCAAACTGGTAAATCTAACAACTTAACTGAACCTATGAAGGAATCCTTGAAGATGGTACCACTCAATGCTAGAAGTCTTAACAAGAAACTCCATTCCCTGCAAGCCTTCCTCTGCCTGGAGAGTGTAGACCTCTGTGTAGTAACAGAGACATTGTTTAAAGTCACTGACAGTAACCCAGCAATGCAAGGTTGTAATGCCTTTCATACCTTTAGACCAGGTACTGCACAGGAGGTAACTAAAGGTGGAGGAGTCTCAGTCTATAGTAAAACCAGTCTCACATTCAAACTAGTTAAAGTGTATAACCCTCTGGAACTCATATATTTGCAACTCACCATAAACAAGGTGTTGTACAATATGCTTACAACCTATAGGTCCCCCTCCTTACCCCAGGAAACCCATACTACCTATCTCAGTGTACTAGAGTCCCTCAGCATTCAATGTGATATGATATTCATGGGGGAGCTCAACTACTCTCTATAGATTTGGAATCCTACACTACTTCTAATGCACAAGCTCAGCAATTCCTCAGTATGGTTAATACCAACATCCTGGAACAGTTGCCCCATTCTACTACCAGGGGTACAAACATCCTTGATCTTGTATTCACAAACATGGGGGGGGGGCCCATGTTCCTCACTCTATGTAATAACCGCACTCATCAGATCTGACCATATGGCAGTATTACTTGAAATAGAAATTAAATTTTGGCATCTAGTGAAACCAAAAATTGTTAGGAACTATTCCAAGGCTAATACTGTACTTATTTCCTTGTTTCACTTGAAAGAAAGTTACTGTTTGTCGTTTTTGCATTTAAGTTACCTGTAACACATTGCATTTAAGTTACCTGGCACTTGCTCACACAAGCAATTATATAAGTCAGCACTAAAAAATTAAAAGCACTACACCCTCACAAACTCCCCTTGAGTACCTTGTTCCCCACTGGCCCTTTTTTTCAATTATAAAGGAATTCCCAGTACTATTCTAGCATGTCCAAAAGTCAGTTGTCAATCTCCTCTCCAGTCCAGCTGGTGAATCTGAGAATCTTGAGGCAATGTTACAACTGCCTCATGTACACAGACAACCCTCTCCTCCTCCCAACAAATTCCAACACATGTGAGAGATGCAACCATATATCCAAACTAGAGGCTAAGCTCTCTCAACTCAGTACTGGCGTAACCAGTCAGGAGGAGAAGGAAACCACACTCACTACAATTCCAGTCTCACATAGACCTACCACGACAGCAAACCAAACACATAAACACAAAAAAACATACTTGGAGGCTCTAAATAAAAATTTGCCTAAGCAACAGAGACCTCCAAAGCAGACACCCAAGCAACTGCTACCCCAAAACAAAACACATGCAATACATAGCTCACAAAGCCAGTGTGCTGAACAGTCACAGCCCTTAAGGCTAAACAACACACCTGATACACTTGTAATAGGTGACTCTATCGTCAGGCACACTGATGTCCCGCTCACCAGGCTGAACAAGGAGAAGGTCACGGTGAGCTGCCTGTCGGGCGCTAGGATCCACCACATAACACAAGCACTCAGGTCAATCCAAGGCAAGTACAAATATGACTCAGTCATTATCCATGCTGGCGTGAATGACCTGAGACGTACCTCCTTGGACTACATGAAAACAGACATAGAGGAGCTCTCTGAGCATGTAGCCCAGGCCGGTATGACCCTGACCTTGAGTAGCATCTTACCCTCACCAAGAATGATGCCACAATATGAAGACAAGATGATCAATTTCAACAATTGGCTTCTTAAGTATTGGTGTCATTCAAAGGGGATGCAATGCCTGTCAGCCTGGGATGACATGCTTGACAAGCCACGATGCTTCGCTAGGGACGGCTTGCACCTGTCACCGCTGCGCTTTTGGATATTGGCAAAGGCTCTTGCTACCCCCATAGTGCCTTTTTTAGGCAAGGCTCAAAAGACAAACCCACCTCCATAGGTATCACAAGGGATAAGAAACTAAGAGTTATGCTACTCAACGCCAGAAGTCTAAACCTCAAGATGCACACACTCAAAACCCTCCTTAGCATGGAGAACATCGATATCTGTGTAGTAACAGAAACCTGGTTCAAGGCTCCCAAGAGCACCCCAGCACTACCAGGTTATACCTCATACCATGCTTTTTGGCCCCAAAACTTGGACCGAACCACAAAAGGAGGGGAAGTATCAATATTCGTCAAAGATACCCACACTTCCAGGTTGGTGGCGCAGCACGAAGCATCAGAGGCTATCCATGTGCAACTAACAGTGGGTAAAACTGCCTTCCAGTTTATAGCCTGCTACAGACTACCCTCCCAAACCCAGAAACCCCACTCGTCCTTCCTGAGAACACTGGAAAATATGAAGGTCTCTCCAAACACCATTATATTGGGTGACTTCAACTACCCAAACATAGACTGGGAGCATTACTCTAGCTCCAACACCCTAGCCCAAAGGTTCCTAGAATTTATAAACTCAAATGCTATGGAACAACTTGTTACCACTCCCACAAGAGGGAAAAACATACTGGACCGGATCATCACCAACATGGGACTCTATGCTCCAGACCAGAAGTGTATCCCTCACTGGTAAGATCAGACCATAAACTAATCTCACTGGATATTCACATCCCGACCCCACCCCCTGCCCAGAAAACCACAGTGAAAAACTTCTCTAAAGCAAATTTCACACTCCTCGAAACCAGGGTGGAATCCTTCAAAGCCCCCGGGCCTGTGGGAAATACGGCACAGACCGCAGAATCCTTTATAAACGCATTCTATGAACACCTTCAGGAATGCATGGATCATGCAATCCCAAATAAAGCCAAGACCCAATCCTCCAAAGGCAGACGTCCTGTCTGGAGGACCCCAGCCATAAACAAACTATACAATAGAAGGAGGAAGCTACTACATGATAGAGCAAAATCCCAAAAAGGGAAGGCATCTCTGATCAGTATTAGCAAAAAACTACAGGCACTCATAAAATCGTCTAAGGCCAGCTTTGGGAGAAAAATTGAACAGGACACTAAGGATAATCACAAGGCTTTCTTTAGTTATGTTAGGAACCTGGGTGGGAATTCCCAGATATGCTCAGAATTAGTCCAAAATGACAAAAAATACACCAAACCCACAGACATTGCCAACATCCTAGCTGACAGGTTCAGCGCAAACTTCTCCCCTCCCCCCCACCAAAAGGGCAAATATCTATCCCAGCAGAGTGCTGCCCCCCTGACATCTCAGATGCTCAGGTAAGAGCCGCCCTCTCCAAAGCAAAAAACACAGCATCAATGGGACCAGACGGTGTCCCAGGCTGCGTCCTACATGAACTCCAAGAAGAGCTAAACCCAAACATAAAACTAATGTTCAATCTCCACCTTACTACAGGATATGTACCCAAAGAGTGGCGTACAGCAACAGTGGTCCCTCTCCACAAAGGTGGTGCCTCAATGGATCCTGGAAACTATCGCCCCATAAGCCTAACTAGCTTGGTCTGCAAAGCTATGGAAAGGATCATCATGGACCTCATAAATAAAGATATTGGGGACCTACAGACACTGGATCCTACCCAGTTTGGCTTTGTTAAGGGCAGATCCTGCCTCTTAAACCTGGTCGATTTCTTTGAAACAGTCACCAAGGCCATTGACGAGGGGAAGGTGGTCCACACAGCCTACCTGGACCTCGCAAAAGCCTTCGATACAATACCCCACTCACGCATTATAGATAAGGTCACCAGCTTAAATATAAACCCCTATGTCACTAGATAGGTTGCAAACTGGCTCAAGGACAGAACCCACATGGTTAGAATTGCTGGAGCCATGTCAGACTCCAAACCAGTTACAAGTGGTGTCCCACAAGGCTCAGTCCTGGGACCTCTCTTGTTTGGAATATATTTCTCTGAGGTACAGGCCAACATGGAAGGACTGTGGCTGACCAAGTTCGCAGATGACTGCAAACTGGGTGCCATAATTGACTCTCCAGCCGACACAAGCATACTCCAAAAGGGCCTCATAGAAACAGACAACTGGTGCCAGAGCCATGGCCTCAAGCTAAATGCCAGAAAGTGTATAGTCATCCCATTTGACAAAAACAAAGTGCCCACAAATGACCACATAGGTGGTAATCCATTAAGTACAGAAGAAGTAATTAGGGACCTGGGGACCCAAGTTGATAGCAATCTCTCATTTGACAACCACGTGGCCAAAGTGGTTAGAAAAACATTTTATATAGCCCACCTACTCATGAAGGGATTCACATCTAGATCAGGGGAGGTCATCGTGCCTCTTTACTCATCCCTCATCAGGCCCATAATTGAGTACAATGCCCCTTTTGGGATGTACCTTACCAGGCACCTGCAGCAACTGGAAAGACCCCAAAAGTACCTCACCAAGAGGATCAAAGGGCTCAAACAGATGCCATATGCTGCCTGGTTAAAGAAACTCCAGCTCTACTCAGTGGCATATCGCCTGCTCAGAGGCGATCTGTGCCTGACGTATAAAGCCATGTCCAACCTGGAATTAATGGACATACTGCACCTCAGAAAATCCAAATCCCATTGAGCCACGCGCTTGAGAGACTTGAACGTCAGCACTGAAATAAATAAAACATGCTGGAGGGACAGATTCATAACCCAAGGCTCCCTTCACTCTGGAATAAAATCCCAGTCCAGGTTAGGCAGAGTCCCTCATTGACTCTCTTCAAGAGGAATCTTGATGAGTGGATGGGAGATCATAGGTTTACCACGGGTATCACTTCTGTGTCACTGTTAGACAGAGGCACAGTATACTAACCTCGAAAAAGGGCATAGCAAAATTAATTTAAAATGGGTGGTGAAAGCCAAACACACTCTGGCTAGGCTTATAAATGCCCTAGGGCAGATAGCCTAGTATGAACCTATGAACCTATGAACCTCTGTCAATTAGGCAACAACTTGGCTAAATTCCAAGCACCCCCAAACTCACTAAACACCATAGCATGCAATGAGCTCTTTACAAAATCACTGTAAAGCCATATTGATAGCTGTATAGAATGAGCTGTCCCCACTCATATTAAGTATAAAACAAACTCAAAAAGCAAGCCACCCTGGTAGAATCACAGTACCAATTGGTTATACAACAAAAAAAAAAACAAATATTTTGGCTAAGCATGGGAGGAACAAAGCCATCCATACTTAAAACCCCCCTGACCAATCTAAACAGGCAGCTAAGAGGGTTAATAAATACTTCAGAAACTAAATTTGAAGAATAAAAATAGCTTCTTAGGCAAAGGACAACCACAAAGCTTTCTACAGCTATGTCCATAACCTCAGAGGAAATACACAACAATGCACAGAACATATTGTAAATGGCATCACCCACACTGAACCAGTGACCATTATTAATAACCTTTTGGCTGACAGGTTCAGCTCAAATTTGTCCCCCAACCCCCCCCCAATAGTCCTAAGGAAATATCACATAACACAATCCCCCCAACCATTACTAGGGAACAGATAATCAATGCACTTTCCAAGGCCAAAAACACTGAATTGTCAGGTCCCAATAACATCTCAGGATGTTTAATAAATAGCATGAAACATGACCTCTCTGGTCCAGTTGAATCACTCAGGTTTTGTGCTCAAGGAATGGAAGATGGCTACAGTCATTCCCCTGTACAAAGGAGACCCAGACATTGATTTGGGTAAATGCAGGTCCATACGACTTACTAGCCTCATATGTAAGGCCATGGAAAGAATCTTCATGGACATGGTAAATGAGGCATAGGTAACCTGCAAATGCTGGGCCCATCACAGTTCGGCTTTGTTAAAGGAAAGTCATGCCTTCTAAATCTGGTGGACTTTTTTGAGAAGGTCACCAAAGCATTGGATGAAGGTAAGACTGCACATAGTTTACCTCAACCTGGTCAAGGCTTTTGATACAATACCCCACTCAGGCATTATAGACTATCTAACTAATTTAGGTATAAACCATTTTATCAACTGATGGATAGCCAACTGGCACATTGATAAGACCAAGGAGGTCAAAACAGGTGAATCAAGTCACTAGCAGACTCCCCCCAGGGCTCATTACTGGGCCCTCTCCATTTTTTGGCATCTATTTCTCTGAAATGGAAGCAAGTGATGAAGGTTTATGGCTGATTAAGTTTGCAGATGATTGCAGTCTGGGTTTATCATTGACTCCCCTGCAGACACTAGCATTCTTCAAGAAGGTCTATTTCTAAGTAACAAATTGTACCAAAGCTATGGTCTTAACCTCAGTGCTAAGAAATGCATAATTGTTCCATTTGGGAAGTCAATGAATCAGCTAACTACCATGTTGATAATACATCCCTAAGTGTCAACCCAGTGGTCAGGAATTTGGTTACGCACGTAGACAATAGCCTTACCTTCAACCACCATGTGACCACATGGCAGCCATGGATTATATTTTGTCCAACAACTATTTTACCTTTGAAGGAGAATTTTATAGGCAAATCCAAGGGGTTGCAATAGGGGCAACATGTGCCCCCATTTATGCCAATTTGGTTCTTTACTCATGGGAAAAGAACACATTTTTACAAGTGGTTACCAACAGTCATGGTTCATTTACTATAGTTTCTTGGACAATATTTTTATTCTTTGGAACGACCCTTGGGGCAACCGTTTTTTTGGACTATATAAATCAAATATGTCCATATTTTAAATTTACAGCTAACCATTCAACTGACAAGATTAACTATTTGGATGTGATGATTTCAAAGGATAGGTCCAACAAAAGATTTACCTCTAGAATA
Organism: Protopterus annectens; assembly: GCF_019279795.1. Lineage (NCBI taxonomy): Eukaryota > Metazoa > Chordata > Ceratodontiformes > Protopteridae > Protopterus > Protopterus annectens. Next base: position 1,744,739,893 of record NC_056732.1, on the reverse strand, counting down.
TACAAGAAGGAAACCTTCTCCAACAGTTACCTTGATTTTCAAAGCAGCCACCCTTTCCATACCAAGAGAAACATCTTTAAAGGTCAGTTGGTAAGGGCAGCAAGAATGTGTTGCACACGAGAGACATTTTTGGACGAGGTAGCAAATATCATCGATATGTTTAAGGTAAGGGAGTACCGAAATAGAATAATTGATGGGGTGGTAAAACAAATGGTAGAAGATGGGGGACAAAATATAAGTCCCTACTTGCTAGTGGTGTAGCAGTTCAAAATGTAAACAATAAACAGATAGGAATGGGGGGGTGCAATATGAGTATGGTCATCCCATTTGGAGAAGGAGAACGAGCACTTAAGGACATCATCAAAAGGAAATGGAACATATTCAAAGGTAACACAGATATATTTAATATCTTAGGGCAAGTACCAAACCTTTGTGTACAAAGCTGATAACAAATTCAAATACCTGATGGAACATGTAACTTCACCTAGAACTTTGACAATCAAGGGAACCACTAAATGTGGTTGATGTAATCAACGTCCCTTTATTTTGGAAAATGATGTAGTGTATATTGAAGGTAATAGTAGGGGCATTCCCTTACATAAAGGTAATTGTAACACAAAAGGTGTCATTTATATTTCTATTTGCCAAACTTTCATATTTTTATGTTGGTAAAACGGAGAGGAAATTTAGAACTAGAACATATGAGCACCTATATGCTATTGCCAAAGAAAATACCAACAATGCCTTTTATAGGGATACACTTGTCTGTCAAGGGGACACAAAATTTAAGTTTGGAATTTTGGAAGTGGTCCCACATAATTTAAGAGGTGGTTCGTGGGAACATCAGGTTGATCTAAAAGTGTTCCACTGGATTATAAGGCTTAATGCCTTAGTGGAACGTGGATTAACTGATTATGTGTCTTTGGTTTCAGTCCTGAGAAAGAAACCTTTAACATTTTAAATATCTAATAACATTTGGTTGGGTGATTTTTAGCTATACGTGTTGACAATTTATTAGCAGAAATCAATTTTCTACATATTTTACACATATTTTTAAAGGAATACATTTTTAAAGGACTTATTATTTCCCAGTATGCAATGATTTCTTTTGTTATTTTATGGTGTGTCTTTAAATGCTTTTATTCAACTTATTAATTGTTTAATTGATTTAACTATGCATGTTTATAAAGGACATGACTTTAAGGGGATAATTTAGTTCTGATGAAGTCCCCGAAGGTTTGCACAGGGGATGAAAGTGCTTAACCAATAAAGACTTGGTACCTGGCATTTTTTAATTGTGTGGAGCTTATGGTGTTTCTACTGCTTTTTTCATCATCTATTACCCAGTTTAAGCAGAACCTAGATCAGTGGATCAAGTATAAGAGATTTACACCAGACCTGGCACCCATGTCCCTTATGGATAGATGTAGCTTATAAATGCCTGACCCTCAATGTCCTATTTGGATACAAGACATCATTATTTTTTCAGGAAAACTTGGCTAGGCTTATAAAGTGTCCCCCACCAGTTATTAGCCTAGAAACAGTCTATGAATTTATGGAAACACAAATTATGTTATTCTGTCAACTTTCTAGCTTTATAAGAGCAACATTTAAAATCTGAAATTATTTTTGGGTCTTTATTCCCCCATTGGTTTAGACTTTGTCCAGATTTCTTGGACTAAGCTTCTAAGAGGTATGGTTTTAATACAGGTGTAACACTTGTCTCTCTAATAAGCACTGTAACATGTCTGTTGCAAACCTGCCGCAGTCTTTCACAGAATATTAAGGTTTGCCACTGGTCATTCAGTCATACTCATCACTGTCTTAGCCTTCAAATGTTCAGTTAGGTGAACTTTTATTCCAAGCTAAGTTTTACTGCCTGACTGCCTAAGGTCTCCTGTGTGAATAATATATAAACATGTATACAATTCAGCTAAATAGGTAAAATGATAAGGCTCATTAACAGACTTTGATCCTCCACTGCATTTATTGTTTTGATCTTGTTTCTGTGTGATCAGTGACAGCAATATTTCCTTCAATACAAAAAAGATATGGACTAAACTTTTGAAATAACAGTATTGATTATCCCTATTGTATAAATACATAATTCCTTCAGTTGTTAGTAACAGGGACCTTGGGATAAAAATACATGAAAACTGTGAATTCACAAATCATGCTAAGCTTAGTTTTAGACACTTTTTAATCATGAGGAGTGTTTTAGGTAGTATTGCATCAAGGCATCATGCATTATGCTGTTTTAGATGTTTACTGCTAGAGTTTTCGTATATATTGTAATTACTTACTACATGTATTGTTACTTTAAGAAGTTGCTGACTATTATTATAGCTAAGTATGTATGTATGTATACCTTTAAAAAGCTTTCCATGGGCTTGCACAAGTGTATAAATACTAAGTATGTGCGAGCCTGACTGCCATTTTGTAGTAAGCTGTTGAGATGTAAGCATGTATGTCTGTGTAATCTGTCAGTTAATCAATTTGTTTATATTTTGTACTGCTGTTATCCATCCTGATGTGTTTCTATGTAATAAAGCATATAAATGAACTACTTCACTTGTCTGCCTTTACTTGTAAAATAAGACGAGCAACATGGTGTCAGAATGTGATTCAGATTCAGGACCGAGAGGCACTCAGTTAATGGTGGAGGAATATACAGGAGTGGATCATCCCTACTGCATGTATAACTTGCAAAAACAGATCAGAAACAAATTCCAGGTACTAAAACTTGCTTAAATTATTTCTTATTCAAAAAATATAAAATGAAGCTCAAAATGAATTTCTAAGTAAACAAAATGTACTATTCATTATTTATTTATTTATTTTATTTTATTTTACATTTGTTGACCGGGATAGTTCAACTGGATACATGTCCATTTTCAGCGGAAGTCGAGGGAGAAAAGCTCCAAACTTACAAACAGATAAAGACAAGTAAGCTACAGTATATGCACAAACATATTGCATTAACATACAAGTTACAGTCTCACATTTCAAGCATATGAAGAATACAGTTTATATACAGAAATATATACAAATATGTTACAGTTTCTCTTATCAAACCTAGATGCAGCTTATATAGAGAGTATCTGCAAAGATATTACAGTTTCTCTTTTCAAACCTTTTAGTGTTAAGAGGTTAGTTCCTATGAATAAGAAAAGTAGATGAGGCTTTAGTCAAGGTTAGAGTAAGGACATAACCAGTGAGTTTTAAAATACTGGGTTAGATTTTTTTGAACTGATTAAGGGAGGATTTCAGAGTAAGGTCAGATGGAAGCGAGTTCCAGGTTTTGCCTACTGAATTTGCAAACAAAGATTCTCCATATATGTTGTTAGCTTTAACAGATTGAACCAAAAGTTTTGTAGTGGAATGAAGAGGCCTAGCATTTTTCTAGAGATGGTAATGTTTTTAAGGGTGGGCGTTTTTTTCTGGATGGTTAATAACCTTGAATGCTACAGTAAGTTGATTAAATTGAATTAGCCTGGGGCATTTTTGCCAAGCTAAGAGGTGTAGGTTTTGACAGTGGTGTGTCTTATAGGGAGTTCCTGTGGCAAACCTGGCAATTTGATTGTAGCAACTAGAGAGTTTGCTGAGATCAGTTTTGTGCAAGTTAATGAGTATTGGTGAGGCATAGAGTAGAGATGAAAGCAGATGGGTATGGGCAATGGCAATCCTAGCTAGAGGGGTGAGAAAAAGTTTGTTTTTGTTTAGGGAGCCAAGTTTTTATTAACTGTTTTAATAGTTTGGTTTACATGCATATCATATTTGAGGTTGTTGTCTATTATAACACCCAGGAGTGTGATATAGATATCTGGTGAGACTATGGTCCCATTGTTAGATGTTATAGTAAATGAAGGTTGAGAGGATTTGCTAGTAGGGGAGAAGAGCAATAGCTTTGTTTTATTAGGGTTTAATATCAGCTGTTGATTAGAGATCCAGTTTTCCACTGTATTAAAGTTTTTTCTGGGTTAAACTAAGGAGATCTGTATGGGTAGAGGCTGAGCAGATCAGGGTGGAGTCATCAGCATATTGCATACAGATTGTGTCTGGGATTACAGTGTGGAGGTCATTGATAAAGACGGAGAAAAGAAGGGGTCCTAATATGGAGCCTTGAGGGTCACCAAGGGTAATGAGTAGAAAGGTGGAGAGTTTGTCCTGCCAAAGGACAGCCTGCTGTCTTCCACTAAGATAAGATTGAAACCATTGTATTGCATGGTTGTTTAGGGATATTTTATTTAGGGTAAGTAAGAGTAGTTGGTTGTTAACCATGTCAAAGGCCTTGGAAAGATCGAGAAACAGGGCAGAAGGTAGTTTGTTGTTGTTATGGTTGGACTTTAGAAAAAGAGAGGGGGGCTGTGGTGGTACTGTGCAGTGGTCTAAATCCATGCTGGGAGTTGGCCAGTAGATTATCTTGAAAAAGGTAGTGTAAGAGTTGTTTATTGGTACACTTTTCCATAATTTTAGCCAGAGGGGAAAGGATAGCTATTGGTCTATAGTTTGACAAATCAATGGAGCTGCCACCTTTATGGAGTAGTATGACATGGGATATTTTCCAGATAGAGGGAATAGAGGCTTCAGTTATGGTCCTGTTTATCAAAATAGTGACAGGGTATGCTATGACATCAGCAGCTTTTTGCAGGTAGTCTGCAGGGAGGAGGTCAGCTGAAAGGGTGGTTGGTTTGAGTTTTTTAATTAGGACTTTAATGAGTGACATTGGAACTTTTTGGAAGCTAAAGGAGAGATTGTCACTGGGTTTAAGGGTTTCAGCAGTAGGATAAGTGGGTTAAAGATTGCTAGCAAGGGCCTGGACGGTTTATGTGAAGAAACTTTTGAAGGTGTTGGTAATGGACTCTGGCGATTTTTGGGTAGGGGCTGAGGGGGTTGGAGTAGTGGATTGTCCTGGGTGGAGGAGTTTGTTAATATCTGCCCAGGACTTCTGTGGTTTATTGTGGTGTTTCTGCTGTAGATGGCAAAAATAGTTTTTTTTTGTCTAGTAATATGGATTTTTTTGTATCATATATTGTCAAAATTTGAGTTGATCTTGTGGGGCTTTAGAGGTGTGCCAGGTGTTCCAGGCATTATTTCTTTGGATGATCTTTAGTTTGGTTTCTTTAGTGAGCCAGGGGGCAACTTTTGTTTTAATTCTAATAGAGCGTGTAGGTGCATGGTTTTCAAGGATGGCCAGGAATGTGTTATTAAAGTGTGTTACTGCCTCATCTAGTGATAGTCAGAAACTATAACATATTGATAAAAATATTCAAAATAACTATGGAAAATGTTTGAAATAATGTCCAAATCACATAAAATGAATAAATTAAGGAATACAACCGCATTTTTTGCTATAAGCTACTTTTTTGCATTAATTAAAGCTATTCAAGATATCCGAAGTGAATGAAGTGTCTGCATGTTTGTGCAGTATTACAGTACAGTTATTTTGCTAAATACAGCCGTTTCAAAATATATTATGGAAGTACAGTATTTTGAAGAGTTTATTGTGCATTTGAATGTTATTACAAGTGCCTGGGGTGTGCATATTCATATATAATTACAAAGGCCATATATACAGTGTGTTTGGGCATACTTTGTTGGCATGGCAGATGGAGTTTGAAACCAGGTCTACTTGTTTTTGATAATAATATTGTTGAGAACTGGAAAGTTTGTGCAAGAGTGTAATATTTCCATACAAGCTGCGTTTTCTGATGAAGATACCCATACAAAGGCATTTATTCTGCTTAATTTTTCTGGTTCAGAAGCTATAGAATGAGAGCATTCATTTGTGTATGTACCTGCTGTGTTTGTAGGGCAGGGGCAAACCACCATATCATGGTACCAGCTATATCAAGGGAAAACCCTGAGTGCTTAAAATATAAATGATGTAATCCACAAATTAATATTATGAAAGAAAGACATTTATTTTACACAAGAGATCAAAAGCCTGGTGAAACTTTTGCAGCATATGTAACCGACTTTAGAAATAAAGCTAAAACTTGCAGATTTGGTGATTTAAGGGATGAGTTGATAAAAGATAGACTTGTGTGTGGTATTAAAGATGATGCTGTGAGAAAGATTTTGCTTTGTGATAGTGATTTAACTTTGAATAAGGCCATTGAGATTTGTCAGATATTTAAGCTTACAGAAAAGCACATGGATATGCTTACAAATGAGAAATGCATGCTTCCAGTATCTTCTAAAGCTAGTGTTGATAGTATGCAGCACGTGGGTAAACGAAACAAGCCCGAGCACATGGCAGCAACTGTGAGCCCTGCAACACTCACTGGTAAACCCCTGTACGTTTCTAGCAAATTCCAGAGTTCACACAGTCTCAGTGAAGCACAAGGGTGAGTCAGCAAACTCAAAGCATATACCCTCACCTGGCCTCATCATAGTCAACTGTTGTAATTGTTGTGACAATCATGGATCTAAAAGAGAAAAGTGCTCACCTTTTGGTCAACAATGCCACAGATGTAAAAAGTGGAATCATTTTCAAAGATTTTGTAATCAAAAGGGGTTCATTCTTTTATTAAAAGGGAACATTCCAAGAGATAAGTTGATCAATTAGAAAGATGTGACCCTACTTTTTATGTTGATTGTGTGTCTGTGCTTAATGAAACAGTCAGTGCAGTAGATTTATGGGCAAAGAATGAAGTGTTTTGTACCATTTAGATAAATGGAAGACCCACTGAGCTCAAAGATGACACAGGCCCAAAGTGCAATGTTATGTCTGCAGAAACATTTGCTAGAGTATGGGCTGGTGAGAGGCTTGAGTTGGCAAATTGTGTGATACTTGTTGCTTATGGTGGTGAAGAAATTCAAACTGAAGGCTCAGTAGTGCTTTTATGTCAATCTGCTGGGAACAGCTATGACTTGCAATTTTATGTGGTCAAAAGGAATGTACAGTCATTATTAGGCCTTAGAGACAGTTAAAAAATGGGACTGCTTTCATTTAATAAGGAATTCCAACATGTTAGCTTGAAAGATCACTATTCTAATTTCACCCAGTCTATTCTCTCTATCCATGCTGATCTTTTCAAAGACAAACTAGGAAAACTCCCAGTTGTGTATGCCACGAAGTTAGACCCAGAAGTCCATCCAGTTGTCAGGCCAACCTGGAAAGGTCCAGTAGCTATGCAGAACAATGTCAATGCTGTGCTAGATAAAATGGTGCAGCAAGGTGTGATTTGTCCAGTAGATGAACCTACTGAATGGGTATCCTCCATGGTCATAGCTCATAAGAAAAGCTCAGATGATATCAGAATATGTATTGATCCAAGAAATTTGAACAAAGTACTAAAAAGACCTAATCATCCAATGCATACAGTTGAAGAAGCTGCAGCTCTCGTGCCAAATGCCACTGTTTTTTCTGTCTTAGATGCAAAGAGTTCATTTTGGCAAATTTTGCTTGACAAGAAATCCTCATTGCTAACTACATTCAGTACCCCTTTCAGCAGGTACAGATTTTTGAGAATGCCATGTGAGATACATTCTGCCAGTGAAGTCTTCCAGTGTGCAATGGAGCAATTTTTTTCAGGGCATCTGTGTGTTATCATAGTAGATGATATTCTAGTAGGAGGTAATGGTGATGCTGAGCATGACAGAAGCCTCAAGAAAGTTCTGGACAGAGCACATGAAGTGAATCTTAAGGTGAATCCTCAGAAGTGAAAATTCAGGCTCCGAGAAGTTACTTATGTTGGTCATTTGTTTACCATGTCAAGCTTATGACTAGATTCTTCCAAGAAAACAAATATTCTTGAGATGCCAGCTCCAGACAATGTTCAAGCCTTATAAAGATTTATTGGGATGGTTAACTATCTGGGCAAGTTCATTCCAGACTTGAGCCAACTATCAACACTGCTCAGAGAGTTGACACACAAAGATGTATCCTAGTCATAGTTAGAGCAATGCCAGAGAGCATTTGATGTCCTGAAAGAGAGACTGCCAGTCCACCAACTCTCAGATACTATGATATTCACAAACCAGTAACTCTTTCTTGTGATGCTTTCTTGGAGCAGTCATTCTTCAAGAGTGTAAACCAGTAGCCTGTGTGTTCAGAACTCTAACCCAAACTGAAATGCAGTATGCTCAGATACCGAACGGGCTCTTGGCAATTGTGTTTGCAAGTTCAAAGTTCCATGATTACATTTATGGCTGCCCATTTCAAATTGAAACTGACCACCAGCCTCTAGTTACTATTTTGAGAAAGCTTATGCATACAGCTCCTTCCAGATTACAACACATGATGTTGAAATTGCAGAAGTATAATTTCAATCTTGTCTACACAAAAGGCAAAGTTCTTTATCTTGCTGATACTTTATCCAGATCACCCAGAAATACCACTGAACAGCACAAGAATGAGAAACTTGATTTTGAAGTCATGGAACAGAGAAATTTTTCTTCCATATGTCTTGATGAGCTTAGAAGTCATATAGCCACAGAGCCAGTTCTTTAGAAGCTCAGACTTTATCAGTCGAGGATGGCCATCAAAGCAAACTTGTTTACCAATAGAAGTACAACCTTATTTGACTTACAGAGATGAGATTTTGTCTGACAATGGTATCATCATGAAAGGTCCAAAAGTGATTATTCCAAAATCCTTGCAACAAGAGTACTTTAATATTTTGCATCATGGCTACCCAAGAATTGATTCTACCTAAAAAAGGGTGAGATGACTAGTATTTTGCCCATCTATGTCAAAGAATATTGAGTGAGTACTTCCATCGTGTTCTGTATGTAATAGTACAAAGCCACATCAACAGAAAAAAACACTTCAGCTAAACCAGATTCCTGAACTACCTTGGTCGACAGTAGCTACAGACATCTTCGAGTGGAATGGTCAACGTTACTTGGTGCTAGCAGACTCTTATTCAAGTTGGTCTGAGACTGACCTGCTTCCTAATCTAGCGTCCAGTACTGTCATTACTAAGATGAAGCATCATTTTGCAGTTCATGGTAGTCCGCACAAAATTATTACTGACAATGGTACACAGTTTACAAGCCAGCAGTTCAAGAAATTTGCTGAAGAGTGAGACTTTATTTATTTATTTATGTATGTATGTATGTATGTATGTATGTATGTATATATGTATTTATTTATTTATTTAAAATTTGTTTACTAGGATAGTTCGGCTGGACAGCTGGTGTCTATTTTCAGCAGAGTCCTGGGGAGAAAAGCTCCAAACAGTTACAGAGTAATGAACAATTAATAATAACAATCAAGGTAACAAAGTTTAGGAAACACATGTAGAAATGGTAACAGGGTATTAATACAGAGATGAAGTACAGATATATGATTATGCACTTTATAGTCAAGTGTAAGTACAGTGGTATTACATTACAGAGCATTAGTATAGTATAGGCTTATAGACAATATTTACAATATGTACAGTGAGAATGAATGCAACACAGTACTATTTGTTTGATTAAAGCTTCAATAGCAAGTTTCCTTCAGCATGGTGCAACTTCAGGGTGGGGTCCATTACAGTTACATAAATGGTTGGTGTATCGATAAGAGTTTAGAAGGTTTTTGAAGGTGGATGTACATTTCTGTAGTCTGAAGTCAGGAGGCAGGGTATTCCATGTTTTAGCAACTTTACGAGGGAAGAGAGATACCCCAGAGCTGTTTTTATACTGGATATTTTCTATCAGAGCTTTGCTACTAGAGCGTAACTGTGTGTTTGAATTGTAGAAGTTTAGGAGGTTGGTCAGGGCAGGTTTTTTTCAGGATAATACAAGATCTGGTGTGCTAGGTTGAGTTGGTGGTATCGTAGTAAATTTAGGAATTCTAACCAGTGTAGTGTATATAGGGATTAACACTGGTGGGAACTTGATCTGGCATTGGTAGCGAACTTGGCAATTTTGTTATAGCACGTGAAGAGTTTATTAAGGTCAGTTTTATTTAGATTTGTTAACAATTGGCAAGCATACAGTAGTGTTGCTATTCATGTTATAAGTAGCCGTGAGTACCCACATTCAAATGGTTTGGCAGAAAGTGCAGTTCAAACCGCAAAACAATTACTAGAGAAGTCAAAATGAGACAGTAGCGATGTTTTCCTGAATCTCTTGAATCTCGGAAATATTCCTTGTGATAAACATTTTGGTTCACCTGCTCAGAGACTTCGGTTTAAACAGACCAGAACCATATTACCAATCAACAGTAAGCTATTGGTTCCATTTGTTAAGAATAACAAATCAGTGGAAGGCCATCTGTTCAAGAAGTGCTTATTCCAGAAGTCCTATTATGACAAGTCCAGCAAAACACTCAATCCTTTACGAGAAAGAGAAATAGTGAGGATGCAGACATTGAAATGTTTTGATCAAATTGAAGTCATGAAAAATGTTTGCCCAGAGCTGAGATTGTACATTGTGGAATCACAAGGAGCAGAATTTAGGTGGGATCGGAAACATTTGGTCCCGGTGTCTGAGCCTGTATTGCAGAATCATACCTGTGAGAAAGATTCTAGATCTCAGAGCAAGTTATCCAGTGTTCCAGTTCCAGGGGACATTCCAGTAAATATCCCTGTTACTGAGAAGAATCCTGAAACTCCTGAAGCAAGTTGCTCACCAATGACTGTCCCTGTTGCTAAGCCCAGTTCAAATTGCTGTATCACTAGACCAGGTCTCATTTCCAGACCATATTCCAGATACATGGCAGCTTGGACATTAATGTTTTGTTTATTTCTTCATGTTTGTATAATTGCATGTCTTACTCAGCTGTCATTTTATTGTGGGCAATTCATTAAAGAGATAGGATGTAGATCAGTATGTGTGTATACCTTTAAGAAGCTTTCCATGGGCTTGCACAAGTATGTAAATGAAAACCAAAAGCAGTTCAGGAGCCAGATAGGCACTAACAATAAAATAAGAAACTTTAATAACTATATCACAATAAAAAAATAAAACATAAACACTTAACATGTCACCGCATTTTCTTCTAAGTTTAAGACTTCATCAGATGCATGGCTCTGTACCCAAATTTACTGCTTAAATACCATTTCACCAACAATTCAATTAAACATTTAAAGTGCAATTAACATTTAAAACACAGTTATCAGAAATGGCATTCTACTTCAAAGTACAAAAGTTATTCCCAAAATCATTAAAAACTATAAATCAACACTAAAAACAAAACAAAACAAATATATATAAAAATCTGACAGATTTGGAGTACTTTTGTAAGGAAGAGTGGTCAAATATTGCCAAGTCAAGATGCGCCATGCTGATAGACTCCTCCCCAAGAAGACTGAATGTTGTAATTAAATCAAAAGGTGCTTCAAGAATATTAGTTTAAGGGTGAGCACACTTATGCAACCAGCTTATTGGACATTTTTTTATTTTTTATATTTTTCCCCTTACAGATTTGTTTGTTTTCCAATTGAATTATACAGGTTATACATCACATTAAAGGTGGGAAAAGTTTTGAAATGATTTATTGTGGTCTCATTTTTTTATATCACAAAAACCTGGCATTTTAACAGGGTTGTGTAAACTTTTTATATCCAGTGTGTGTGTGTGTGTGTGTGTGTGTGTGTGTGTGTGTGTGCGTATATGTGTATATATATATATATATATATATATATATATATATATATATATATATATATATATATATATATATATATATATATATATATATATATATATATATATATATATATATGTATATATATATATATATATATATACAAAAATGCTCAAAGTTAAAAATACCTTAAAACCTATTTCTATAATTTGGCTGCTCTTTATTTTAAAACTGGTGCAACAGACATGTTCTCCATGTTTTTGTTTGGTTTACAAGTGTATAAATACTGATCACATGTGAGCCTGACTTCCATTTTGTAGTAAGCTGTTGAGATGTAAGCATGTATGTCTGTGTAGTCTGTCAGTTAATCAGTTTGTTTATACTTTATATTGCTGCTATCCATCATGATGTGTTTCTATGCAATAAAGCATATAAACAAATTACTCCACCTGTTCATCTTCACTTATAAAACAAGACGAGCGACAATTATCAAATGATATTGCCATTTTAAGACTGTACATATCCAATACCACATTGCATTTCTAAGCCTTGAGGTACATTTATTCACGATGACTGAAATATTAACATAGTTTTTATGAAACTGCATTGCTATACAGAATAAGTGACTTGCTTGAGTGAAGTGATGGGATATCCTGACATTTCTGAAACTATGAACAAATATTACTGGGTAACCACTGCTGAAAAAACAGACGATGTCAGAACGAGGCTCTTTTTGATGAACAGAAATAAATGCCATCCTAGTTACAAAACATGGAATACTACCAGAGTGAATCTGCCAAGTTCAGAGTCAAGCATTTTTTTGATAAAAAGCCATTTTATCTTGAAGTTTTATTGCTTTACTGACCTTAAATGATGCCAGACAAAATGGAATGCATGAGACATCATGTTTCTGTGAATGTGTACAAGACAAGGGTTAAACTGCTGAGGATGCTTTTGTAAAGTAAATGTATAAACCGGGCATAAATTATGATTTTAATGGCACAGAACATGAAGAAATCAGAACAGTATTATGACTGGGCTGGCTGATGTAGAAATGTCTCAGAGGTTACAACTTGAAATTAATCTGACTTTAGAAAATGCTATACAAATGGAAAGAGAGGTGGAATGTAAAAAAATGTAAAATGATAACTTAAATATGACACAATGTGTGTGAGGCAAAATGTAAACTTTTGGCAATTTCAAAAAGAAGCATAATTCTGGTCAAATTAAGCGAATGCATGAAAAGCAGAGGGAATGTGCGAATGCATGAGGTATAACCATTACTGTGTCGAGTCAAAATAGTGTGCTGCATGCAGCAGGAAGTCTGACAGATATAAGAGGCTGGACCATTTTGCGGTTGTTTGTAAAACAAAGTTAATTAAAGAAATGACTATTGAAAATAAGTCTGAAATCAATGGTCATAACACCTTTTTTCTTGGCTTCAGTCACCACTGACTCAGCTGCAGACGCAGAGGGTCAAGCTAAGACTAGAGTTACCACCTGTCCCACTTTGCGAGGGACAGTCCCTCTTTGGGCAGTTGTGTCTTGACAAAAAATATTAAAAATGGCAAATGTCCTGAGATTGTAGGACATAATTATGTCCCATATTTTATGTAATAGTTGCATAAAATAGTTATTTCTGTATCTAAAATACCTAAATGTTACAAGAAACAGAATAAGCAACTAAACCGCTACAAGAATAAGCTTTTATTAAGGCAAAAAAGTTAAATTCTATCCTTTGTACTGACCATGGGTATGTGTTGGCTTGTAAAATCTGATGTGTGTCTCAAAAATGTCCCACTTTGGCCATTTAAAAAGGTGGCAACCCTAGCTAAGACCCCCCCCCCCCCATTCATGCAACTCAAGGGAATTTCAAAACTGACACAGAGGAAGGTGTTATCATGTGCTGCATATAAAAGGATCTCAAAGAGTACCGTGGCTTAGTGGGAGAGGCAAAAGCCTGAGTTTTGGGTTTATGTGCTGGATGGCCCAGCCATAAATACAATAGTATATCAAGGGTGAGGTTAAGGGGGAAGTTGCCTCGGGCACAAAGTATGTGGAGACATGATTGGGAAGAGCAGTTCCTGCATTCCCTTTGTAGCAGTATTTCTGAATGCCAGACTAGAAGGGCAGTTCAGAGCTTCCTGTAATAATCGGCTAATTACAGTGAAGTGCTTTTCACTTCTTTTTTTTTTCTTTTGTTCTTCAAAGGAAGAGCTGTTAGTGGGGCATAGATATGACTGCAACAAGCAATTGGCTTACTACAATACATTTCATCCTTCCCGCTTAAAGCTACATCAGGCACCAGCTCTGAGTACTATACATACCAGCTATGGATCTGCATAAATAACCTGCTCAGCAGAGCTGTGTCATGTGCAATAGGCTTATTTGCCAGGATAACCAAAGTCAGTGTGGATGTGTTTTCTTAATATGGACTGTTTAATTATGAACCAGTTAAAATTAAGCTCAAATCAGATGCAATCCCATATGCCTTTACCACACCCAGGAAAGTGCTATTGTCTATGCTGTCCAGATTAGAGACTGAACTTAAATGAATGAAAAGCCTATACATAATTGGAAATGTAACAGAAATGATTGAGTGGTGTGCTCCAATGGTACCAGTAATGAGAAACAATGGTTTGCTGTGTTGATTTGAAAAAGCTTAAGGATGCATTTGTGCATGAAAGGTTTATTCTACCATACTTGAATAAGACGTTGTCCTGTTTGATTCTCAGCTAAAGCGTCTTCTGTGTGGAGACATGCGTGAATGGGTGTACCTTCATTGAAGGTTGTGCGTCAGAGCTGGCAACTCGGCACGTAAAAATCTACTGCCAATCATTAGCAGACCGGAGTTCCACTGTGGCGACCCCTAACCAGGAAAAGCCGAAAGACACAACAACAACAACTTGAAGTGATTTGGTCAGATTGGCTAATGCTGATTTGATACCCCAACTCCATGGAAAAAATGGGGGCTGATGATAATGATGTTGAGGACAGAAAACATAACACCAGAGCAAGTTAATATAAGTTTGTTTTCCACACTAGATGCTTCCATTGTTTTTTGACAAATACCCCTAAATGGCACAAGCTAAAAGCTTACAATCTTCATTACCCCAATGAGAAGGTTTTGTTTCAAAAGGTGATTTGATATAACTTCAGCACCTGAAATCCTTTAACATAAAAATGATTGATTTACTCAGTGGGCTACATGGTGGTATTGTTTTTATGGATGACATGCTAGTTTCTAGTCCAAATAAAGACATGCAGAAATGGAGGTTAAAAGCAGTGCTTCAGATTATTAAAGATTCTGGGCTGAAGCTAAACAAAGACAAATGCTGTTTTAGTAAGGCAGAGCATTAGTACTATGTTTACTAGAGGGTTCTCCTCTAGTAAAAAGAAGGTAATTGTTTCTCTCTACTCATCCCTCATCAGACCCATTATAGAGTGCAATGCCCCATTTGGCATGTATCTCACAAGACACCTACAACAATTGGAAAAGCCACAGAAATACCTCACTAAGAGGATTACCGGCCTCAAATAGATGCCTTACGCAGAACATCTCAAAAAACTCCAGCTCTACTCCGTCGCATATCACCTACTCAGAGTTGATCTCTGCCTAACATACAAAACTATGTCAAACCCAGAGCTGTTGGACATGCTACACTTAAAGAAATCCCAATCTCTCTGAACCACACGCTCCAGGGACCTAAACATTGTCACCACAATAAATAGAACATGCTGGAGGGATAGATTCCTGTCCGAGAGACTTCCCATACTCTGGAACAAACTACCCATTCATGTCTAGCAAAGCTCCTCATTGGCCCTCTTTAAGAAAAATCTTGACGACTGGATGGGAGATAGAAAATTCACCCTGGGGATCACTTCTGCAGCACTGCTTGACAGGGGCACAGGAAAATAATTTTCTTGGGTGGCGAAAGCCAGGGACCCTTTCTGGCTATGCTTATATAGGCCCCAGGATGATAGCTTAGTACCTACCTATGAACCTATGTTCACAGCTTTAGTGCTAGTGGAATCAAACCTGATGCAAGCAAGGTCAGAGCAGTAGCCAAATTACAAAAATCCATTTTGTGTTAAGATACACCCTAGGCATGATTAATCTACTTGAGCAAGTTTGTGCCAGATCTGTCCACTGACTTGCAACCTTTAAAGATTTGTTAAGGAAAGCTGTACCCTGGTAATGGAGATATGCTGGCATTCAACAAAGTCAAAGAAATGTTAACTACAGTATCAGTGCTAGTATGCTGTGGCATCACTGAACCAACAATAACTAGTGTAGATGTTAGTAGCTGTGTCCTATGTACAGCATTACTCCAAATAAATAAACAAGATGTGTATGCCCTATTGTCACTTGCTCCAGAATGCTAATTGATGGTGAACAGAGATAATTGCAAATAGAAAAAGAGTGCCTTACAAGTGCACGGGCATATAAAAAAATCTTCCAGAAACCTATTAGAGCTCAAGGGTTTTTACCTCCAGATTGATCACAAAACATTGCTATCATTATTAATTCCTATAATGTTGACAAATTACTACCCAAATGCCAAAGACTGTTACTGAGACTAAGAAAGTTCATTGACTGAGAAATACATATATATGTGAAGCAGTCAGTTGTTTCAGATCTGCTTACCAGAAATTCCATATGTGACTGACCGTTATCTGATACTGTAGAAGATATTTCCACTTATGGACAGAGCATAATGATTATTCGACTAGCGACTACTGAAAGATTAGACAAGCAAAGGAATGCTACTGAAAATGGCTGAGAGTTCCAAGCTGCCATCAAGCATGTGCATGTTGGATGACACCAATCAAGCAGCTTATACTTAAATATTATGCAATCAGAGTGTAGCACTCTGCATAAGTTGTTTGATTAATGTCTAGTGAACTATGCCTAAATATGATACTGTGTGATGTTATCAGAGTAGGATGGCTTGTTGTGTCACAACAGAGTCATGATACCTTCATCTCAGTGATCACAAGTGTTGTCTGCCTAAATATGATACTGTGTGATGTTATCAGAGTAGGATGGCTTGTTGTGTCACAACAGAGTCATGATACCTTCATCTCAGTGATCACAAGTGTTGTCTGCCTAAATATGATACTGTGTGATGTTATCAGAGTAGGATGGCTTGTTGTGTCACAACAGAGTCATGATACCTTCATCTCAGTGATCACAAGTGTTGTCTGCCTAAATATGATACTGTGTGATGTTATCAGAGTAGGATGGCTTGTTGTGTCACAACAGAGTCATGATACCTTCATCTCAGTGATCACAAGTGTTGTCTGCCTAAATATGATACTGTGTGATGTTATCAGAGTAGGATGGCTTGTTGTGTCACAACAGAGTCATGATACCTTCATCTCAGTGATCACAAGTGTTGTCGGCTACACAAAGTTCAGCAAGGTCTTACTAAATGCAGAGAACGAACTAAACTGTCAGTGCTGTGGCCAGACATCAACTAAGACAGTATACACCTACTGTCAAAGTCTCAGTTCTGCATTGTACATACACCATCACAGAGACAAGAACAGTTAATGCAGCACCTTGATCACAACATCTTTGGCAAAAGGTAGCTGCTGAGCTGTGTAAGTTGTTGTAGATTATTACGCTTGTGACAGAAATGATCCACATGCCACCCATCACTAGCCAACAAAATAGACAATGTTGTCAATATATGGTCTACCTCTTGAGATGGTACACAGCTTATGCTGAGTGAGTTGCAACAATTTGTTTTTGACTATGGCTTTACACATACAACATCAAGTCCTAACCATCTGCAATCAAATGATAAAGATGAGAGAACTTGTTATTGTGAGAATCAGCATTAATATTTTAATGCATTGGACTTGTCTTCATAAGAGTTCTGCATTTACTGTCTGAAGTATATGTATCCATCCTCCTCCTTCTCACAGCTTCTGATCTACTCCCATAGCCTTTATCTAAACTATCTGTCAACCTCAGTACTATCCCTTTGTACTCCTCTCCACAATTTCGAGTCAATTATCTCCCTAAATTGTAAAAACTTTTTATGAAAGTTCACACCATGCTATGACTTTCCATGATTCTCAACATCTCTGAACTCAATAGTTGTATTTAAATAAAATTGTACAAATTATGTACCTTGTACTCTTTCTCTTAATGTAACCTACTGGGTTATCCATTTAAAATGTAATTATTCATTTTATATCCTAGAATTATATAAGCAAATGTAAACATTTTTTTGCTTAGTTAGCTTTTACAGTGAATTGTTTGTCATGTATTATCTACACCCATGCCTACATTTTCTACATATTGACTTTTGTGTTGTTCTACTTTTGATTATAGGTTCATAGGTTCATAACTTAATAAGAAAATACTAGGCAATCAATCTGCAAACCATTAGAAGCTGAAAAAAATCATGTTCAAAAATTTCCTCCCATCTCAAGGCAGGCAACACAAGACAGACATTGGGAAAATCGGAGACTACTCAACCAATTATCTAGGGTTACTACCGCTGCAAGCTACTTTGCTTGACTTGTAGTAGAAGTTTGCTCCAGAAGTAATAGGTACATTGGGGGTCATATCTCTCAATCGCTTAGAACAAAAAATCTGGACAAAGCCAAAAATAATGTGGGGGGGGGGGCAAAGCCAAAAATAATCGGGGGGGGGGGAGACAAAGCCACCCAAAACAGGAACATATTTTACATATTACTCATATAAACTTGGAAAGTTGCTGGAATAAAAGGTTTTGTGTTACCATACATTTTCTGAAGGAAAGTAAGTCCAAAACTCAAATGCCTGTCATTATTTTGTGAATTCATTCCTAACTAATTTTCCACAAAATCTAGAAAACCACAAATTTTAATGAGGAATAGAGCAAATATATGAGGCAAAAATCTGGACATTTTGTGAAAATCTGGACAGTTGAGAGGTATGATTGGGATATGACTTTATAATAACCAGTAGCCTAGCTAGTGCAGCAAGAGGGGCAACTGCACTGGGTGCAAACTGTTGGGAAGGACCACCATCAGATGATCACAATCCCTCTTTAATGTAATACCAGCTTTTTAAAGCTGGTATTGCATTTGTGGTCAAACCTGAGTACTGTAGCACTCTGTATGTGGTCTAAACTGTAGCCAGTTTTCTACAGTTTAAAAGTAAAATAAAAATCTCTCTTTTTTAATTAAAATCTGAGCACTGTAGCAGTCGATGCAGGCAGGGTATAAACTGTAGCAACTGTTTGCTACAATATCAAAGAAGAAACATATTTTTTAAAATAAAATGTGTTGAAGATGGTTAGAGAGCAGGGCACAGAAATGGGACCAGGATGGCTGGATAAAGAGGGAAGAGGGGGCATGTCATGCATCTGGCCACCTGGTTGCTGTAACAGTAGAAGGAATGTTCTTTTTTTTTTTTTTGCTCTTCACTGGAATAGCTGGGACTGGTGGTGTGTGGATCTGATTACAGCAAGCTAATCATTGCAATGTAGCAATTGGCTTAATACAGTAAAGTGCTTTTTTTTTTTTTTTTTGCTGTTGAAGAGCTGAGGGGTAAGGCAATGGTTTGTGCTACTGACACGGGGTGCTAGTTCCTAGTTGCGCCTTGTTTCTGATCATAATGATGTGTCTTATTTACCTGCTGATGAAGGTTTATTTCCTTTAACTTGATATCTGAGGCACCATTTCATCTGTGAAGAAATGGGAGTTTAAAGAGGTTTGGGCCTTTCATAGGTCAAAAGACTGGACACGTATCTCTATGGAGAAGCCTGAAGAGAATGAGTACAGAATGATGTCTGCCAGGCTGTCGTGATAACCAAGACATTTGAGGCCACTTATTTGTTTTAATTATGACTCTCTCAGTTCTCTCAAGCTGAGTGACATGTTTTACCAAATACATATCAAAAGGTGGAGACATGTATAATGCTGAACAGATGCACTGCTGAATGGCATTACACCAAACAGAAAATGGCAAAAACTGAAAAGTCAATGAGAGTGCAGTATAGTAGGGTTGATGAATTTACCCTTTTCTAGCTGTAGTGTGATCTTAAAGTTGGTGTTTATAATTAGAAGGGGGTATGGGAGGTACAGCCTTTGACATAGGGTTTGCACCCCCCCCCATATAGAAGGCTTGCTGAGTTTTCAGTTTTTGGAAGATCAGCTTGTTTTGATATAATGCCTTCTGGCAGTTTGGCCATTTGGCTTTATAAATGCATTCCACCAAAAGGTATATATTATATTCAATAAAAGGTCTGATGAGATACAAGTAAAGGGGAATTAATACTTCTTTGGCTCTAGAAGAGATGACTTTGAAAATGTTATGAACCAGATAGAAGGCTTTCTGAACTATTGCAGAGACGCGATGATCAAATGATAAGAAATTTTAAATAAGAATGCCTAGATAAATGAAGGCAGTGTCTGATGGGAGGGATGTGTCATCTATATGGATTGTGAAAATGTTTTAGTTTCCAGAATGAACTAGGCTACACATTTAATTTGAGCCCATTTGCTTGCTCCAGTTGTCAACATGGTCTAACCCATGTTAGAGAAATTATCAGTCAGTAGAGGATAAATTCATCCATCCACAACCTTTTTTCTTAATTTCTGCGCATGGGATCAGGGTGTCCCTCTAACAGTGACAATCATCTAGAGCCAAGGTTTACACTGCCGGGTGGTTAGCCCTGTGTCAGTAGTTTTTTCACACCACACACTCACACATGCATTCACACCTATGGCAATTTTAGATTGTCCACTCCATTTACTGCATGTCTCTGGCATGTGGGAAGAAACAGGAGCACCACGAGGAAATCCATGAGAATGCAGGGAGGACATGCAGACACCACACAGAAGGCACCCCAGTCTAAAATCAAACCTTGAAACTTTTGCTGTGAGGTGAAAATGCTATCTACTGTGCCACTATGCCACAAGTAGAGGATCAAATAACAGCACCCAACTGACAGTCAGCTGCAAGCATGCATAGATAACCATAGCCAGGGAATATTGACCTAAAGATCTTAGAAATAGATGCCAAATGAGAAATAATCCAACATTGATCCACGTGGCACACCACTGATAACATTTTTTGCATTCAGAAGTGGCACTTGTGATTCTAACCAGATGAGTTCTCTTAGGCAGCCAGTTAGTTATCCACTGCACAACCTAAGGATTTACACACATACACACACACACACACACACACACACACACACACACACACACACACACACACACACACACACACACACTACTCAATCATCATATTGGTTGAGAGAAAGCTTTTGGTTGAATGCATAAAGAATCTGTCATCCTTCTCTGAAGTAATAGGTCCTCTCACTTTTCTTTAATCTACCCTCTTCACCTTCATAGAATGATTGTAGTTTTCTACTACATTTCAAAATAAATATGTATTTCTTCTCATAGTGTATTCATCACAAGTTTATTTGTTGCACTTCTATCAGGTTATCTTTTTGAATATTCCACCTCTTCTCACGGATCATTAGATACAGATCTCTCTGTTGCTGACCAGCTTTGTACCAACATCAATATAATCTTGACCTTCTAAAATGTGGACTCTAAGTATACACAGTATAAACCAGATAAAGGGTTACTGCTATTATATACAGAAGCATCAACTCGTCCAGAACCCCACCATCATGTTAGCAACCTTTAAGCCTTCCCTGGCTACCCTTATTAAAAAATTGAGTGTTCCCAGATCCTGCACTGCTTCCTTGTTGTCAAGTCCACTTATTATGATTTGCTGTTTTGAACTAAAGGAGTTTGTCTTAAATTTAATGATTTGCAACACATAATTACAAAGATAAACCACTCACAGCAAGCTCTCTTGAATGTTTAATGCATGCAATTTTGATATAAGGTCTTTAACTGACCCATTTAAATATAAATAATCACGTAACACAGAGACCACTATAGGTAAACTAACAGGGAGTAAACAACAGAATTGTGTGATATCTGAAATGCAGTTTTGCCAATAAGTACCTTCATGAACAATATATAAACTATTGTTTGTGTCAGATTTAGAAGGCTGCTCAAGATTGTATCCTCCACAAAATGTAATTGTTTATGTTACCATCACTGAAGCAGAAGTTATTGTCTCAACTCATTATAATCAAAAGTTTTATTAGTTTAATTTTTGATAAGATCACCTTATCTATTTCTCTTTCAATAACTATCTGATCATCTGTCTAATCTATTCACACTCATAACAAAATTCTGAATTTTAAGCACAGTTTTTTAGACGTTATTTTCTAAAGACTCAAACAAAGGGGCTGAGCTTCAAGCTATTTTAATGTTTGTGCTGCATTTTTACATGTAATAGCTTCTACTTCAAGATGTTTGTCAATGCATAATATATAGCATGGACAATCACTCCAATATATTCCAGTCATGGTGTTTCATGTAAACAGATATGTACATTATACATAATATCATTACTGTGCCATTTGTTATTAGTCTGTACTAGTAAACACTTACTGAGTTTGTGATATGGCTACAGTCCTAATCAGCTGGGTTTTACATGTTTTATGGATTCCCATTTCCTCAGAAGTTGAGACGTAAACTCCACACCAGTGTCCCATTTATGGTACAAAAATTAGTTAGCCAGGCTGGGTAAAATGATTATTGAGACTTGGGTCTTTCAGCCACACAAACAAAGGTTACATTGCATTTCTGACTACTCCTAGTGAAGCTGTTGCACGTTTCACAGTCATATATGATGAGTCCTTATTTTTATCCTCACGTAAAGAAACTGGTTGTAGATGTTTAAAGTTTTAAGCGTATCTCAATCCATTCTCCACTTAAGGTGGTATTAACCATACATAATGTGTGCTTTTATTGTAGTGTCCTTTTTTGAAAGTTGGTGTGCTGAGACACAAAAGTATTTTTAAAATTTTCTTCTGATTCCTATTAAATCTTAGAAGCCTTTGACTAGGTTTGTGTTTGGATTACAATCATTTATCACCTAGTGTTTTTAACATGTCTGCCCTTATATGACTTAGACCAACATTTGTCCATCTGTCTATTCCTAGATGACACGAACAAGGTTAGGTTGTTTACTTACTTAAACTAGATTGGTGAAACAGAAAAAGCAAAAAAACAAATTAAGTTAAACTTATTTTGTCCTACATTAACATTACTGAAAAGATTTTATGTGATCTCATTTACTATCTGAGTTGCTAAGCAACATTATAATTTTAATCTTTCCAATAATTATGCATCCACTTTTTTATCTCCCAACTTTGCAATATTTTTACAACTTAGAAAAGTATTTCAGTAGATGCAGTTCTGACATTTCCTAAGGTTTATTGCAAAAGAAAGTAAGTTTATAAGACACATTATGTTTTATGAGAAAGAGTAAACACACAATTAAGCTCTGATTCCTAAGCATAAAATATTTGCAGACATATTTCCTCTGCCATAAAGGTTTAAAATTAACATTGTAACTATGGCAGAGTTGTTGTATAATCGCCTTTGCTCTGTTAGTCCATCAGAGCAGACGATAATATGTTACGATATCTTTTTCACCTTCTTTGAAACTATTCACAATATCATTGCATCCGTAGGATTTAAATAGTTTACATCAGCACCAGGAATATGTTAGGGTTTTGTATGACTGGTCATTGTTATTTCAAAGGATACCAAATCAAATATTCACCAGATTTAAAGAAAGTATTTATTCTGAAACCCCTTCAAAGAAAAGAAGTTAAAATATGAGGGCATTTTAACAAACATGATTTCAGTTACATTTCATAGATATTGCCCTTTTCTGCATTTAGCAAGGATTTCAAGAAGCACTTGTCAATTGTGTTTAACAAGCATTTTTTTTTATTGCTGAGTGCATCATGTATTTTTCATTTGTTGTTGATTTATCAATGTTGCTTTCTATTTGGTATATTTTTGCTGTTCTCATTAAATGTGAAACAAAATTAAATACCCCAGTAATCTGCAACAGTTGGAAAGGCTGCAGAAATACCTCACTAAAAGAAATACAGGCCTAAAGCAGATGCCCTATGCTGACCGTCTAACAAACTCCAGCTATACTCTGTCGCATATCATCTACTCAGAGGCGATCTCTGCCTAACATACAAGGCCATGTCAAACACAGAACTGTTGGACATGCTACACTTAAAGAAATCCGAATCCCTCAGAGCCACATGCTCCAGGGATCTAAACCTGGTCACCAGAATGAACAAAACATGCTGGAGGGATAGTTTCCTGTCCCAGAGACTCCCCATACTCTGGAATAGACTGCCCATACATGTCAAGCAGAGCACCTCTTTGGCCCTCTTCAAAAGGAACCTTGACGATTGGATGGGAGATAGGAAATTCACCCCAGGGATCATGTCAGCTAGACAGAGGACCAGGGAAGTAAATATTCTGGGAAGAAATAGCCAGGGAATTGTTATGGATGGGCTTGTACAGGCCCCACAGCCAAAAGTCTAGTACCAACCTATGAACCTATGAACTGCTGCATTTGATTTTGGATATTTCTTTTTGGCACTGGAAGCTCCTTTGTGCTTGTATTTCATCTTTAAATGCATTTTAATTGATAGAGAAAGGAAAGCATAGTTCTGTTACCCAGTGGTACAAATAGCCGCTATAAAATGAAAATAAATAAATAAAATTCAGCTCAACATAACTGATAAAGATACATTATTAGCATATTTACACCTCAATGCAATACTCAGTCTCATTAGATCAAAATTATATATGAGTGTTTGTATGTTCATGTACTATGAACATATATGTGCACACTTAATTGCATGAAATTGTACATGCATTTAGCTCAATGGACAAGGAATTATAAATGCGTCCACATAGTTGCAACATTAAAAGTGCTTCTCTAAGTACTCAAAAGTGTTATTTAATCAGCTATAGCATAACAGGTCTAAATGAAATTCATTAGCATCATAAAAGTAAATTATTACCCAAATAATCACATGTAATCAATATAACTCAAACAAAATTTCAAAGTTACCTTTCTCTGTTATGACTGAATGCATACAGAGATTTTGTCTAAATACATGGACATTAGTATCCCATACTTACATACATCAGTCTTTCACATTCAAGTTATTAATGTGATTAAAGTTCTAATCAGGAAAGGATTTAGGTCCATAGGCTCATAGGTGTTTACTAGGCTAATGACCATAAGGGTCTTTTTAAGCCTAGCCATGCATCCCAAATCTCTGACAAGTTCTGATACCCTTGGTAAGTGTAAGCAGGGGCTTGGGAGATGAAACATTTACAAGCTAGGGCCTGGGAGATGAACCAATTACAGGTTGCCTGTGTCCATTAGAGATGTAGGTGCCAAACCAAGGATGAATTTCCTGTTCCTCATTTTTAAGCAAGGATGTCCCCTTTCCTCTTCTTTGTTAGTTTCTCCATATATTCTTTTTTATGCATATTTGGCAGGACTTGTTCATTAAATTTCTACTATAGTTAATTATGTTTAGAAGTTTCTTTCATGTTGATTTATCTCTTCAGATTTTTGACTCTAGCTTGCCTTTAAATGTTGATAAGCAATACAGAAATATCTCATACGATTGTTGGTTATTAAATACATTTCTGTAAGACTTGGGCCTTAATTCTTCAATATAACCCCACTTTGAATTCTTAAATAAAAAATATAAATTTTATGGTTGAACTATCAAAGTAGCATATTTACAAACTATCATGCATAAGCACCGAATACTGTGGTGGTGGTGCTGCGGTAGCGTTGTCGCCTCACAGTAAGACGCTGTCCTGTTCGATTCTCAGCTAGAGCGTCTTCTTTGTGGAGACATGCATGAATGGGCGTGCCTTCGTTGAAGGTTGTGCATCAGAGCTGGCAACTTGGCATGTAAAAATCTACTACCAATCATTAGCGGACCGGAGTTCCGCTGTGGCGACCCCTAACCGGAAAAAAGCCGAAAGACAACAACATCATGCATAAGCACTGAAATGTTACTTCCATGTAAAGAAAAGGGTCAGTATACAAAAAAAAAATAATAACTGAGAAGGTGTAATATACTTTTTTTATCATTTATGCATTTATTCATTCTGCGATACCCAGTTTATCCATCTTATGGTCACATGGGAACTGAAGCTTATACCAGTGTTGACAGGACAAAAGGCAGGCAAACTCATCATAGATAGGCTGCCACTCTATCATGGATACACACACACACACACACACACACACACACACACACACACACACACACACACACACACACACACACACACACACAATAGGGTTATCCCCTGTCCCACTTTGCGAGGGACAGTCCCTGTTTGGGCAGTTGTGTCCTGACAAAAAATTGTAAAAATGGCAAATGTCCTGAGATTTTAGGACAAAATTATTTTCTATATTTTATGTAATAGTTGCATAAAGCAGTTATTCTGTGTCTAAAATACCTAAATGTTATAAGAAACAGAATAAGCAACTAAAATGCTACAAGAATAAGCTTTTATTTAGGCAAAAAAGTTAAGTTCTAACCATTGTACTGACCGTGGGTATGTGTCGGCCTGTAAAATCTGATGTTTGTACCAAAAATGTCCCGCTTTGGCCATTTGAAAAGGTGGCAACCCTAACACACACACATGCACACACATATACAGGCCATTTGCATCTACAGTCAGTCTGAAAGGTTGCCATTCTCCTCCATTTTGTTTTTAGGATGTGGGAAGAATTGAGAACACCTGACAAAAACTCAAATCAGCACTCAGAGGACATGAAAATTGCACTCAGAATTTGCGTCAAATTCTTTATTTCCTTGGATATTACAGTAGTATAAAATATTAAAAAGCTATTTTTGGAAATTTATATGGACAGATGGCTCTAAAAATGTACTCTAGAAAAAAAATACTACTAAACTGAATGGTCTGCTTTTAGGTCCCTTGACCATGGTGGAATTTTAATTAATTTGTACCACTGGTATGTCCTATCATGGACACATTTAAGAAATGTGTTTGTGTATAAGTGGCTAATATGT
Organism: Protopterus annectens; assembly: GCF_019279795.1. Lineage (NCBI taxonomy): Eukaryota > Metazoa > Chordata > Ceratodontiformes > Protopteridae > Protopterus > Protopterus annectens. Next base: position 1,744,713,376 of record NC_056732.1, on the reverse strand, counting down.
CCTTGAACTTTGATATATGTGGAATATTTGAGAGTTTGTTGCATGATACATAAAATATTGTATACTGTAGGTTGAAGGAATGAGTGCCCCGAAGACTGAAAAAAGCCACATGTCATGAACTGAAGTTCCTAATTGTAAGGTACAAAATAAGTCATGTATCTCATATATCAGGCCCCCATGTATTGATTTACTTTTCTATTTCTCTTTTTTTATTTTTACTTCGGATTACTATTTTTCCATGTGTTTATTCTGCATTAGTGTTTTTCATTCATTTTATTCTAATATGATAATTGTGTAAACTGTTAACTGAATAGGGCTATATGTATGCTATATAAAATATGTAGGTTATGAGGCATGGCCAAGAGGGCTGAGTGAGAGCAGCAACTGAAAGAAGCTCTGTAATTTAAACATTTATTCTGACTTATAATCTACTAAAAAGCAGAATTTCTGGAGATTTAAAGGAGCTAATAAAATCTTTAAGAAGGGGGAAGATAGTTGGTTCACATATTTTCTCAGAAGTAAAAATGTTTCTCTTAGAAGTTCATTTGAAGTCAAACAGCAAGGGACTGAGAAAATCCATTATTCAAAGAAAAGTGTACAACACTAAAGAAGGAAATCCAGTTTTTGATGTCAAGCATGCAAGATATCATGAGTAAAATGGACAAACTGGATTAAAAATATGATAATTTCAATTAATAAAGAAATAATAAAATTGACCACCTAAGCAGCCTAATGAAACAGAAAGTACATAAATAACAAATATAGACGAAACTTTGAATGATTATGAGTGAAGGATATCAGAGAATTAAATAAAACTGTATTTCTTTTAAAACAAAATAATTGGCTCATAGAAAAGATCAATGGCACTGAAAACAGACTCTGAAGAAGCAACTTAGAATATATGGAAGTCTTGAAAAATATTACCTGAAGCTCTTTCATTTGGAAATAAAATGGCTAATCGATCTTGTGTATCACTTGCAAGAAAGGAAAAGAAAAGAAAATGAAATTAACCTCCATGTTCCATAATAGTGAAATTTGTATCTAGTATGGAAAAAGGCCAGGTATTAAAAGCAGCCTGGGCTAGTTATCTTCAAAATATGTTAGATTTTTATTCATTTTGATGATGACTACTCCACAAAATTTATGAGTAAAAGGAAAACATGTTTACCACTGATTAAAGGACTAAAAAAGAAAGGCATAAAAATCAGGTCTATATCACTTCGTCGAATTGGCAGAAGTTCAAATACCATATGTTCAAACTTCTAACCTCAAAGTGCAAAACCATCGAAGGCTTAGAACAGCAATTTTTTTCCCCAGGGAAAATAAAAAATGCTGTTCCAAGAAACACACACACAGCACAAGCACACCAAAAAAACAGCAATCCACACACATACACTTAAAATCATATATCTAACCCTACACTAAACTGTACATACACTACTATCTATCCACTTACGCAAACCCTAACCCAAAGGTCCATCACTATCGCACACTCACCTGACCCACACCCTAACCATAACTCACCTATCCCACCCTAACCCTAAAGTCTGCCACTATCGCACACCCACCTCACCCACGCCCTAACCCTAACTCACCTAACCCACACCCTAACCTTAACGTCCACACAATCACACACTTAGCTGAACTTGACCCATACCTTTCCACCATAGTGCTGAAAATCGTGAAGCCACAGAAATGGCTTACCGAATTCTTTCCCTGGGAAAGAATTCAGTGTTCCGTGGCTTCGCGATAATCAGTTTTCAAACTTCACAGTTCGAACATATGGTGTTCGAACTGCTGAAGTTTCAACAAACTGATAGGAACCCATAAAAATCTATTTAACTTTTTTTTTTTACTCATTTTTCATTTGCTTATTTATGGCACACACACATATTGAAAAAAGCAGTTATCTTACTGGTGGATGAAGTTTGAAATCTCAACCCTTGACTGTCTGAGTTTCAACTTGCTAAAATTTGGAGTTCCTACATAGATAACCACTGTCAGCAAGTTGTGCTGGAATTGTTTCTGCTTTGGGGAAAATTTACCCCTTTTAAAGTATGTGTGACATCAGAGTTGGTATATATATGTTTGGGAGTGTGTGATCTTAGGTTGCTTGCCCCTGCAAAAACTCTTTGAAAAAATATTTTATTGGCAAGATAATTTTTTGTTAGATGGATTTTGGGGTTTCTGATCCTCAGTGCATTTGCTTTTGCCTGTTCATAGTGTAAGCTTACAGAACATATGTTTCACTACATATACCTAATAAAATTGATAGCTTTAAAATTATTTCCTGCCCACTACCTGATCACAATTCTTTAGTTATAGATTCAAAAATGAACAATAGGAATTTTTAACTGGTATTTCAAATTGTAGCTTATATGAGAAAACATGTTTTAAATCTTATCTTCTTGATCAAACAGAAAACTTTCTTAAATTAAATGTTAATAGAATGGTGAATAATATTTTATGAGGTCAATTAAAAATGTTTATCAAGGATAGAATAGGAAAAGGGTCTTGTAATAAATAAGTGAATGGTATAACGACTTCTAATACAAGAAATAATTATTATGCTAGATCAAATTAACAAAATTTAAAAACTGATAATACTGATATTATAAAAGCTTTAAAACCTAAACATCAAGAAATTCTTTAACATAAAAACAAAATTGCATTAGTGAAATTTGAATTACATATTTATGCAGTGACACCGAAAAAGCTTAATTTGTTATTGAACAGAAATAAAATAATGAGCAGGAAAACCCAAATTAATTATATAAATAATCCAATGATTAAGGTAAAAACAAAGGATATTGTGGAACTGCTTTAAATTTTTCAATATTTTCATGAAAAGTTTAATAAAAGTAATACTTTTTCTAAGTTATATGCATTTAATTTTAAATGCTTTTACAAATTTCATATATAAAACTCCTTTACCTATTCTGGAGTTTCAACAGTTAGGTTTGAAGAAATTCACTCCTATAATATATATGTTTTTGTTTACAAATAATAATTTTTTAATGTTGGTTTAACTGCGTAAACAAAGGAGTTATTTTAGCTTCAGAATATATTTAAAATTATATTATTAAAATTATATTATTTGGAGGTTTCTTCTATATTAAATATTCAGTCTATTAGAGAAAAAAATAATGACATTTTAAGTTTCTTAAATGAAAATGAGAGAAGCACATTTCCTAAAGTTTAAATACGTATTTTATTTCTATCATTTTAGGTGATATATTATCTAAAAGTAGCATATCTAAACTATATAAGTTGATAATTAATAGTAAAATTAATCTAGATCGGGATATTGGAAATGTGTTCATTCTCTTGAAATTAATGGGTTTATTATTAAAATGTATTATTGTAACATCTGTAAACATTCACTGGAATTTTTAGGTGGAATTGTATTAATAGAATATTTATTACACCCTTTAAAACATAGAGATACAACTTCAGTATGTTGGAGATGTAGCAAAACACTAAAGGCTGATAAGATTCATTGTTTATGGATTGTGAAAAGGTTGGCATGTTCTGGAAATAACTAAATTACTTTGTTAAGATTTAATGGACTGATAATTGTATACTCACAAGAGCAACAAATCTGACAAAGATAATGATTCCTTTCTGCTATAAATAGTAATCATTATATAACATTCTGGGGTCTACTTGCAGTTGCAAGAAAGTCATAATTATACAATAGAAATCAAATTCAGTACCTTTGTTTAGCCACTATTTTTTTAATTGAAAAAGAAAAACTAAAGTGAGAAATGTAAAAAATCTGTGAAACTGAATTCCTGGGATAAATTAGAAACATTATATATATATATATATATATATATATATATAGAGAGAGAGAGAGAGAAAGTAAATATGTTAAAATTGGTTGGAAAAATATGTTGGTTAGTATGAATAAGCTGTCTTGTAGTTGCATTTAATCTTTTTTTAATGAATAATGCCTTGAAGTTTTGTAGTGTTATTTAATTGGTATAGTGTACATTATTGTCAAATGAAACTAATATTTCCTTGAGCAGCATCTGCGTCATGCCACTTGACCAATAGTACAGGTGGTTATGACAGAAGCAAAAGAAAAAAAAAATTGTAAAAAACACAATATACCAAACGAAAAATACAGAAAAACCAACAGCTGTAAACATATACTATACAGCAACCTCGGACAAAATTCTTTAACGTAAAAACAGTTTAATATAAAAACTTTCATGTTTTTGTCACTCTAAGTAAAGTAACTTCTTCAGAAAACAAACAGCGGCTACACAGTAACCGCTGAATTTAAAAACTGTTGCTTAAGATCATGTGATAGTAACAGACAATGGCTTAAAGACAAAGCGATCCAAAAATAATTTACAATACAAATGTACTCCCTAATATTATTTAAATGTTAAAATATTATTCAAATATTGATTAGAAGGAAGTTGAATGTTATTTTAAATAACAACAATAAACAGGAACACCAATAGTGGAAAAGTGGCTACGAGCAGATGCAAAGCCAATATATAAAATAATAAAACACAATTCCTGCTCACAGTCAAACCAGGCTGTAAGTCAACATAAAGTAAACTATTTCACGTCTCTTCAGACCTTCCAAACTCAAAGTTCCAAACCACTTCTCTTCAGAATGTTATTTTAACTCAACGTAACCTGCTCATAACATTAGTGTTCTGGTATCTACGGTATAACAGTGGTATTTGAATAATAAATGTAAAGTGTACCAATCCAACAAACAATGTAGGAACCTACAAACCTCAATGATCTCAATAACCAGTCAGCGAAAAGAAACTAAAACTAAAATATATTAGACATCACAAAATATAACACCTAGTAAAACTCTCATGGGCTAACCATTATTAAAGTTAAACATTAAAATTATTAGTCGACATAATCAACTGTTCACATATAGTTGTTAATATTGCAAATAACAGTCAGATTAACTAATCACAATAAGTTCATCTCATAAGGTTTTTTAGTTTTAACAAACATAAAATGTTACAGTTCTCATTAAGACCAGGGAATGAAAATGCATTCAAGCCTAATTGCCATTCAAGTTCACGTACTTCAAGAAGTACTGGGTGAGGACCACCCCTAATATCTGGTACTAACTGGTCTATAGCTTGGAATCCAAAAGTATGTCCTTCATTTAAAGAAATATGCTTTGCTAGAGCGTTTTCTTTTCTGATTTTACTAATTGCATATGAGTGTTCATAAATTCTCTCACGGAACTTCCTGTCCGTTTTACCTATGTAAAACGCCAGACAAAGATTGCAAGTTACTAAATAAATAATACCTTTGGATTCACAGTTCAGTTTGTGATTAATGTAAAACTTGCCAGTATCTCTTACTCTAAACAAGTTACCAGTTTTTATGTACCTACATATCCTGCATGCCCCATATGTAAATGTTCCATTAAGTCTCAAACTAGGCTTAGTGTTTTTAGCTTCGAAAAAGCTTTTTAAATTAACTCCTCTTCTATAAACAATTTTGGGTGACTGTCCAACTCTATCCATTAGTAAGTTGTCTTTATATAAAAAAGACCAATTTTTATTGAGAATAGATTTTACTTGTTCACTATCATTGTTAAAAGTAGTTATAAAATACGCTCTACAAAAGGCTGGCTGCCTAACTTGATAGTGTGTGTCAATTTCAGTAGAGTTAGTCAGAGTGTCATTCAAGGAGGAAACCAGTTGATTAGTGTCAAAAGAACTAAAAGTTATAGAGGTCACCTCAAGTTGTTGCTCTTGAACAACTGTACTTAATGGTAATAGTGGTTGAACAACCCCTCTACGACGTTTACTACTAACTTCTTCAGTTAAGTCATCAATTAGGGAAATAGGGTAAGCTCTATTAAAAAACATGTCCTTTAAAAGTTTACATTCAACAATGAAGTCACATTCACTTGAACACATTCTTGCTGCTCTTATAAGTTGTCCTTTAACTATAGAACGTTTTTGCATGTGAGGGTGCGCACTGGAATAGTGCAAAAAAGAGTTACAATAAAATGGCTTTCTATAAATCTTAGAAAGATATCTCCTGTTTGTTGTGTCTTTCATCAAATTAACATCCAAGTAGCCAATACTAGCAGAATGAAATTTATAAGTGAACTTGAAAAATGTTGTAGTAGAGTTAAAATAATCAACAAGCTGTTGTGCGTCAATCTCATTCCCTTTAAAAATAACAAAAATGTTGTCTAAAAATCTGGTATAATATACCAGAAGAGTTTTTATTTCAGATTTATCAAAAATAAAAAGTTTTTCCCATTGTGCCATAAAGATATTCACTAAACTAGCCCCACAGGGGGAGCCTATGGCTACTCCCTGTTTTTGTAAAAAAATCCTACCATTGAACATAAAAAAATTGTTGGAAAGTATAATGTCAATAAGTTCTGTTACCAGATCAATCTCCCTTTGAGGTGCCTTTTTGTTTTTAAGAAATAATGCTATCCACTCTACAGCTTCTAAATGGGAAATGGAAGTATATAACTCGACAACATCAATGGTTAAAAAGTTATTGTCTTGATTAACTACTAAGCTGTTTAAATTCTGTAGGAAAGTCCATGAATCTTTACATACCTGTGGTTCAAGTTTCAGGTATTTTTGTAATATCGAGTCAACTAGCTTTGCACATGGGTATGTCAAAGAGCCTCTACCATCAATGAATGGCCTCATAGGAGGATTATACCTGTCCTTGTGAATTTTAGGAATTCCAAACATAATTGGTGTTTTAGGGTAAAGAGTGTTAATATAATTAAATGTATCCAAATCTATTTTAGCTTCTATAAACAGGTCACTAAAATAACACCTAATCCTAGATTGTGCAATATTCATTCCATTCACCGTGGACAAGCTGTAAGCTGCTTTGTTTAGTAGTTTCCATTTTTTCATTATAGTCAGTGATATCAAAAACAACTAAACCACCACCTTTATCTGGTTTGACAATGCGAACTTGAGCAGACCTAAGCAATTTCAATGCTTGCAACTGTTCAACAGTAATGTTATTTTGTCTATTAGTGTAGTTGCAAGCTCTTACAGAGGGTATATGCCTGATGTCAAGTTCGCACACATTTTCAAATAAGCTTAAAAGTGGGTGGAGGGGCGGATTGAACATACTAGCTGGTTTAAGTGTGTTGTTAAAATGCTCCCTATTACCTAACAAAAACAATAAATTCAATTTCCTTACAAAACATTTTAAATCCATCAGAGTTTTGCCTATATTAATGTTTTTACTCAAAACACGTGTGTTACCTTTTGCTAATATATCAATCAAGGAGGGTTCGATGGTAATCGATGAAAAGTTATAAACATTAAAATCCCCCTTAGAGTTAGTAAGAATAACAAGCTTACTAATGTCAAGTGGGTCATTTAAGGCTATCTCTTCTGGCGATTGTGCCACCTTTTGTTCCTCTGATTCTGATGGCGACCTGGTCCAGGCGTGGACCGAGTATTTAGTCCTGGTGAAAATTTGTAATGGGTCGATTGTTATTATTAACTTGCCCATCACGTTGGATATTGTTGGATTGAAGTCTTTCACTTCGTCTAACTGTGTCTGCTGTTTCAATATTGTGTTCCATGTTATCAGAAGGTGGTAAGGGATTAACAGAGTTATGGTGAAAATGGTTAGCCCATGAGAGTTTTACTAGGTGTTATATTTTGTGATGCCTAGTATATTTTAGTTTTAGTTTCTTTTCGCTGACTGGTTATTGAGATCATTGAGGTTTGTAGGTTCTTACATTGTTTGTTGGATTGGTGCACTTTACATTTATTATTCAAATACCACTGTTATACCGTAGATACCAGAACACTAATGTTATGAGCTGGTTACGTTGAGTTAAAATAACATTCGACTTACTTGTAATCAATATTTGAATAATATTTTAACATTTCAATAATATTAGGGAGTACATTTGTATTGTAAATTATTTTTGGATCACTTTGTCTTTAAGCCATTGCCTGTTACTATCACATGATCTTAAGTAACAGTTTTTAAATTCAGTGGTTACTGTGTAGCCGCTGTTTGTTTTCTGAAGAAGTTACTTTAATTAGAGTGACGAAAACGTGAAAGTTTTTATATTAAACTGTTTTTATGTTAAAGAATTTTGTCCGAGGTTGCTGTATAGTATATGTTTACAGCTGTTGGTTTTCCTGTTTTTTTCGTTTGGTTCGTTTGCTTTTTTTGCCTCGAAAAAACACAATATAACTGATCTTACAGGGTGACTGCACCTCCTGCAACCCCAACCTCTGCATATTTGCTCTCCAAGATCGAACAACTTACAAGAAGAATATTTAGAACTCCAGGATGTATATTCAAGTCTGGTTGAATTTTAATACACACATGAACTTATAGCTACGAATAATTAAATTGCAAACAATTGGAGACCAACTAGATCAAACAAAACCTTTACAGATATATAAGTTTTATATTTTAATAATTCTCTTAATTGGTTGAGATTTAGTGTAGATTTTCAGATAAGGGTCAGTTTTACTAGTAATACAGTTTTTCAGCTGGCTAGCTGCTGTTTGTCCTTTATATTACTTTTTATTCTTTCCTGTTACCTTTGAATTTAAACAGAGTGTATTTTTTCTGTAAGTGTGAATGAGATAAGGTTTCCTTAAATGATGACATGAATAGAATGATAACAAATCCTTAATGAACTAAGTCATATGGGTTTCACACTACAGCAAAAGTAATATATACCACAGGTTATTCATTTAGCAGTTTATTCAACTATTGAAAGGACAATATCATTAAGTTTTTGTTAAACCACAAATTACATAGTAAATAGTATAACATACTTGCAGTTCTGGGCATATTTATCAATAGCTAACATACTGTTTTGAAAAAGCAATACTGTGTATATATATATATATATATATATATATATATATATATATATATATATATATGTGTGCGTGCGTGTGTGTGTGTGTGTGTGTGTGTGTGTGTGTGTGTGTGTGTGTGTATGTGTATGTATGTGTGTGTATATACGATTATTCATTGTGCAGCTTATTATTAAGAATATGCTGTCCAGGTCCAAGGTTGCGATCTTTCATCTGTATTCCACAGTCATCAGCCCAGTCATCATTTATCTGTATTCCACTTTCATCAGGCCAATCATTAAATATAATACCCCCTTTCTTATATATTTGTCCAAACATTTAGCACAGCACTCATGCTCACAATGCTTTCTTATGAAAATACAAAAGAAACAAACAAAAAATGAAGGCTTTATATCATACAAGCTATGCAGACCATCTCAAAGCCTTGTACCTCTTTCCAGTGTCATGCAGGCTGCTGAAGGATACCTGCCCTGTTTACAGAACTTCAGCAGACCCTATCCTGGCAGACCATCCGTACATCCATAGTTCCAATGGGAGAATAAATACTTAATCAAGAGAGCTAAATCTCTTAGGCAACATAGATAAAACATGTTGGAGGTAAATATGTATCACAGAGGATACCACTTTGATGGAATTGTCTTTCTCTCCATATAAAGCAAAGTACTTCTGTTACACTTTTCAAATATGGTGTGGATGATTGGATAGGTAACCCCAAATTCACACATGCTTAAATACCCTGGTCCCTCATGGAGAGAGGCAGTAATTAAATTTTCTGCACATCTCTGGGTTATTTGTACTTAAAATATAAAGGTTAAAACCTTCACTGGAATGTTGATGTGGGTCATAAAGATCCTCACAGATCAATAGTATAGTAAGTGCCTATAAACCTATGCACTTATGAGTCTTGTAGTTATGCCAGTCAGCAATACTTCTGGCATAAGGACTACTTTATAAAAATGTCTACAAATGTCTGCAATTTATTAAAATTACTAAAATATGAAATTAAAAAAAGAAATACATTTCAATCAAAATAATGATGATATATTCCCAAGAATTGTATTAATGTGCACATTTATTATCATCTATTAACATTTCATTACTGGAAAAATTTGACTGGATAATATTATCTATTTCCAGCTGAGGCCTGGGGAGAAAAGTTCCACAAATAAAAGAACATAAACAGAAAATAAATATGCATAGTGTGAAAACTGATATATTGTAAATGCATAGATTAATACAAATATTAATAAATATATTGCTAGTATACATACACTATCATTAAAACAAGATAAATACAATATCAAGTAGCATTAAAATATGTTGACATGTTAGAAGTGCAAGAGTTTATTACTCACTCATAAAGCAAATGCCATACTTGAAAATTTAAACAGTGAAGGTGGTGAGGAAGAGAAGAAAGACTGAGAAAGGTATTTGTTAGAAGCAATAAGTACAGTAAATATGGGAGGCAGTAGAAATAATGAATAAAGGCAAGATTAATACTAAGGGAAATAAGTGAAACAGTAAGATAAATAAAAAGACAGGGAAAAGCAGAGATTGGATGTATATAGGTATTCGAGGAGAAGGAGTTGAAATTATTATCCAGGAGACCAGGATGTGCAAAGTCAGGAATAAGAGAGGAATTATATTATTTGCAGCTTAAATAAATGACTGTTATGCATTGTCCAAATTAGAGCAGGGATCATATTCCAGACTTTTGCTACACAATGTGAGTACAGACTTTGACCACAGTTTTTGTAAGGCTTATAGGTTTCAAGTAGATTTTTATCTGAAGATGAAGGTGACAGTTTTTGGAGATAGTGGTGGAGAATTACAGTTGTGTCAGAGAAGTATGTAAGAGTGGTACAGGATATGTACAAGGGTAGTGTGACAGCGGTGAAGTCTGCGGTGGGAGTGACGGATGCATTTAAGGTAGAGGTGGGATTACATCAAGGATCAGCTCTGAGCCCTTTCTTATTTGCAATGGTGATGGACAGGTTGACAGATGAGATCAGACATGAGTCCCTGTGGACTATGATGTTTGCAGATGACATTGTGATCTGTAGTGAGAGTAGGGAACAGGTGGAGCAGACCCTGGAGAGGTGGAGATATGCTCTAGAGAGAAGAGGAATGAAGGTCAGCAGGAGTAAGACAGAATATATGTGTGTGAATGAGAGGGAGAATAGAGGAATGGTGAGGATGCAAGGAGTAGAGGTGGAGAAGGTGGATGAGTTTAAGTACTTGGGATCAACAGTTCAGAGTAATGGTGAGTGTGGAAGAGAGGTGAAGAAGAAAGTACAGGCAGGATGGAGTGGGTGTAGAAGTGTGTCAGGAGTGATTTGTGACAGACAAGAATCAGTAAGAGTGAAAGGGAAGGTCTACAAGAGGGTAGTGAGACCAGCTATGTTATATGGGTTGGAGATAGTGGCACTGACAAAAAGGCAGGAGTCAGAGCTTGACGTGGCAGAGTTGAAGATGTTAAGATTTGCATTGGGTGTGACGAGGATGGACAGGATTAGGAATAAGTATATTAGAGGGTCAGCCCAGGTTGGAAAGTTTGGAGACAAAGCCAGAGAGGGAAGATTACATTGGTTTGGACATGTGCTGAGGAGGAATGCAGAGTATATTGGGAAAAAGATGCTAAGGATGAAGCTGCCAGGTAACAGGAAAAGAGGGAGGCCTAAGATAAGGTTTATGGATGTGGTGAGAGAGGACATGCAGGTGGTTGGTGTGACAGAGCAAGATGCAGAAGACAGGAAGAAATGGAAACAGTTGATCTGCTGTGGTGACCCCTAATGAGAGCAGCCGAAAGAAGAAGGTGGAGAATTACAGTTATAGCTGTGAAGGAAGTGTGATTAAATATAATTTTGCATGTTAAGAGAAACTGGGAATATTTTAATTGCTGGGATAGTTCTAGCTAACAGTGCAGAACAATGATGTGTTCTGTGACTTGCATGAGCTGCAAGTCTGTCTACCTTGTTGTAATGCCTGAAGATTAATCAAGATTGGAGAACCGTATAATAGACAGAAGAGTAGGTATATGGTGACAGTTATCCCTTGGAGAATTTTAGCACATTAGCATAATCCACTATCATATATTAATGCTTACTTTTAGTATTGGTCTTACTTGATAAATGGGTTTATAATATTAACATATTTGACAAATAAAAAGTATACATATATCTGATGGTGTTTTTGCTTGAGAAAAAAAATGATATACCATGTAAGTCAAATTAACAGCCATGGTGACCATTTATGTCACCAGTTTATTCCTGCAGTGTACGTCATTAAGTTTTTAAAGATATATCTGTCAACAGATGTCATTTAGGGGAGCATAATGCAAGAGCAAACATTTTATAGCTGGAGACTGATTTCATAAACTGAATAAAATGAATGGGTGTTTCATCAAATACTAAAATGAAAATAAATAACTTTCTTAGCAGTTGATGCTGTTCACATCTTCTTACACTTGCAGCTACACCACTTCATTATGTACATTATTTTTACTGCCACAGATATCAGTACTTTATAAAGAATGGCTTAATTTTTTTTACAGAAAAGATACTTAACAAACTTACAGAAGCACTTATTTCACATGTGCAATGTTCTTCAGTATGTGAGAATAAATCACTAAGTCCAAAGAGTAAGACATCATTGAAAGGGAAGTTAACACTGTTACTGAAGAAAAAGAATTTAGGCGAGATGCACTCCTGCATGGGTGGTTTGCTTTTCTGCATCTTGTATACCATCACTATGTGTACATATATATATATATATATATATTGTTGCTTTTTTTAAACCTGTGTCGCTATGTTAAACTCCTTTAATATAGCGACACAGTGTTTTAAAAAAGACTTATACTAATGGAAAAAGTCCGGGTGACCGGACCTTTTTCCATTAGTATAAGTCGATTTACAATGTGCACACTGGCCAATCAGCGTGCACATTTTGGAATATTAATGGAGGGGTCATGGTATAATAATAATTAATCAGGAGCATGTAGTGAACTGTTGATAAATGCTCATGTGGAAGCAATTTAATAGTCTGTTCAAAATCACTAAATGTACAATATACTGCTAATTGCCCTTGTCTAACCCTGAATGTAACACAACAAGTGTGCTGGTAACTTCTAGGGCCAATAAGGTCTTAATACACATCACTCATGTGGAACTTAAGTACAGGCATGTTTAGCAGGCATATGCAATGCAGAAAATGAGCGCAAAATTTTATTCACAGACCACTTCTGTAACAGTAATTTTAACAGCACAACAAAAGTAGTATAAGTAAAGTGAACTTGGTAAAAATAGAGAATGATATTGGTACCTATTTGCAGCCTACTCCCTTCACAGATGTTAGTAAATTAAGCGAATTATATCATCCATCAGCAAACTGTGCATTACTCATCATAATCACAAATTCTGTTTATAGACAGCTGAACTTGTCACAGTATGACAAGAGTATTTTAGCTTAATGCAGACTGCTGAAGGGTGGTGCAAATCCTATTTTAATGCTGTGTGACACATCCAGAAGCAGCTACAAAAAATTCTAGATAGCTATGTTCTCCAGTGTCTAACTCAATAGTTGCTCTTCGTCTTTGACTCACCTGGAAGGATCATCTACCCATTCTATTACTATCCCAACCCAAAACTGACCACACTGCAAAGTCAGTCACTCCTTTATAGTTGCCTGCTCTGCTTCACTTCTTCCTTGTCTTTTGAACTACAGCATAGTTGCAGGGGTAAAACATTTCATATGCTGTGTATACTACATTTACCTCTATGTGGCATCTTAAACCAGTATATAGCCATAATAAATAAAAAATAAACCACAAACTACCACTATGCCATTTAGCTTTGTAAACTTTTCAGACAACCTTCACAACTACAGTTACAATTTATGGTTTAAGAACAGGGCTTTTTTTTTCCTTTCTAAAACAAGTGGCACAAATGTCATGTTTTCCTTTTAAAGAAGCATGACAGATAAGTGCACAATATCAGGAGATTCAAATGTTTTGTTTCTGATCCCCTTTACCCTTGTATTGTAAGTAGGTAAAATATTTATTTGCTGTATGTGGGCTCTTTAGTGCTAAGAAACATGTAAATATTATTGCCCTTAACGATGATAGTAGCAAGAATATGTTTACTGTCTTGGAAGCCTGGTTTGAAAAATATATTCCAGATGTTATTGGAATTATGGAGTTTTGGCTGTAAACTCCAGTCTTATTGTCTCATTCTGTCAACAAACTGGATCAAAATTTCCAAAGTCGCATCGCAGTATGATGTATAACTTTGTCTAGGTCTCTTAGTCTCCAGATTTCTTCCATGCTGCTTAATGAAAAAAAATCTTCCTCTGTCCAGCAGAGACCAACACTAACTGGGTAGTATTTCAATAATTCACTGGTAGTAATCACAAGTGTGTACTGTAACTACCAATTAACAAGTGCAACTCAAAGTTTATGTGCCATTGACAAAGTGAAGTAATGTAGTCAGCCTTCAAGATTGTTGCTTTCCCTGGGATAAACATGCTTTGGAGACTGTAACAGAATCAGTACTAAAACATAATCACACACATTTCATCTAAGCCTAATACTCTCATTGCAGTCACTGAGAAGCTACCTTTGTTTGACTGGATCATCGGAAGTACCTTCCCTAGTCCCTAGCATATCTTAATATACCATTTGTTTCTTGGCTCAAACAGCAAAAGTGCTTGAGTTCACCATACCTTTCACTTTTCAAAGCACAGAAGTCACTTTCTTCTGGTCAGTGAACTAACAAAGATGACCCATGCCAGTAGACAGACGTACCACAACACAAATTTGTCATGCCTATTCAGAGCTATTTTCCCATCACAAAAAAAAGTATTTACCTGATTACAAATGAGGGACTTAAAAGGTACCATCTTATGGCTTATCCATAATCTATGAAAGGACAGCAAAAATGGAAATATGTAAATTCTCCAAAAGAAGCTTTGCTTGCTGCACTATTAAATCTTTAACAGGAAGTGCAAAATCCTATCCAGTACAGCCAAAAATACATTCTTAAAACAAGGGTACGATACACTTCTAGAAAACATGGAATTTTGCAAGGAAACTATCAGCTTTTAACAGAATGACTAACAGGTCATTTACTTTCGAGACAATGTTTTACCCGAGCCATTCCTAAAGCACATAAAGTGCAGTAGCAACCCATAGCTGACCTTATTATCCTTACAGCTGTTAATGTTTCATTCTGTTTTCACTCTATTTTTTCTTCGCTTCATTTATATTAGTTGGTGTAAAAAATAGCTAAAACGGTTCCCAAACAATAACAGAATTGCCTTTGATAACCATTCATTATAGCTGAGGACAATTTGCTTCTTTTTCTTTAGCACACATTATTAACATTTTACAGTTCACTGGTATTCTTCATGAACTATGGAAAACATATATAAAAGTCCCCTTACCAACTGTAGGTCACCATAACAATGTTTCTTCTTACAGACAAACATGACGTTTATCCCACCTTTACAATATACTTGTAAAGTTAAAAAGATACAGTTTCATCCCATATGAGAGACCATCTAGAAGTATATGGCTTATTGTATCAAGAGCAATATTGCTTCTGGAAAAATCACCACATGACTACTGCTCTTCCGTCATGAAATAGAAATTCTAACCTTTCTATTATATAAATTCAAACATTCTCCAGAAGAAAAAAAATCTGTCTTTAGCTGCCTTAAACACTAGAACATTGGGATGTCCCTCATCTGGGCCAGTTGTCAAAGAGCCTCAATCCTCACCACTGACACCAGTGGGGAATGTTCACTGTGAGAAAAATAGACACACACAGTACTTTCAGATGCCACTGTCTGCACCAAGTACGACTTCCCTTGAGTACACAGGGAATGCACACTCCAGTCCTTAGGCTGGGCTTTCTCTTCAGGCCCCAAATAGGAGTCCCCACTGACCATTACAGAGCCGAGTCCTTAGCCAGGTGTTGCAAGCTAGGTCCCCCATGACCTTCTCTGTGAAATCAGTGCTTTCAGTGTCTCTGTTCAAAGTAGCTGTCACACATACTCTCTCTGAGATTTGATTTTCACACACACACACACACACACACACACACACACACACACACACACACACACACACACACACACACACACACACACACTCTCTCTCTCTCTCTTTGAGATTTGATTTACACACACACACACACACACACACACACACACACACACACACACACACACACACACACACACACACAAACACACCTGGGAAAGGCTGGCATGGCTTACCTGCCCTGACACTTCCACCCAGACTATAAGATCTGCTGCCAGTAGAACACCTGAACCCAAGTTACTTTATAGTTCTTACCTGGATACCCAATTACACTTATTAAAATTAATACTTATAAAAATGGTAGTGTTCAACCAAGCAGAAAGACCTTCAGGAATGTGGAGCCAGAGTGCACCTAAATAAATCCAAGTACTCTCAAAGGTTAAATATTTTCTGAAAGACCAGCCACAATTAAAGGTTTAGATATATTTAAAAATAAATAAAAAACATGAAAATACTGAATATTTATTTACAATAAACAACAGAGTTACAAACACAGGAAATATAAAAAGACAACACAAATGTAAAGACTGAGACAGATACACACACCAAAAACAACATCAACATTTAACTAATCTCACCATATTTTTCTAACTGACTGAAAAATTACTATTCCCTAGTTACTTACTAAAGCAAGGCACAATGAAAGTGGATAAGTGTCTTGTCATGTCCAAGTGCACACCTCACATCTTTCACTAGTATTCAAATAGAATTTCAGTGCTGGCTACAGAATGACATCACATCTGGTCACCTGATTCTGTGGTTCCCACGATACCCCCCTTCCTAGAAACTGGCCCTGGTTTGTCACAATATACAAATAGAACATTTAGCTAAGGTTTATTACAGCATCTGGAAACTGTTAATTCCAACACTTCCACCCTTCATGCAGAAACCAACAGGCTATTCTCTGGCACACCAGGGTAGCAATTAGTTCACCACTAAGGACAATAGAATATAATACTAGCCCAAATTTTCACAGACATTGCGTCTCTGGCTACATTCAGACCTGTGAGATAAAGTCTTTATGCCCTAAACCAAGACATTTTATTTCAGGCTATTTTTCTTAAGGATAGCTGGGCTGATCTTAACTCCTTCCCTTCCAGTATCCTCTGTTAAAATATATACATTTCATCAGTTACAACAATACAGTCTGACGTACATGTATATTTCTTTTCTGTCCATCAGGGCCCACTGTTGATACATTTTTAACATAAGCAACTTTACAAGTACATTTTTAACATAAGCATCTATACAAATCATTTTGATATTCGAATGACATATAATTCTTTATAAAACTCCAGTTAGCTATGCTGGCACATGTTACACATGCACTGCCTTACTCTCCCTGGCACAGTTGGCACTAACTCACATCATCACAAACAATATGACTCCTTTTGTGTCTGCATTTAATGGAGTGTAATACTTAGTGTTTTGCTCACTGCACATATTCAAAATTGCCAAGTTCTTTAACCAATTTCATTATTTTATTTTGAACATTTTCTTATTAATGATTATATGTATTCATGAAAGAATAGCATAGAGAACAGTCATTCTCGTGTGGGCAATATCAAACTATAGAATCTGTTTTTTAATTACTCTTGTTTCTCAGAGTTTATAATTGTGTTGATATACACTGTTAATTTGTTGTATTCTTTTACAATATTGGCAAACTGAGCTTTACATTTTGTTGACAAGATCAAAGCATAGAACAACACATTCAGAGGTTAATATTGTCAGTCTTGCTTTAATGCAGATTATTAGTTTAGTCTTATATTGAGTATATCATGTTCTTTAAGTCAGCCCAGTTATTTAATTTGACTAAGATATTCTACAGTCATATGATCTTTGGTGCTTATAATAATTTTATGATTTTTGAAGTCATCAGCACAGAGGCACCAAAAAATGTTTTGTGAAATGCCTACATCTGTCAGATTCAAACTAAGAGACAAGTACTGACCCTCAAGCCATGCCCTAATCATAACCCATGATACTGCCTGTCTGATTTTCATATTCTGTCTTCCATTGTCTGTGCATTAGCCATTCTACAGTCTACTTGACCAACATACTAGGCTGTCTTAATTTTATTTTGGTTATCTGTATGCTATGTACAACCATATTATATGCCAAACTGAAGTTAATATTCTGTACACCACCCTATGAGTTCTCCTCTGCACCATTTACAGCATTTCTGTAAAATAAGTTATTATAAGTGGCAATTGAACTTTTCCTTTTAGGCATGTATTGATAGATACTGGACTGCCTTACTCTTCCAGCAGCACTTTTAATATTAGTTTCTATTTAGTCAGTATTAGAAAGCCAAGTGATAGGTCTATAATTTGGAAAACAATTGGACCATACTTTTGTAAACTGGGCTCACTATGAGAAATTTCTAATATTTAGGATTTTTGGCATAATCAAGGTTGTGAGTGAACATAGGATTCAGGTATAGGGCCATTTTCTTTCATAGTCCTAAGATATTTGTTACATCTACCATTCATCTCTCTAACTGTCTAAAGACCCCCCCCCCCAACTACAAACCTCTCCTTACTTTTCACCTTGCAAAATGGCAACTGCAACAAGCTACACTTCAGGTGCTTCCTTTAATTACACTAAACAGCAATCCATCATCATCATCTTCATCATCACCATCAACCCTGTTTTTCTATTATCTACATAGGGTTGGGGTGTAGTGTTAACTGTCGCCATCTCTCTAGATTCAGTACCACTCTCCTACCTTCTTCAAGAGTCACACCTGGCTGTCACAGGTCTTCTTTGACACAGTCCATCTATTTCTTTGCTGAATGCCCTCATTTCCACTTGCCTTCTTCCTGTTAGTCCTGCATTTTTTATCCAGATTGCCATCTGCTTTTAGACACGTGTGCCAAAACCACCTTAACCTGGTGTTTTTGATCTTCACTGCAGTTGGTGCTACTTGGGCTTCTACTCCAATGTCTTTATTTCCTTATCTGTCCCACAATGTGCATCTGACCACCCATCTCAAGCACTTTAACTCCATCATCTCTAGCTTCCTCAACTGCTCTGCCTTCACTAACCAGCTTTCTGTACCATATACTAGCACCGATTACACCTCTGTTTTGTACACTTTACTTTTCAGCTTTTTTAGCATTCTTCTGTCATATGTTACCCCTGACAATTTGCCTGCAGCCACTCTAATTCTAGCCTTGACCTCCTTATTCAGATTTCCCTTGTCATCAACCATCTCTCCTAGGTACTTGAAGCTGTTAACTTGTTCCAGTATTTTCTCTTCTATCTCATTTCTTAGCTTCTTCTGATTTTCCCCATTTGCTGCCATTACCACTGTTTTATCAGTACTCAGTTTCATCACACATGCCTTCAGTTTTGCATTCCATTCCCCTATCATTTGCTGAGGTTCATGTTTAAAGTCTGTCTGCAAAGCCACATCATCTGTATACAGCAAGTTTGTTGATCTGTTCTCTAATGTAGTCCATCACCAGTATGAGCAGCAGTGGGGTCAGAGCTTAACCCTGATGTACACCCCCATCCCTTGGGGACCCCACTGTGATTCCAAACACTGTTTGTACTTATGGCATTGTGTCCTTGTACATTGCCTTCTCTAATTCTATCAGTGTTTCTGGGATTTCAAAACATCATATTTGTCAAATGACTTCTACAAGTCTAGGAATGCCCAGTTTCAACCAAATTGGTTCCTTTTTTTGGCCTTTGTTCCCCCATTAATTAAGATTATGTCCAGATTTCTTGTGCTAAGGGGTTGAGAGCTATGACACTCACATACACGTACACATATTCACCTTTGTCATACCTACCAACTGCCTAGAATTTTGCAGACTGACCAAATTTTTGTCTCATATTTTTGGTCTGTTCCTCATAAAACATGTAGTTTTCTGGCAAATTATAGAGGAATGAAATAATAAGTTAATGACAGAAATTCAAGTTTCAGACATCATATCCTTCAGAACATGTATAGTAACACAAAACCGGTTATTCTAGCAACATTCTAAGTTTATAAGTGCAATATCTAAAAATGTTCCCTATTTTTATGGCTTTATTCCCATATTATGTTTGGCTGTTGACTTTGTTCAGATTACTTTCTCTAGGAGGTTGAAAGGTATGTGTTTAAAGACAGGGAGAAAAACATAAAATTGAAGGAGAATAGTATCAAAGTAAATAACTGCAATACCAGCAGTTAAAGCTGGTATTGCAGTTATTTGCTTTGTTACTGTTTTGCTTCTGTTTTATTTTTTCCTTCTTCTATTTAAAAGCAATTTGCCACAACCACATTTAGAGACTGGGAACTATGACAGAAGTTTGTTTTCTCTCATTGTTTATACTTTGAGGGTATCATTACAGGAAGCCCTGAAGCCATTGACTTTTACTCGGCATTCCAATTGGATGCTTAAGGTCAAAATCGTTCTCTGATTGGCTCCTTTTTCTCTCTTTGCTGATCAGCTATAATTATGATTTGAGAGACAATTATAGAATGAAAAGAGGAGCCATGACTGTTGAAAGTGGAGCAGCAGAATACAGAGATTTCCTCACAATGCAGTGCAGTTGCCCTAATGCCCTTTTTTTAACTAGCAGGAAGTCAATATAGTTACATGTTGGCCACTCTTGTATGTGATGTTGTGACTGTCGCTCACTTGTTGAACCACATGTTGGCCACCATCAATCCATTTGCCAGGCAGAAGTCTAGAATGGCCTCTACTTCTTTATTCCTTTTTTACCCACTCATGTAGGCCCAGGCAGTCCTCATATCCTATTCTGTCTCTCCTGATATGTGAATGCAGGTCATACATTATCAACACCAACTTCTGTTTACCTACTTTATCTAGTGAGCCCTGCAACTGCTACCTGAACGCATTTTTTTACTCACTTTCACAACCCTGCTGTGGAACATTGGCTGAGATTATGATTACTGCTCTATCCTCATCTGTGAGTGTCATGAGTTTGTCGCTATTTCTGATAACATTCCTCACTGTCATTGAAGCCTCTCCCTCACGACAATTCCTCCACCAATTCTAGTCTGTCCTCCTCTTGAGATGTAGGCTCTGGATTCCAAGCCAAGTGGCTTTGCTACACTGCCCTTCCATCTTATCTCCAGGATACAGACAATGTATACTCACCTTCTTGCCATCATGTCATCCACTTCCAAGCTCCATCCTGTCAGTGAACCCCTACTGAGTGTAGCAACCCTTAGTTCATGTTTTGCAGGTTTTCTGGATATACATCCAGATTTCACTTAAAAGAGCTATGCCAAGTAAGCGAAGCTGGGCAACTGGATACCAGGAGTGCTGGGTTTTATGACACACAATCACTGGCTAAAAGGCCACATAGTCCCCTCCCACCAATAGCATGGGCCCCTGGCATAGGTCAGAGTAGACAGGTCTTCAACCCACTTAACACCAGCTAATACCCAAGGCATTGCACATTCTCTAAAGACCCTTCTCACCACAAACCTCCCTTTCATTTTCATCTTGCCAAAAGGCATGTATGGTAGTAAGTAAAAGCTAGGTCTACTGTAAGTGGTTATTATTTTTTAACAGAGTTTACAATCCAAGCTATATTGTTTGATAGCAATGCATGCACCTTTTCTCTGTTACTTGTTTGTAAAAGGAACTGTCTCAGTTCAGACCACGGAAATGGCTGTGGTTGCCACCTGAAACCCCATTAACTCTATCATTTGAATTATTGGCATAATGTCATTACTACATATTTTAGCAGTTTATTAGATAACTTGTTTTTGAGCTAGACATGAGATTGCATAGCCCAACTAAATAGTAAGCATTATTAGTGCTGACATATGCACATGATTCAACTCATGTAGCATAGCTGGGGGGGGGGGGGGGGCAAATGGCTCAACCACACTGGGCACACTGTCTTGTCAACACACAACTCACCAATGTAAAAATAAAAAATATATATTTTTAGCAAAATATTTTTTTTTTCATTTTCATTCAAGGAAAGCAACAATGCATATATCATAAACGGACATCCAAGATATTATTACATGCCTCAGGTACTTGCTTAAGTCATCTTGCTTCAACATGCCCTCAAAAGACCTGTGATTGGCTGTGTAGGTAGAGGGGTTGGTGCTATGGTTCATAGGTTCATAGGGCCATAGGTAGGTACTAGGCTATCAGCCCAAGGGCCTAAGTAAGCCTAGCCAACAAAGTTCCCTGGCTTATGCCAACCCAAGAAAGTTAATTTCCTGTGCCACTGTCGAGCAGAGCCACAAAAGTGATCCCCAGGGTGTATTTCCTATTTCCCATCCACTCATCAAGATTTTTTTTGAAGAGTGTTAATAAGGAACTTTGCCTGATATAGTTGGGTAGCTTGTTCCAGAGTATGTGAAGTCTCTGGGACAGGAATCTATCCCTCCAGCAAGTCCTGTTTATTGTGGGATTTCTTTTGGTGTAGCATGTCCAACAGCTCTGGGTTTGACATAGCTTTATATGTTAGGCAGAGATCACCTCGGAGTAGGCGATATGCTACAAGGTAAAGCTGGGTTTTTTTGAGACGATCAGTGTAGGGCATCTGTTTGAGGCCAGTAATCCTCTTTGTGAGGTACTTCTGTGGCCTTTCCAGCTGCTGCAGATGTCTTGTGAGGTACATTCCAAAAGGGGCGTTGTACTCTATAATGGGTCTAATGGGTGTCGAATAGAGGGGAGCAATGACCTCTTTTTTCCTGGATGAGAACCCTTTTGTGATGAGGTGTGCCATGTAGAAGGATTTCCTGACTACTGTGGCAATGTGTTTACCAAAGGAGAGACTACTGCCCATGTGGGTCCCAAGGTCTCTTATCACACAATCGGTATGTATATGTGGTAGTTCATGGGTACAGAGTTTTTACCAAAGGAGATAACAAAGCACTTTTGGCATAGAGCTTGAGGCCATGGCTCTGACACCAGGCATCTGTCGCAGTAAGGCCCTTCTGTAGGATGTCCACATCATCTGGGGACTCGACTATAGCTCCTAGTTTGCAGTCATCTGCAAACTTCGTTAGCCAGAGGCCTTCTGTGTTAACATGTACTTCAGAGAAGTAGATACCAAACAGGAGAGATCCCAGTACTGAAACCTGTGGTACTCCACTTGTCACTGGTTTGAAGTCAGATTTGGAGTCTGCAACTTTTACAGTGTGGGTTGTGTCAGTGAGCCAGTTAGCAACCCGTCTTGTGACATAGGGATTTATACCTAGTTTAGTGAGTTTAGCTATAATTCCAGAATGGGGGATGGTGTCAAAAGCCTTGGCAAGGTCAAGATAAGCTGTGTGAACCACCTTACCCTTGTCTACAGCTTTGGTGACTGCCTCAAAGTCGTCAACCAGGTTCAGAAGGCATGATCTGCCTTTCACAAACCTGAACTGGGTGGGGTCCAGTGTTTGGAGGTATGTCTTATTTTTTGATAGTTAATGGCATATTAACTGTCTTTTCTTTCTATTACCCAGAAGCCTTATGTTTGTGCCAGACAATATTATGTGTTCACATGTAAAAAAATTGACAATAGTTTTTTCCACAAACACATGAGGTATTAACATCCCACTCTGGCAAATCAGGTCTATCACAAGATGCACTGATTTTTGCAAATACACAAACACACTGACACTGCCCCTCTCAAGCCATGTTTATCACTAAATATGCAAACATACACACAGTACATGCTTATCTACAGGCAAACTGAAGGAATGGTAAGTCATCATGGCTTTAAAGTGAAAGGCAGAACTTCTGGATAAAACCCACATAGATAAAGGGACAGCATGCAGACTCCACTCAATGTGTGTGTTAATACTGCTTTTGTCATACCAGATCCATACCTATGTAAAAGCAATCAAACAACAGAGAAACACTTTGATCCACATACACATCAATTATAGCCACTTTAATGACTGTGTACACCTCAGATGTTTAACTGTGATTAAAACATGGCCCCTGTAAAATATTCAAATTTACTTTACACAAACACACTCTAGTTCTCTAAAACCAAATTACTGACTGAGACAGGATACCTCCACCCATCATTTATTGCAAAGTTGTTGGCTGTGTACACCTCAGAAGCCCAATTAAAAGTACTGAAACCAGTATCTTTTCATCTTTGTTTCATACAAACAGAAGACAATGCATTTATGCAAATCAAATCAGCTTTGTAGAGCTGGATTAATAAGCAAATGATAGTAGGGTCTGTTATTCTCATTCACAGACCCACCCCATAGCCAGCAATGAAGCTACTTTTCTGTGTGTATACATCTGTGATGTCCAGCTATAACACAATAAAAAAGAAAATATTTAAATGAAACAAGAGCCCCAATAGTACATTTCAACTCCATTTCACAGAAACACACACTTGCTTGTCCAGTCCTTAACTGTTGTCTACATCTCTGGCAGCCTGCAAGATTTGTGGACTTTCAGCTGTCTCCTATTTGCAGTTTACCTGTCTAGATCTTGGACAGGATGGAGCAGAAAGCCTGCAAAATGAGTGGTCAAGTGCACAGCATCTTCTTCCTAGTGCACCATAGCTGCAACCACTTTGATCAGGGAGGTGGACACCGTAAAGAAACATAGCATGTCTCTACTCTAGAAAAACAAACATGTAAAAGTGTTGGTTAAGTGTTCCTAACCAAATGGCATCCTAGGTAGCAGCCTAGTTCATCTGTGTGCAAGGCTGGTCATGGCTCCCCCTACATGTCAGGCAAAGCAATATTCTTGCCACTTTCAAAGTTTAGCTTGTAAATGGATGGACAGTCAGCATTAGCTATTCATTGCAACCATGTATAACTGATTTGCATAATTTGTATTTCTGAATAGGACAGATCAATTACCTAGGTGTAGGAATTAACTGTTGTTGTTGTCTTTTGGCTTTTCCTGGTTAGGGGTCACCACAGCGGAACTCCGGTCCGCTAATGAATGGCAGTAGATTTTCACGAAGCCGAGGTGCCAGCTCGAAGTTCAACCTTCAACTAAGGCATGCCCATTTACGCATGTCTTTCGAACGCTATGGTGCAAGAAAGACAGTGTCTTGGCTGTATTGTTGGCACACATAGTGAGCTGAGGGATGTAGTGTTTTCCCAATCAATATCATTCATTGTGGTCTCATTTGGTGTGTGGGGGGAGAGAATAGGGCAGAAAAAAACAAGAGTCTGAAGTAAGTAGGGTCACTTACTAGTTCAATTTTTGCTTGTGTATGCATACATTTACAGACTGCTTAAGGGGTTGTTGGGAGGAAATGTTTCATTTGGTGCTTGTGCATGTATGGAGAGACTACTGAAGGGGTCATCGAGGGAAATGTTTAATTTTATTGCTTGTGCTTACTTGGACATACTACTGAAGGGATCGTGGAAATGTTTTATTTTGGTGCCTGTGCTTATCCGGACAGACTACTGAAGGAGTCACTGAGAGAAATGTTTCATTTTGGTGTCACTGGAGTGCTTGACAGACTAATGAATGGGGCATTGGGGGAAATGCTTTATTTTGGTTCTTGTACTTACTTGGTTAGACTACTGATGGGGTTGTTGGGAAAAATGTTTCATTTTGGTGTCACTGGAGTGCTTCTGCATACTTGGACAGACTACTAAAAAAACCTATAGGAGGAAATGATTCATTATGGTTTTATATGTGTGCTCAAATCTACTGAAGGGATTGTTGGTGGAGCTATTTCATTCTAGTATCATTTGACGGCTTGTGCATCCATGGACAAATTTCTGAAGGGGTCATTGGGTAAGTGTTTCATTTTGGTGCTTGTGTCTACATGGGCAAGCTACTGAAGGGACCTTTGTGGAAAATTATTAATTTTGGTGTCATTTGAGTGCTTGTACTTACATGGACAAACTACTGAAGTGATCACTGGGGAAATTATTTAGTTTGATGTCAGTGAAATACTTGTGCATACATGGACAAACTATTCAAGGGATCGCCATGACATTTAGAGAAATAAAGGAAACAATGCAGCTATACAATGCTTGATAAGCAGCAATGCAATAAAGGCAAGCATAATTTTAATGTATATTCTTCTTGATTTTAAAATAAGAATACAGTACATCCTTCCACTATGACTCACAGAAGATTAATCCTCCTAATGATCAGGCTTACCGAAATTTAATAGTTTTTTTGGGGGGATGCAGCTTACCCTGCATCCCCAATGTGGGTCGAGCTCCCCACACCCTGCAAATTTATTTTATTAATCTCTTCTTGGTCATTAAAAAAGTAACACATGTCTCTGTCTCTCATAAAAGCAGTGTCAGAGGGGCATACCTCTCAACCTTGTAGCACAAGAAATCTGGACAAAACCTGAAATAATGGGGTAAAAGGCCCAATAACAGTGACAGCTTTTAAATATTGCTCTTATAAAGTTTAAACTTAGAAAGTTGCTAGAATAATAGGAATTGTATTAGTATGCATTTTCTGAAGGAAATATAGTCAAAAACACAAATGTATATATACACTCATGCCATACAGCTTTCTGCACACAATCTAACCATTATCCACTACCTTAATCATTTATATACTACCTTACAAGCATCTCCGGACACTGTATCACACCCCTTTCTCTCCACCTCTCATAACACTTCTTTCATTAATATACACATGGCCATCATCTTACCAAGCCTCCACCTTTTACTATCCACCATCTACATTCTCTCTATCTCAACTCACAATGACTGTAAGTTAATTGCTACTGCTTTGTTCACTCACAACAGTAGCTCAAGAAACAGAAAAAACTGGCTTGACACCGCTGTATGGATAAAAAATTTAATAAAATGTTCCAACACAGTAAGCGCTTTCGGGTTCACCAACCCTTCATCAGACAATGAAACACATACAATCTCTCATTTAAAAAAGAAGCTTCAGCCAATCAAATATTAATGATTTACCCGCCTATTTTGTAGTGCAGGTTTTAAAGGTATCCTGTCATTTAAACCTCGATTTCTATGTGAAGTAAGTGTGATGATCCATTTTGACTCTAAAGACTCAGTGTGTAGCTTAATGTCCCCCCCTCTAACACCCAACCTAACATTAACAATAGCTTTAAACATAAAAGTATGTGTAGGATTCTTCTCCACATGCTTATATAAAGCATTCTGTTCTACTCTATTCCTAATGCAGGTGAGATGTTGTAATATTCTAACTTTCAGCATGTTTGTTGTCATCCCTACATAGTAAGACAAACATTTTTGACATTCAGCAATATAAACCACGTGTGTTGTTCTGCATGTTGCTCTAACTTTAAAATTAAACCTTCTCCCATCCACTGGATGTGTGAAAGTTGGGTCCTTATTAATGCTGGAACAAGCTTTACAGTTACCACATGGTAATGTTCCTGCTTTACTCATCCTAGTGTTGTTTCCAGGGAGACCCTTTTCTTTACATAGTAAGTCTTTAAGATTGGTGTTACGTCTATACCCAAACCTAGGTGTATGACCTACAATCCCACAAAGCTTATGTGATGTCTTTTTGTTTTGGAGAGGAGATGAGCATCAGTTACACAGTTTTTTAGATTACCTACATACCACAACATCGTTTTTAGAGGATAAGCTTTGTGGGATTGTAGGTCATACACCTAGGTTTGGGTATAGACGTAACACCAATCTTAAAGACTTACTATGTAAAGAAAAGGGTCTCCCTGGAAACAACACTAGGATGAGTAAAGCAGGAACATTACCATGTGGTAACTGTAAAGCTTGTTCCAGCATTAATAAGGACCCAACTTTCACACATCCAGTGGATGGGAGAAGGTTTAATTTTAAAGCTAGAGCAACATGCAGAACAACACACGTGGTTTATATTGCTGAATGTCAAAAATGTTTGTCTTACTATGTAGGGATGACAACAAACATGCTGAAAGTTAGAATATTACAACATCTCACCTGCATTAGGAATAGAGTAGAACAGAATGCTTTATATAAGCATGTGGAGAAGAATCCTACACATACTTTTATGTTTAAAGCTATTGTTAATGTTAGGTTGGGTGTTAGAGGGGGGGACATTAAGCTACACACTGAGTCTTTAGAGTCAAAATGGATCATCACACTTACTTCACATAGACATCCAGGTTTAAATGACAGGATACCTTTAAAACCTGCACTACAAAATAGACGGGTAAATCATTAATATTTGATTGGCTGAAGCTTCTTTTTTAAATGAGAGATTGTATGTGTTTCATTGTCTGATGAAGGGTTGGTGAACCCGAAAGCGCTTACTGTGTTGGAACATTTTATTAAATTTTTTATCCATACAGCGGTGTCAAGCCAGTTTTTTCTGTTTCTTGTGCTAGATTGTGGACTGGCAGACTTTGGCTGAGGCACGGAACATTGATTGTTTTTCACAACAGTAGCTCACTTCTCTAACTACCATAATATTCCCAGATCATATCCCAACTCCATCACAAACACATATGCATTTCATCACAAAACCCTTTCTCTCCCTTTCTACCTTTCCTTCTCTGTACCAATATACATTCTGAGATATGTTCTCTTATAGATATATTAAAGTTAAGAATAGCACTTTATCAACAGCATTGAAAGTCAGATACAAGTACAAATGACTCCATACCACTACTCACCCCATCTCCATCCTGAAACTTACTGAAGATGTTCACCCTAACCCCAGACCCACATAACGACTACTCAAAAGATGGTGAACTATGCCTGAGCAGGTTGAAGCCAGATGAAACACTGGTGGAGGTCCATAGTGGTCCTAACGTGCAAATCAGTCATCTGACCTGGGTATAGAGGTGAAATACTAATTGAACCATCTAGTAGCTGGTTCCCTGTGAAGTTTCCCTCAGGATAGCTGGCACTCAGCGGGTGCAGTTTTATCTGGTAAAGTGAATGATTAGAGGTCTTGGGGCCAAAATGATCTCAACCTATTCTCAAACTTTAAA
The DNA here is from genome assembly GCF_019279795.1 of Protopterus annectens. Taxonomy (NCBI): domain Eukaryota; kingdom Metazoa; phylum Chordata; order Ceratodontiformes; family Protopteridae; genus Protopterus; species Protopterus annectens. Next base: position 1,744,684,564 of record NC_056732.1, on the reverse strand, counting down.
TGGGTAAGAAGCCCAACTCACTGGCTTGGAGCTGGCCATGGAATGCGAGTGCCCAGTGGGCCACTTTTGGTAACCAAACTGGCACTGTGGGATGAAATGAATGACGGGTTAAGCTGCCCTATGCCGATGCTCATCAGACTCCAGGAAAGGTGTTGTTTGATATAGACAGCAGGAAGGTGGTCATGGAAGTCAAAATCTGCTAAGGAGTGTGTACCAACTCACCTGCCAAATCAACTAGCCCTTAAAATGGATGGTGCTGGAGCATTGGGCCCATACCCGGCCATCATCACCACTGAGAGCCAAGGGGGCTACTCTTCAAGGAGTAGGAGGGCTGCTGCAGTGGCACTTAAGCCCAGGGAGATGGCCCAGGTGGAGCCACCATGGGTGCAGATCTTGGTGTTTGTAGCAAATATTCAAATGAGAGCTTTGAAGGCCAAAGTGGAGAAGGTTCCATGTGAACAGCAGTTGAACATGGGTCAGTCAGTCCTGAGAGATGGGTGAGCACCATTCGGAAGGGATGGGCGATGGCATCCATTGCCCTTGGCCGATCGAAAGGGAGTCGGGTTCAGACCCTCGAATCCAGAGAAGCTGAGATGGGTGCCTCACGGCGTCCAGTGTGGTGATGCAAATGATCCTGGCAGGGGCCCCTGGGAGAGTTCTCTTTTCTTTGTAAATGGCAGTGTGCTCTGGAATGTGTTCACCCTGAGACAGGGGCCCACATCCTGGAAAGTGTCAAGTTTCCAGCAGCATCAGGTGAGCTCTCACCGGCCATTGAAAATCTGGGGAGAGGGTGTAAGTCTCATGCCAGACCATACCCATAGCTGCAGCAGGTCTCCAAGGTGAACAGCCTCTGGCATATTAGAACAATGTAGGTAAGGGAAGTCGGCAAGCCAGATCCGTAAGGATTACTTTCCAGTGCTCCAACACAATGTTTCCATCAGGTGATGAATCTAACCTCATTCTTTTCAAATAAATTAATGATATTGATGCATGTCTGGAGTTTTATTCCCCAGACATTCTAATTGCCACTGAAACCTGGCTAAAACAAGAAACAATTGACAACAAAATTATTCCCCCAGATTTTAACATGTTCAGAAATGGACAGAAATCTTAAAAGAGCAGGTGATATTGCTATTATTTAGAAAAACAACTTAGAAATAACTCCAGAACATCAAAATATCTTAAAATTTAATAATGGTGAACTTCTGATTGCATACCTCAAAATCAACCAAAATAAATCTATATGTATCTCTACACCTCTACTATATCCCACCAGACAACAACATCACTACAGCCAAAAATATCCTACAATGGTTATCTGACAACATTCCCCAGGAAACCTTCATCTTAGGTGACCTAAATATAGACTATCAATGCATAAACAGCAGCAGCCCCAAGGCCTTTTTTCACTTTTTTGGCTTCACCCAATTAATAAGTTCCACCACCAGGATAACAAAAGCACTGACAGGCAGTCTAGACCGGACTGAATATTGACAGACAAACCCCATAATGTAAAATCATATGTTTCCTTACCAGATTTGATAAGTGACAATCTCTCACCCTATGTAATCAGACAACAGCATGGTTCACCCAAATAAATAATCTATAAACAAGTATGCAATTTAACCAAATTTGACAGACACATTTATTACAGCCCTGCCCCACTACAACTGGAATATATTAAGAATAATGCCCCCAGATGAAGCAGTTACTTAATTCAGTTACACCTTCATAAAATATTTAGTACCAGTTAGGATAAGAAGGGTAAAATCTAACCCAGTGCAATGGTTGACAAAAGACACCAAACAGCTCATGCTGTAAAGAGATAAAGCATGGAAAGAAAAGTAAAAGAATAAAACACAACATGTCTACCAATATTTTAGATATCCCAGAAAACGTACCAGGATCCTTCTTAAATATGACAAGAAATTGTACTACATTAATCTCCAAAAAAAAAAAATCACCAAAACAAGACCAAACTTTTTGGTCATCTCTAAATAAATGATTATACCCTGACCATACCAGTACAACCTGCTCCTCTGCTTCAAACAACAACGAGTCCATTGCCATTCAGTTCAACACTCATTTTATCCCATCAGTCCTATCACAAATTAATAACCACATCACATCAGCCTTCCAACTTCCTTCTGTTCTTCAAAGCAACACACTCCCCAGGATTCACGAATCCTCCATGTAAGACTAAAGTAGTCTTACACGGAAATGCCAGTCGAAGAGTAAGATGGCAGCACGCCATACATATTAATGAGGGTGCGCTGCCAAAACTCAAAGGCTAACACGGAGCATGCACGAGTGCAGGGGGCGCGCCGGACTGCCAAGCAGTCCAAAAATCCACGCCCCTGCAAGTCTCACAATTGGGAAATGTCAACTGACATGAGCGAGTCCGTTCAAATATGTACATACCCAACACTACACTCCCCCACATTCTAAACCCCAGTACAATTATAAAATGTAAAACTTTTATTTTTTTCTTTTATTATTCCCAATATAGCTGCCCGTATTTGCGTGGGTTTGCCCATTGCTTAGCTACAGTTAGCAGTCAAGACATCGAAGAGGATAATAAGATACTTATATGCAAATTAAGCAAAACAGCAATAGCGTAGTGGTAGAACCTTCGCACAAAGAGGAGGCATTCCCGGTTTGAGTCCCACCACTCCCCTTTTTATTTTCTGTTGGAAATCTGTATATGAAAAGAATTCCTGACATTTATCAATGAAATTATAGTAAAAAGCATTGAAATGGCCTATGTAGTAGTGAATGAATTATATATATATATATATATATATATATATATATATATATATATATATATATATGTAAAAGAAAGTGAAATGGTTATGCATACTGATGAATGCATAAGTAACGTATCTTAAGCAATGTGAAGCACTGCTAAGCAAAGTTTACCAGTATTAAGCACATTTCAGTATAATTGCTCATAGCTTAGCACTGCTTTAACTAGCACAATAGCTTTGCATGGAGCTGTGCATCGCGCCAAATGGCACAGACAGAACATGTTATGCTTGTAGCTGTGCACCGCGCTAACCAGCGCAATGGCGGGCAACGTCGGGCAATGTCAAGCAATGTAGAGCAATGTAGAGCAATGTTGGGCAAAGTTGAGCAAAGTCGGCTAAACTCAGCCACACCTCCTATCTGGTCTGGCCAGTAGTAAAATAAAAAGCAATGACAGGCCTCGAACCTGGGATACTGTGCACCATAATCACAGTACGAAACCACTAAGCCATGACAGGTTTAAATATGGATGCATTTCCAACACACTCAAACATGAAAAGGTTTGCTCTTAGCTGAGATTTTTCAAAAATGGCCAATCACAAATAAGTGTGGGAAATGAGGCATATTTAAGCTCCATGGGTGGGAATAATTGCCATAACTGGTTGTAGCTCCCATCTGCAGACAGTATGGCCGGTGCTGGAGAGGGCTCTCATTTTCGAGCGCAACAGTGGAGCATTGAGGAGTCAAAATATATGGTTTGGCTCCTTGTCCATCATCATGATGCAAGACTCCTGCAGGGCCAGTTCCAGGGCACAGAGTAGAAAGCAGAAGCCTGGAACCAGTTAGCACATGATCTCAGCAGTGCCACAGGTGTCCCTCAGACTGGTGAGCAGGTCAGACACCACCATGCAGACCTGAAGAGACGCAAGGAGGAACAACTGAACCACTGGATACAGGAGGCCCGTGGAATGCCAAATGCCCCACTACTGAGTATGTAGCCATGGAATTAAGTATGTAAGAATTGCTATTGTAGTCTATATTATGGATAGGTATGTCTCAATATCCCTTCATTTACTTCACAGCTGCAGGTGTCCGTGCTGTGAATCAGCAAGCCTATGCAGATAGGCTGCTAAGGCTGCGCCACCAGGCAGGTTAGTAAATATTCTGCATGTGTGGTCATATAAAAGAAGTGAGAGAGCCTGAAAAAGAGTGTTATAACCCATTATTAAAGGTAAACAAAGTGTGGAATAACTTATCTGCATGTACTGTCATATAAAATAAGTGAGACAGCGTGAAAAGGTGTTGTAACCCATTAATAAAGGTATAAAAAGTGTGGAATAACTTCTCTGCATGTACTGTTATATAAAATAAGTGAGACAGCGTGAAAAGGTGTTGTAACCCATTAATAAAGGTATAGAAAATATTGAATAAAAGACCTCTGCATGCACTGATATATCAAATAATTGAGAGAGCCACTAGAAAAGTGTGTAATGTTATTAATAAAGGTATAATTCCTTGAGTGTGCCCGTGTCACTTTCTTTGATATGTTGTTGTACCCTTGCATAATAAAAATAGTACTGTTGTATTAAGTGCAGTCAACCCACACATGGGTAGGCCCATGTAAAGTGGATGAAGGGAGTGCCAGTAGCTGTTAAGCATATATACAGTCCTCAACTGTCGGTTAATGGTCAGCATGTACTTGTTAATCTGGCACATAAGTAGCTTGTTAATGTGTTCCCCAGAAATGTCAGTATGCTGCTAGAAATGTAGAGGCTGTTAACATATACCTGATAATGTCACCTGAACACATCCAGATGTGTAGATACATAAATATAAATGAAAAATATAAATATGTAGCAGTAACATCTGCATCCAGGACAGTTTGTATGTCAGATACAGGTCAGGAATATCAAGAACTAGCAAAACTAATTACACAATTTAATGGACATTGCCTAGTGTAATAATACATGTAGGGGATATTTAACTGCAGTCAATAGGAATGTAGTGTAAACTATAAGTATAAATAAGTTGTTAATGGGGGTATCTTTATACACCCTACTGTATGTGCATAAACAATGCAATTCCACACCTCAATGGGTATGTCTAATTTCATAACATTTGTTGGGACACATGTCCTATTGTTATATAAATATATGCATATACTTTGATGCATGTGCCCTGTTCACATACCACAATCTTGGTGGCCTGTTGCCACCAATCAATCCTGCATGCTGTTGGAATGTCCACTGTTGTTCTGTATATGCATGTGTTATGCTTGTTGTTCAACTGTTGGAACTCTGGTGTGTTGGGTTAATGGAAATACTACTGTATGCTGTTACAACTAAACTGGAATGCTGTTGGCTATTACTAACCCATATTGTCATTAAATCCTCCTAAACATAGAACGTATGGGAAGGCCAGTCGCAGTGGACCTACCTGTCCCACCTCTGCTGGTGATGGCACCTGGCACCAGAAGTTCCAGTGCCTAGCCTGGGACCCCCTCCTCCATTGGTCCTGTGCCACCTTTGGGTTGAAGCACTGCAGGGGATGGGGCTCATCCCCCCTGTGCAAGCCTGGGTAGAGGAGGGCCACCTATCACCCTCCGAACTGTCCGGGCTGTGGTGCGTAGGGAGATCCAGCGTTCAGTCGCTGATCCTCTACGCCAGCTCGAGGCAAGAGTGGTGTGACTCACAGGTGAGCCTGCCCCTCCTATGCAGCCCCCAGCACAGCCACCCCCGGGCTGTGAAGGTGCAGTGATGACTGCTCATGGTTGGGGATCTCAGTTCCACTGTTGCCATCTGTGGGCTCATGGGCTTGCGATTTCCAAACACCCTTCCCCATCAATGGTGTTCACCCACCTATGTGTCATACTCCGCCCCTGTATGCATCTTGTTTGTCTTGTCTGTTTACCTCCCCAACCTACCTCCCAAAATATACCTACTTCCCCTACCCCACATTCCACTCTCACCAGAAAAAAAAAAATGAGCAATCTGCACCCAAAAAAAATTATGCCCCATACATAGCTGCCCAATTCGCACACATGTCCGCTGGACACAAACAGAAATTTAATTGGCAGTACAACATACTTTGTTGTCCTCACCCCTCTCTCAGGTTTGGAAGGTTTCAAAATTCCATTCAAATTACTAGTATATGCACAGCTGTTTCTGTTAAAGAAATGGGCAGCTATGGACCTTCCCTACACCCGTCCTGCACATCCCGAGCTGTTTTCCCTACTGTCTTTCCCTCTTTGTGCTCCTTTTTTTCACCACTTTCCTATCTCCCCATTTTCTTTTCTTTCAAAGAAATGAGTGCTGGGGTTAGCGGGAGTAAGCACATTTAAGCAGTCGTTAGCGGGTTTGCACGCGTGTGCGCATGTGTGCGCTTAGCTAAGCTTCACGCAAACCTGTGCAAACCCGCTTACAACTGCTTAAAAGTGCCTTAGTCACTCTGTATGTCAGGGCCCTTGTTCTGCTCAGCAGCAAAATAAAATACCTCTGTCAGTCTCGAACCCCAGACCTTGTACACACTAAATTGCATGAAGTACCACTGAGCCATGGTAAACATATGAAAAATTGGTGCTGAAACCAATATATCATGCATCAGAATGAGTGAATGTAAAGGTCAAATAGGAATGCCATAACACAAATCCTGTTCTGTGGATCTTTAACAGCAGTTCTTGTTGAATTGCATTACATGACAGTGAAAAGAGAACCAGCCATTTTAGCAGGAAATAATGTTACAGCAGCACTTTACAACCCCACACAGTATTATAGCAGGACAAACACTAGCATACCTGACTAGGGTAGAGGCCATACTCCCCAACTGTGACAAAATGTAAGAGTTAGACACCACTTGTACTTCAGGAAATGTGTATTAATCCATATGCTCTGGTTCTCACAAAATCTCAACCTAATGTTACTAATATTGTAAAGGTGTACCTCACTTTGACCCTCTTTACCCTGAGTCTGTTCAACTATGTACCTGAGTGTTTGAGAGGCCTGGCAGAGGCAGAAACACACAGGCATATCAGCTATTCTGCTGTTACACACTGTGCAAATTGCTTTGGAAGGAGTTTCAGAAGCATACCAATATGTAGGAATACAACACTGAAATACTAAGGGATGTAGCCATGTACTGGTAGCAACCAACTGTGACAATGCCATTGTTCCAATGCTGAAAAGACCGGTGTGGTGCACAAAGAATAACAGAATAACCTCGGGCTACCATCTGGATAGGTCCACAGTTGGGAGCTACGCAGACAGACTACTTGCCTTGGTAAACTAACAGGTACACAGCAACCCTTTAAGTCCAGCAAGATAAAGTTCACACATTAAGACATAATACTCACTGTCCTACTGCACCCCTACCCAAATGTACAATAAACCTGTGTGTTTAGAGTCTACCAAGGATGTAGGTAGGCATACTCAGTACAGAAATTTATACAGTTTTCTTGAGCAGCCTGTGCTAATGCCAACAGTATAAAAGCACAAACTATTCAAAAGTGAGTGAATAAATATTCACAGTAGAGCAGTTCACAAACATTTCATGTGCCAAATGAATACATCTCAATAACTACTTTTGTATGACAGTAAATTGTATAAGTAGAAAAGAAACCACATACTCCCATGTATCTTGTGTTAGCATATGTAGGGGTGAGTACAATTATACACTGACAACTGTGTAGTGGAATTGGCAACATTCAGGTCTGAGTACAACAATTATATCACTGGCTACACCCCTAGCTTCAGATATAAGGACTATACCAACCTTCTGACTTACACAACGGTCACCACAGCAAACAAGCATGGGCTCCACTCTGGAAAGCTGAAAGCGCTACGCCTACGTGACATAGCATTTTATAGCATTGGGTTGCTATGACAGTGAGTACTACAATTACCACACAGCAGGCTGCATGCAATTACCAAATGGTGGCCACCAATTGGTGCAGAGGCCATCACATGCACATGTGCAGATACCTATAAAAGCATGCTGTACCTGCTGGCCACACATGCAATCATCCCATTGCAGATGGTGTGTGAGAGAGAGAGAGAGAGAGAGAGACGCACACACACACACAGACAGAGAGAGTGAAAGAGAGACTCACACCCTCACCCACACCAGTGAAAAAAAAAAATAAAATAAACTAATTAAAAAAAAACATAAAAAAAAAATTATATTTAGCCAAAGAGACAGCTAAGTGAAAAATACAAACGCAAACAAAGGAAAGGTATGTAACAGATATCTATTTACTGGCATGTAGTAGATGTATTTGAGGACCACTCTACATACTTTGAAACATCAATATGTGTGGCAGCAGTAAGTATCTATGCACAGATGCCCTGCATAATTACTGCCATGGACATATCAGTGTGTAGCTGTCTGCATTGGGACATAACTGTGATATATGTAGCTCAGCATTAAATGTCAAACATCTGAGCCATGTTAACTGTGTTCTGTACAGTAGTGTGGACAATGTCTGTTTGGGGGAGTAGTGCATACAGCTATATAACCATGGATGTGACAGAGTAACAAATGTATGATAGTCATATCAACATGTAGCTTAGCATTGGCAACAGCTGTACTAGGCTAGTATGGTAATTAAGCATTTGCAGCTATATATGCACCCTCTAATATCAATGTGTGCTCACATGTGACACCTGTTCATGTTGCAGCAAGGCACAACAGGTCAGCCGTGAGGTACATGGACTTACAACAGTGTGGTCCTTGTGTGTGTATGGCACACACATATGGAGAGATCTGTCAGTGTCAGATATATTAGCATCTGTACATGTGCATAGAGCAAGGGACATACTGCAACTGTTTGTAAAAGGTGGATACATATATGTTGTTGAAGGTTGTTATGTGCATATTCCTATATAAGTTGTAGTGTGTGGCAAACCAGACAGCATACAGTGCTGGTATATGACATGTGGTGGTTGAACGCTGTGGATATGATTCATCAGGTTTGCAGTGTTGCAGCCAGTGAGGCCTGCCAAAGCTACATGGGCTGAGAACACCTTCAATGCATTCCGCACAACACTGTGCAATATTATGACATAACTGTATACCTCACAACCTTCCCGTACTCAATATTCCCACCATGAAAGGTGGACTGTATATGTGCCTATATGTATAGCAATATGTGCACCAATGGATGTTCATATGTATGTGTGTATATATAAACATATATATATGTATAGAGTGAGTGAGAGAGAGAGAGAGAGGGTCATATTTACTGCAACAGATGCTTGGTGACAAAGCCATGGACTGAAGCTCAATGTTGACACTGCATTGGCATCCCTCCTTGCAAAAACTCAGTACCCTTTAACTACCACATAGGTGGTAGTCTACTTAACACTGAAGGTGTGATAAGATACCATGGGACACAGGTGGACAGTAGTCTCCCCTTAGATTGTCAAAGTGCCATACTAGCCATGTAACCTGTCTGCATGGCACACGTAATCACAAAAGGTGTGTCATCCAGGGAAATATAGGTCAGTGTTCCCCTCTACTCCACACACAGAAAACCCATTATAGAGTACAATGCCCCATGTGGTATGTACCTCACAAGACATCTACAGTAACTGGAAAGGACACAGACATACCTCACAAAGGGTAATACCGGCCCCAAACAGATGCCCTATGCAGACCGTCCCACAAAACTACAGCTAGACTGTGTCACATACCGTCTACCCAGAGGTGACCTTTGCCTAACATGCAAAGCTATGTGAAACCCAGAGCTGTTGCACATGCTCCACTTAATCAGATCTCAATCCCTATGAGCTACATGCTCTAGGGACATAAACCTTTTCACCTCAATAAACAGCACATGCTGGAGGGATAGATTCCTATCGCAGAGACATCCCATACCCTGGCACAAACCACCTATCAATAGCAAATGAAGCTCCTAATTAGCAGTCGTTGTATATAAACCTGATGATTGTGTGTGAGATTGGAAATACACCCCGGGAATCACCTCTGTGGCTCTACTTGACAAGGCCACGTGGAATGAAATCACCCATGTGTCAAAGGCCAGGGTAGCGTATGGCTAGAAATCTATAGGTCCTAGGGCCAATAGCCTATAACCTACCTATGAACCGATACACACCCACATGTACCTGTTGCAATAATTGCTTTGTGAGGTTGACTGAGTGTGATGGTGAATGTGTTGGTGAATGTGTCCGAGTTCTGTATATGTGTGATAGCTAAGTGGGAAACTGTTTCTTTCATGGTATGTAGTGTCCTAGCTGTGATCCCAGCAAAAGATGTGTATGCTATTGCTAGGCACAAAAAACAGTATGCCAGACGGTCTGACGTAATGTGTTGGTGTCGACTGGGGTGTCCCATTGTAGGCTACAGCAGTACATGTATGCTTATTGAGTGTTACTGCTGGTGAATCCAATCCCTGAATGAACTGTAGTACTACCTGAAGCTGTATGCCTAAACAGCACAGCAAGGTGTATGTACACATGTCCTGGACCCACTGTTTCATTTGTTCCCCGTAGTCCTCCAGATGACATACCTCAGACATAAGGTCTTGTACCTACTGACACACAGTACTGTATGGTACACAGGTAAAGGTCATGTGTGTTGCCATACCTTTGTGTCAGGTATGTATGTCTGATGTATGTGTGTGTATATGCCTGTACCATGGCCTCGGTCATATGTGTGTTATAGGATATAGGTGTGTATCTAGCAACATGTATAGTGTAGTACAGCAGTATGCCACCCATATTGACGAATGAGCACATATGCTAGGCAGGGGTTTGCCATCAATGACTAATGTGGTATGCTAGTAATACTGGGACTGGACCCTACAATCATTGCAATGGATTGCATGTTACATTATGCATTAGCATGATATATACCCCCTGTGGCCAGGTGGTGCATTGTGTCACATACAATGTGCCATATACTGTTGTATAGTCTTACATACTGGTTAATCTTTGTTGCTGTGCAGAACATGGTTTGATATATGGAGTGTGCCAGGCACTGCCAGGCAGTTGTGGGTTGAGCACTGATACGTGGTATTAAAAGTGTTTATCCTTTGACAGCCAATAGGTTGCTACATATGGCAGTTAAATGATATCCGTACTTTAGAATATTAAGTGGGCCACTTGACTTGCTCACACATATTATTTCTTTGTCTTCCAGGGTCATGGCCCACCATCGTAATCCCTCATATAGCACAGCAGAGGATGATGTGATAACGGACACCATGGTTCAGCACTACACCATGCTGTTCTCAAGAACCAGCCAGGACCAGCATGAGCGGACTGCACTGTGGCAAGTTCTTGTTCGTAGGGTAAATGACGTAGGCATGCATAACCGGACATATGACCAGGTACGCCATCACTGCAGTGATTTAATTAGTCATGTCTGGCAGCATGCGTCTGATATCCATAGACAACAGCTTTCCACAGGTGGTGGGGTAGCCATCCATTCCCCCCCTCACCAGAGTGGAGGAGCTGCTCCTGAGCCAGGTGGCTCCTGGCCAACAACAGCAGCAACAACAACTGACATGCATCATCATGGAGATTGGAGCCACCCAGCAAGTTGACATGGAGCGTGCAGGTAACATGGCATAGCTGTACATCACTGTTACCTCTATTGGTAGATCATGCTTATGTGAGATGTGTTGTGTGTAGTTACAAGATGTGGTGCCTAGTGTTGTGCAATAATAATATTTTGGAATATAATATGCAGGCCTGTGACTGTCAACAGTCGTACTACTGTAAGATTGCAAACACACAGTAGCAATGCCACAGTTGTTGCCACTGACAAACTGTCTCATACCCTTGTAGGTCCCTCTGGTGTGACAGCAAGGCAGCAGACCCATGCTGGTGAGTGTGTTCTACATTTATTATTGCTAAATAACTGTGCATGTCATAGGTGAGGTGTAGGCCATGTACACGTCACACACCAGCGCATAATGCATGCTGTGCATATTTGCTTTGAGACTATGCGCATCTCAGTAACGTGAGTAGCTGACTCAAACACATGCAATACACAGAGCATCCCACACAGTTGTGGCAACACTGTAGTGGACGTTGGATAGGCACAGTCGATACACATGCACACAACACACACAACTGTGTCATACGCAGTACACGTTAACATGCTACACATGGCGTATTCAGACACACGCTGTAAGGTCACACTTCAGTATCCCAAATGTCATCCACACAACACACATAACATACCTGAGGGGTAGAGTCCTCTCATGTGGCTGTGCGACACTCTTCAACACATAACATATCCATGTTAGGTAATGCCCCCTACTGTGCACCTTATGAACCCGTGTAACAACTGTCCATGAAATGGTGAATGTAGCCATAGTACTGCAGTTCAGGTACAGCATGCTATGTGCCGGTCTAGCACACATTAGTAACCTTGAGTGACCACATGATGCTGCATGATGATGTCACATGGTACTACACCACATCCAGTTACAGTGGCCACAGTACTGCACATATCATTAATTGCTATGAACCTCAATGTTGTGTGTGTGCAAACATATGCACCAATACACAATCTGCATAGCAATCACCATTTGTACAAAGTGACACACATGTCTTGTAATACTATTGAGTGTATAGGTCACATGACACACATTGTGTATGTGTGAAGTCTAATATTGCAGTTGTGTGGTAGCATGCCATGTCATGCTTGGCACTAGCATGTCCACAATATGTCCTACACTCACCATAACCACTGTACAATGTTTATGTTGAGCAATGGTATCCCATCAGGTATACATGCACCACTCATCCTGTGTGTATACATAGCATGCATGTGCTAAACCTGTGTCCACAATTGTCTGCTAAAGACACAGATGCCATAATCAGAAATGGATATCTATGTGACACACTGATACACATCCAGCCATGGTATGTATACCTGTGAGTAATGGTGCACAGGACATTGCAGAGATGTTAATACTTGCACAGCAGTGTTGTGTCAATGTACACATTGCGTTCCAGGGTGAGGCCAATCACTGAACAAAACACACATGCATCAAAGCCATGTATACTGTTATTAGCAAGGGCTGTCTGCACTCACACTGCATGCTGTTGAGCAACACACGTCCTGCATGCTGTCACGTTTGATATAAATGTTTGGCTTGTGATACTGTACCCGACCATCACATGCTATTGAGTATGTTCTGTATTGCTGGTGGTGTGTGTGTCTGTGTGTGTCTGTGTGTGTCTGCTGTGGTGAGGAATGTATATGTGTTCATGTGTACATGTGTGCATGTGTGCATGTGTGCATGTGTTCATGTGTGTGCATGTGTGCAGACATCATGTACAGGTCGTAAAGTGTGTTTCCTGTCTCCCTCTCACAGAGGTCTTACAACCTTGCGCATGTTCCAGGCTGTCATGGAGGCACAGGCACATATGGAACGGTACACCAGACAGGGACTAAAGGCACAGAGGGCACATAACACCACGTTAAATTACAGTATCCATGACTTAGCAGGTGCCATTCATAATTACACTAAAGTCATGGATAGACGTTGGAGTGAGACATTAGATGTCCTCTGCAATGTCATTTGCATGTGTCAGGACAGTGCAGGACGGGTGAGATGTCAATGTGGACATATGCTAGCAGCATCAGCAGCTGGCTATAGCCGCGGACGTCCCTCAAGTCACAGCCGCTCCCGTAGTGCCAGTACCAGCCCCAGCAATGTTGGGGCTGGGCTGTCCATAGACCGCCCTAGAAGACCACATGCACGTGGCTCTGGACAGTCCCAGCAGGGACCTGGGCCCAGTGTACATCCATCTACCTCTGGGGATAGTACCCAGTCAGGCTTAGTACCTGATAGTGTCAGTAGCACCCCTGCCAGGCACAGGTACTGTATCCGTGGCCAGAGACAGTGATCTGTAAAGCTTGGCAGGTACAGACTGTGGCTGTCCCACAAATACCTGTATATGGCAGCCACATGGTGGAACTGTGTGCATGCAGACACACACACACATAAACAACACAACTAGGGCTACCACATAGACGCACACATTACATCAACATTGGTCCATAGCAGTACTCTTGGCCCTCACACACACACACACACACACACACACACACACACACACACACACACACACATACATGTTGATTGTATGGCTCACTGTAGGCCTCTGGCAAACCAACGACACACCCTGTGCATATGATGAATCCTGTGCCACTTCCTGTCATCTGTGACATCGATGCATGAACAGGCTACCATGGTGCTGATGCACAGGGTGACTTAATAGCAGTATAGCAATGTTAGCATGTTGTCAGCAGTAGAGTGTGATGATATGCTTGAAGGTGTGGCTGAGCAGGCATGATGCATGTAAGCTATAATTGTCAATGTAGTAATGTTCACACCAGTGTTAGTTCCAATAGTGTATAGTCCGCCCACGTGCCACTTTGCTGATGTGTGTAGTATTGGCAGCATGTGTTAGAAAGTGGACAGTATGTGTGGGATGTGTGAGGCACAGATTTGCAGGTGTACATTTGTGAACATGGTGGAGGTGCACTGTCTGCATGTACGTGCATAATGGACACATGGGCAGGGTGACATGCCCTGTATTACACAGTAACACTCCATAGTCTCAATTGGTGGCCAGTATGCATTGTACTACACACATTTCAGAGCTTGACTACACATGTGTGCATGACATGGCTAGACACTGTGCTATGGGTGATACTAATATCTGTCATTGATTTGCATTCTGGTAGTATACACAACTTCAACAGCCTGACCATAACCAATCGTTAGATGATGTCTTGACAACTGACACACAGATGTAGGACACACAGTAACATTTGGACACTTCAGGTACTATACTAAGCCAGTAACCAGTGGTATTCACCTGCACACATTACTGAGACCACTCCCATTTGGCATATAGCTCTCTTAGGTACAAGCAATCACAGTAGGGATATGTCCGTCCGCGTGTGGTGATGCATACTGTGGCCTATAATGCATTATCCAGATGACACACACATCCTCCACAAGGGTATCATACAGACAGATCCCTGTTGTCAAACCCATGCTGTAAAGCTGTAAGCCAAACAAAGCATAGTTATCCACCTTTACGGAACATAGTATCCCCACAGTACCACATAGGTAGTAGCTACCAACATGAAGAACACGTACCGATGTGTACATGCAACCAAGTGGTACATCATCTCTCCTTTGATATTCACATTTCCAAAGGTATGTTTGAATCCCTTGGTGGATCACATGAACAATAAGGGGTCTGCATGCATATCCACAAAGGTTGTTGTACACCAATAATGAATAGCCATCAGTGATGGACACTGCTGCGTTTGAACAGGTCTGACATCTACCTCGGCCATAAACACTCACTCACACAATTCTTTGGAAACCGTAATGAGTGTGTGTGACACAGTTGACCTAGGCCTGGGATCACTGCAGTGGATGGCCTTGTCACAGGCATACAGATGTGACCTAAGGTCTGGAAAACAGCAGCACACTCTTGAATAGATTACATATGTGTTCTTGGAGAAAGCAGGGTTCCCACACATGCAATAATTGAGGTCACATGTATGTATATGTATTTGCCACACAGCTACCTCACATGTGCAATGCACATACTGGTGTCATACTGATATATCATACAGTAGTAAAAGCAAAACCCAGAACCCATTGATCAACAGTCTCACACACATCAAGTACACACACACTCGTCAAGTGCAGGTTTCAAACCCTCAACTAACTGCTTTATATTACTACAGGAGTACGCATTACCATGACGCGCTATACACATTACTGCAGGTTTGTTTTCCACAGGTATATTGGTAGGGTGGTGACATCATCAGACCTGACAAAGATTAGTATACCACTTTTAAGGTGTTTAACTACTCTCCCAAAAGGTTGCTCCTTTCCAAGGAGATCACACACACACACTTGTCAAGTGTAGGGTTCAAACCCCTACCAAACTGCTTTAGGTCATTACAGGAGTATGCATTAACATGACATGCTATACGTTTTATTGTGGGCTCTTTTTCCACAGGTATATTTGTAGAGTGGTGACATCATCAGACCTGACAAAGATTAGTATACCACTTTTAAGGTGTTTGACTACTCTCCCAAAATGTTGCTTCTCTCCAAGGAAACCAGATACAGACACACACTTGTCAAGTGCAGGATTCAAACTCCTAGTAACTGCTTTATATCACTACAGGAGTACACATTAACATGAAGCGCTACACACATTACTGTGGGTATTCTGCCCACAGGTATATTTGTAGGGTGATGACATCATCAGACCTGACAAAGATTAGTATACCACTTTTAAGGTGTTTGACTACTCTCCCAAAAGGTTGCTCTTCTCCAAGGAGATCACACACCTGTCAAGTGCAGGATTCAAACCCCTACCTAACTGCTTTGTGTTATTACAGGAGTATGCATTTACACGATGTGATATACACATTACTGTGTGTTCTTTTTTCCACAGGTATATTTGTAGGATGGTGACATCATCAGACTAGACAAAGTGTGTTACATTAGGTGACAATGGGTGAGCTACATAGAAGGAATGTCTGAACACATTGGCCATGTGATCATCAAAGGAGAGTTCACTATCTAACTGAGTCCCCAGGGCCTTCATGACTTTCTCCATACATACTGGTGTACCACCTATGTGGTAATTTGTTTGCACTTTGTTTTATTAAAACAGGATGACTATGCATTCTTTGTCATTCTTGTTGGGGCATTGTTTTGTCACCAGGTATCTGTGTCTGTAAGCCCCTTCTGGAGAATGTGTGTGTCAGCCATAGAGTCGATTATGGACCACAATTAGCAGTCATCTGCAAACCTGTTCAGCCATACTCCTTGCATGCTTGCCTGTACCTCTGAGCAGTGTCCACTGAACAGGTGGGGTCCCAGGAGCAAGACCTGTGGGATGCCATTTGTGACTGGCTTACAGTCATACATGGCACCCGCAACTCTGAACATGTGTGTTTGATCTGAGAGACACTAGGCCACACATCCTGTGACATAGCTGTTGATGTTCAGGCTGGTAAGCGTGTCCATAATGACAGAGTGGGAAATGGTGGGTAAAGTCCTTAGTGAGGTCCAGGTGGGCTGTGTAGACTACTTTCACCTCCATCTATGTCCTTGGTGACTGTTTGAAGTATGTCAACTATGTTTAGGAGGCAGGATCTGCCTTTAACAAGGTGAGCTTGTGTACAGTCCAGTGTGTGGAGGTCCCCATTG
This sequence comes from Protopterus annectens, assembly GCF_019279795.1. Taxonomy (NCBI): domain Eukaryota; kingdom Metazoa; phylum Chordata; order Ceratodontiformes; family Protopteridae; genus Protopterus; species Protopterus annectens. The sequence goes on along the minus strand of NC_056732.1, from coordinate 1,744,667,586 downwards.
TCTCTGTTTATGGGTTCCATGGCAATTTGATCAATAACTTTGTAGACCAGGCTGAGTAGGCATATAGGGCAATGGTTTCCAGGTTCTGTTGTGGCACCCCCTTTGTGGAGCTGGATGACTGTTAGTGTATGACATTCTTTGTGTACATACCCTGTGGTATGATTGAGTCTGGGCAGTGAATGTAGGTGAGGGTGTAGTTCCTTTTGGGCCTAGTGTAAGATGCAGCCTGGGCCACCATCCATTCCCATTGATGCTGTGTTCTTGGCTTTGGAGAGGGCTGTACTTACCTGCATGTCCATGATGTCTGGGGCTCTGCATCCTTCTGTGATGGACACAGGCCCTTTTGGGGCTGATGGGGGGAGGTTTACACTGAACTTGTCCCCCAGGATATGGCCAATGAAAGTTGGTTCAGTGTATTCCTTGCCATTTGTCAGTAGCTGACAGCATATTTGGAAGTTGACACCTACATGTCTGGTAAAGCTACAGCAGGCTTTGTGGTTGTTATTCTTATAGTCCTTGGCAATTTGTCTTTTGACAGTGTCATTGACTTATTCCATGAGCGATCATTGCTACTTCCTAATAATGATCAGTGATGTCTTTCCTTTAGTGAAGTTGGCTCTATCAGGTGTTAGTTTCCTCCTTCTGTTGTCTAACTTATTTATGGCCAATGACCACCAGATTGTTTTCTTATTTTTGGAGGAGTTCATCTTGGTTTTATTTGTGATGTCTCGATCCATGCATCCCTGTAGATACTCATAGGGTGCACTTGTAACTGATTTTGCAGATTGTATACCATTCCTATAGCAAGAGGTCTTTGGAACCTTCCACTTTTGTCTTGGGATGTGTGCAGTTTGCTTTTGAAAATGTCTTCGCAGTGGTTTCATTGGCTTGGTGGGGTTACGTGATGTGGATGTCCAGTGTGATTAATTTATGATCTGATATTACCAGCGAGGGTTTTATCTCTGTTGTGGAACACTGGTACCCCATGTTGGTGATGATCATGTCCAGTATGGTGTCACCTCTAGTGGCCATGGTGACCAGCTGTTCCAGGGTGTTAGAGCTTTTAAACTCTAGGAAACATTGGGCAATGGACATTGTACACAAGTGATTCTCCCACTCAATGTTTGGGTAGCTGTAATCACCTCATATAATGTTGTTTGATAGGCCCTTGATATATTCCATTGTTCTCAGAAATACTGTGTGAGGTTCCTGTGACAAGGTAGGTGATCTGTAGAAGGCTACAATCTGATGACCAGCTTTGCCCAATCTTAGTTGCACTTGCATGGTCTCCATGGCCTCATGCTGTGCCACTAACCTGGAGGTGGGGGTATCCATAAGGTAAATGTGTACACCCCTTACTTTTGTATTTCACTCATGGTTTTGGGTGCAAAGGTCAGGAGGATTGTGAGTGTTTTATGTGAAGCATGTCCAACAGCTCTGTATTTGATGTAGCTTTGTATGTTAGGCAGTGAACACATCTGAGTAGGCGATATGCAAGGGAGTACTGATGGAGCATTTTGTGATAGTCTGTGTATGGCATGTATTTCAGGCTGCTAATGCTCTTTGTGAGGTATTGCTGCAAGCTTTCCAGTTGGTGTAGTTGGCATGTGAGGTACATAGCAAAAGTGGCATTGTACTATTTTATAGTTCTAGTGAGTGATGAGTAGTGGGGAACAATGTCCTCTTCTATTCTGCATGAGACACATTTTGTGATGGGGTGTGCCACATAGCAGGGTTTCCTGACTACTGTGGGGATGTGATCATCACCATTGTGTCCAGTGTCCACCTGTGACCCAAGGTCTCTTGTCACACTTTCAGTGTTAAGTATACTACTGCCTATGTTGTCGTTCTTGGCTACAGAGCCTTAAACAAAGGGGATGACAATGCACGTTTTGGCATTGAGCTAGAGCCCATGGCTTTGACAACAGCCATCTGTCTCAGTGAGGCCCTTTTGTAGGATGTCCACATCTTTATTGTTTACAATTATGGCTCCTAGTTTGCAGTCCTCTGGAAACGTCAGTAGCCACAGACCTTCCATGTTGAAGTTTACTTCAGGGAAGTAGATACTAAACAGGACAAGACACAGGACTGGACCTTGTGGTACTGCACTCATCACTGGTTCAGAGTCATACTTAGAGTCTGCTACTTTCACAGTGTGTGTTCTGTCAGTAGGCCTGTTGGCAGCACATCTTGTGACATAGCAATTTATACCTAGTTTAGTGGGGTTATCTATATTTCCAGAGTGTGTGGTGGTGTTGTAAGCCATGGCAGGATCAACATATGCTGTGTGAATCACCTTACCCTTGTCGACAGTTCTGTTGACTGCTTCAATGTCATCTATCAGGTTGAGGTGACATGATCTGCATTTTACAATCCTTACATGGTTGTGGTCCAGGGTTTGGATATTACAAATGTAATTTTTATATGTTGTATGATGATAACTTCCATGGCCTTGAAGAGCGTGCTCATCAGGCTAATGGGCCGATTGTTCCTGGGGTCCGTGGTGTCTCCACCCTTGTGTAGTGGGATGACCGTCACTGTGCACCATTCAACAGGCACAAAGCATGAGGTGAGGCTATGACTGCACATGGTACGTCAGTGTGGTGCCTGTTCATTCTGTGGTTTGTGTGGAACACAGCCTGTGAAGTTATCTGGTCCCATGGCTGCTGTGATACTGGCTTTGGAGAGTGTTTTTTACCTGTGCAGCCTTGATGACAGCAACTTTGCAGTCTTCCATTGTAGAGATGTGCTCTTTCATGGGTGAGAGGGGGGTACCATTAACACTGATCCTATCTGCAAGGATGTTGCCAATATCAGTTGGGTCTGTATATTTAGTGCCATTGAGCTGTAAATCAGAACAGATCTGAGTGTAGCCATCACATGGACTTGTCTGTTCGGCAGAGATTTCCTGAGTAGACAGTAAGCAACAGGGTACAGATTGGGTTACATTCAGTCTTGTTGCATGGGGCTACTGTTTGAGGCCAGTAATCCTCTTGTTAGGTACTTCAGTGGTCTTTCTGGCTGCTGAACGTGCCTAGTCAGATTCATCGCAAGTGTGTTGTGGTACTCTCTGACAGGTCTGATGACTGATACTGGGAACCTCCTTTGACCTACATGCACAGACCTTGGCGGTTTGTCTGAACACATAGCATGATTTTCTGACAACTTTGTGAATGTGTTTCTGGTAGTAGAGATGTCTATCCACATTTGTCCATAGATCCCTTATTATCCCCTCAGTATTTGGCATGTGTGTGAGCATGACCAGTATGACCTTTCAGTATGTTGTTGCCTGAAATTTGCTTTGTTTTTTAAGTGTGTGAGCATGCCCAGTATGACTTTTTTGTGTGATGCTGAATGAAATCCACTACATTTGTTGGAGTGTGTGAGCATGCCCAGTATAGACATTTATACTATATGTGTATGGAAAATCAAGTTGTATTTTTACAGCAGGCCTCACCTTTATGTCATAGTTCAACAGGGATCATGTTGTGCCTGCAGGGCCTCCATGAGATACTTTGCTTAGACTTATCAACTTTTCTACATACGGGGGGGGGGAGCTATTCTTTGTACATTTCTACCCAGGGGCACACTTGATTGTTACTGTGAGTGTACATATGATGAGGGGTTCACCTGACACTTGTACACATTTGCTATGCCTGCACTGCTATGTACGGTACACCATTTCAGTCTGTACTGTTGCCTATTGTACTGGCTTGAGGCATACTACTGTACTACACTTCTTAGCGTCCAATGCCACATATATTAGATTGCAACTTCATAGCCTACACAGCCCACATAACACCGCCTGGCCTGATGTTCTCTGTCTGCATAGGCCTGTGGGGGAGGTTACCCATATGCATCTTTAGGGGCATGTTACAGTATTTATTTGTGTTTGCATTACTGTACAATTTTCCTGCTGTGTTTGTGCTACTGAAATGCTATTATGGCTTAGCGGTTCAGTATTGTGACTATAATGCGCTGTATCATGGGTTTGAGCCCTGTCACTGCTTTTTATTTTCATGCTCAGCAGACCACACTGCTTAAGGGACAGTAAAGCTAATATGAGCATGTTTACCTGTCTTTGCTCGACTTTGCCCGACCTTGCCCAACATTGCTCAACATTGCCCGACATTGTGCTAGTTGGCACGGGCAATTTTGTTTACATATTTTAAATATTAGTAAATGCTGCTTAGCATTGCTTTATATTGCTTAAAACTTGGCAGTCATGCCTCCGGTGGTGCTGCAGGGCTGCCTATGTCGGATGCACATACTACACTCCCTATACATGTTTGAGAATAGGTATTGTCGAGTTAGGCATCCCTTTTATTTTATGTGTGAGTCAGAGAGAGGTATCATTTCCAGGGTTCCTACTGAGCCAGTGTATGTGCTATGCGTTGCCTCTTTACCAAGGCCAAGGCATACTGGACATGCTTCCTTCTGCCTACTGGGGCAGGCTCAGGTTGTTCCTCCTCCGAGTCACGCTGTGCCTGTGCAGGCCTTGGCAATGGTGGGGGGCTGTTTGGCCCTGCCCCATGCTGTTCCTGCTGCAGCTGTTTTTGCAGGATCATATTGTGTAGCATGGCACATACCATGACAATTTGAGTACATGTAGTTGGTGAGTACTGCAAGGCTCCACCAGATGTGTCCAAACACCGGAACCATGACTTGAGCATCCCAAACACACACTTGATTACATTTCGTGTTTGTGCGTGTGCCTCATTTTGGAGTTCTTGTTCAGGTGTGTGTGCATTTCTGATGGGTGTCATCAGCCACGGCTCCAGTGCGTATCCAGCATCTCCCACTAGGTGACCATCAGGGATGTCCCCATTGGCAAATGTCTGGTACAACTGCATCAGATGCCAGATATGGGGGTTGTGGTAGCTTCCAGGGCAGCCAGCACACACATTCAGTATTATGCCCTGGGCATTGCACACAACCTGGCAGTTGATGGAGTGGAAGCCCTTTCGGTTGATGTAGGCCCTACCCCGCTCACTGGCTTGTGCTTTGATATGTATGTGCGTGCAGTCAATTGCACCCACTACCTCAGGGTATTCCGCTATTTGCTGGAAGAGATGCATATTGCTGGCCAATACCTCACGGGAATTGGGGAAATATACATGATCACCGACATGTGCTGACATGGCATTCAGGAACTGGTGCAGTACTCTGGATGCTGATGCCTGTGAAATCCCCATCATATCACCAGTTAGTCTGTGGAAGGTACCTGTTGCTAGTATTCTTAGGCCAACACATACCTTAGTGGTTCAGCATTGTGACTATAATGCGCTGTATCATGGGTTTGAGCCCTGTCACTGCTTTTTATTTTCATGCTCAGCAGACCACACTGCTTAAGGGACAGTAAAGCTAATATGAGCATGTTTACCTGTCTTTGCTCGACTTTGCCCGACCTTGCCCAACATTGCTCAACATTGCCCAACATTGTGCTAGTCGGCACGGGCAATTTTGTTTACATATTTTAAATATTAGTAAATGCTGCTTAGCATTGCTTTATATTGCTTAAAACTTGGCAGTCATGCCTCCGGTGGTGCTGCAGGGCTGCCTATGTCGGATGCACATACTACACTCCCTATACATGTTTGAGAATAGGTATTGTCGAGTTAGGCATCCCTTTTATTTTATGTGTGAGTCAGAGAGAGGTATCATTTCCAGGGTTCCTACTGAGCCAGTGTATGTGCTATGCGTTGCCTCTTTACCAAGGCCAAGGCATACTGGACATGCTTCCTTCTGCCTACTGGGGCAGGCTCAGGTTGTTCCTCCTCCGAGTCACGCTGTGCCTGTGCAGGCCTTGGCAATGGTGGGGGGCTGTTTGGCCCTGCCCCATGCTGTTCCTGCTGCAGCTGTTTTCGCAGGATCATATTGTGTAGCATGGCACATACCATGACAATTTGAGTACATGTAGTTGGTGAGTACTGCAAGGCTCCACCAGATGTGTCCAAACACCGGAACCATGACTTGAGCATCCCAAACACACACTTGATTACATTTCGTGTTTGTGCGTGTGCCTCATTTTGGAGTTCTTGTTCAGGTGTGTGTGCATTTCTGATGGGTGTCATCAGCCACGGCTCCAGTGCGTATCCAGCATCCCCCACTAGGTGACCATCAGGGATGTCCCCATTGGCAAATGTCTGGTACAACTGCATCAGATGCCAGATATGGGGGTTGTGGTAGCTTCCAGGGCAGCCAGCACACACATTCAGTATTATGCCCTGGGCATTGCACACAACCTGGCAGTTGATGGAGTGGAAGCCCTTTCGGTTGATGTAGGCCCTACCCCGCTCACCGGCTTGTGCTTTGATATGTATGTGCGTGCAGTCAATTGCACCCACTACCTCAGGGTATTCCGCTATTTGCTGGAAGAGATGCATATTGCTGGCCAATACCTCAGGGGGATTGGGGAAATATACATGATCACCGACATGTGCTGACATGGCATTCAGGAACTGGTGCAGTACCCTGGATGCTGATGCCTGTGAAATCCCCATCATATCACCAGTTAGTCTGTGGAAGGTACCTGTTGCTAGTATTCTTAGGCAAACACATACCTTGATTTCCATTGCTATGGGTTCCCCTCTGTTGGCTCTGTGTGTGTGAGGCGTGACCTGCACAGCTCAACAATTTGCTGCAGGAGCTCTCTGTCCACTCTATAACGCTCCACTATTTCCAGCTCATGTAGCTCCTGGTTGGTTACCCTGGGTCTGTACACTCTCCTCCGTCTCCACACTGTGGGTTGCTCAGCAACATTCACAATGGCACCACCCTCAGCATCTTGCACATGTTGCCTTATAATAGCAATGGCAGCCCCTAACATTTTTTTGTCTCAGTTAAGCTTTTTAAGTTTTCACTTCTCTTTGCATACTGCAGTGTTGCAGTGTTTCTGAGTAAAACATGGGGGAATGTTGTTTGCAGAGTTTTAAGTGCTGGGCTGGGCTGGGCTAGTGTACTGCCTGTGTAATTGGCTGATTCTGATTGATTTCACCTGGCAGCTCTGCTAGCTCTCCTTGGTTAACTTCCTACTACTACTTTTCCTTCCTTTTCCCTTTCTGTTTCCACAGGGGGCAGCGCCACGCAAACAAGCGCAAACACGCACACACAAGCGCATATGCATGCAGATAGCCTTACACAGGCTTAGACGGGTGCACATCTGCGCACACAGGCTTAGATAGTCTTACACAGGCTTACACGGGCTTAGACGGATGCACATCCGTGCACACAGGCTTACACAGTCTTACACAGGCTTACACGGGTGCACACAGGCTTACATGGGTTTACAGGCACTTGCACGCGCGCACACAGTATAAGCATCTTTGCAAAAAACTTTGGTGGTGGCCACAGCGTACACCTTCGGTTTCTGGCTTTCAGTTTAGACAACTAGGGACATGCCTCTTCCAGTCGTCAGTAACTCACAGCAGACACATGCCACTCTGTTCCAATGGGCTTATAGTCTTTGATACATACCCCCCTCATGATGTCACCTATCTACTACTCTGTTACTCCCCTAATCCTACTCTTACACTCTAGGGACATGGTTCACGTAGCAGGGAAAATTGGGATTCACTATCCTTATACTCATTTGCATAGGATTGCCTACTAATGCTTGGTTACATCTCTCACACTGAGCTTCCCCCCTTAGAAACCACTAATCAGTAGCCATGTTGTCTTCAGCCTGCCATTCACTTGCATGGCAGATGTATATTTGTAATAAAATGCCTATTGCTGGCTTTTATTTATTTTTGTTTTTTTACAGCACATCAAGTTTGCGCGATGCTGCGCTATGCTTAAACATCAGGGATCGGGGAAAAAAATTAAAATTTTTTTTGCAACACATATAAATGCCAATGGCCTTCTATTTGGCCATTGGGATGCTTCCTCAACTGGATGCATCCTTTATTTGGAGCTGTCATTGCTCCATTTTGCTATTTGCAGAACGGTACTGAGTTACCAACCGAGTACATTTCTGCAAATAACAATACTCTTACTCGGACAGGTTAGTGTTTCCTGGATCACAAATTTACCTCATTTGCATAGCTTTCAGCAGCAAATGAGGTAATTTGCATAACCTAACACTGTCCGTGCAAGAGTAGTTTTATGAGCTCTCATGCACGCCCCTGCCGGCTGTTTTTGGATCGCTCGGCAGACATATTGGTTTCTGGCGTCTTACACTACTCTTAGACTCTGTGCAAGCATTCATAAATCCGGCCCATTGTCTTACCCAGGACTACACATATCAAATTAGCTGTTACATACCTCCCTTCCCTTCCTCTCTACAGAAATGTAAAGATGTGATTCAGTCAATTTTATCACACACAAACAACAAGAAAAATGTAATTATTATAGGTGACTTTAATATCAACATTTTCAGTCCATTAATTTAGATATTTTAGATGACCTCATTCAACAACAACTGACACAACTAGCCAGCCAGACCCAATCTTATGGCCAACAACCACTCTTTTATTGATCTTATTATCTTTAGTAGCCCATATACAATTTCCGACATTATAATTCCCTCATTTAGCAATCATTGCCCAAACGCTTTTTGTATTTTATGCCTAGTTGCCAAAACAAAACCAAAATGAATCCCCTTTGTATCTAAATCCACTGCCAATATTGCAAAACTATCTTCAACTCTCTCTTCCTATGGCTAGATCTGTATTCTGGGCACCGCAAAGCCTAACAAAGCACCAAAACTCCTTACCCACACTCCCTCCAGGCTACAAGGCAGATACCTGCCCTTTAATTTCCAGACTTTCTAACTCCAAACCTAAGCAGTGGCTAACCCACAATTAGAATCATTCCTCAAACTTCAGCATGAATCCTGACACTCCTGGAAATCTAATCCCACTCCAGAAAATAGGGAGCAGTTTACAAATATAAGGAACCTGGTCAAAAAAACTATTAGAAGACACAACAGCATGCTATATCTCCCTATGAATTTTTTAAAAGAAGTCAATAGCCTCACAGGATGTAACTTGCCTCACACTTATAGGTTCATAGGCATAGACTAGGCTAATGACTACCAGGGCCTTTATAGGCCTAGCCTTACAACCCAACCAAACTGTGCCCCTATGAATTATGGGCATTTATTAGGAGGAGATAGTTAGCAAGTTTCTAGAGGTTATGTGAGGGTGGTATGTTACTTTAGACATTACTGTCTTCTTCTGTCAATCAAAAATATGGGAGCCAGATCTGGGATGAATTTCCAATTTCACAGCCATTGATCAAGGTTACACTTAAATAGGGTTAAGGATGGACTGTGCTTCACTTGGATGGGGAACCTGTTCCAGATCATGAGGATCCTGGGAGACACATATCTGTCTTGCCAGCATGTGTTATTTATGTCACAAGCAAAATTTAAATTCTTGGATCTAGTGGTTCTGATTTTGTTCATTATGTGGATGTGGAAAATGTCCATCAGAGCTGGATCTGAGTATGCCATGTATGCCAGACATAGATCGCCTCTCGGTAACCAGTAGGAGACTGAGTATAGAGACAGAGCATTAAAACGATTCATAGAGGACAATGAGTTCATACCCTGGATTCTCCTGGAAGGGAACCTTTGTGGGCTGTCCAAGTGTTGCATATGTGTGGTCAGATACATGTCAAAAAGGGCATTATACTCAATGATGGATCTGATAAGGGCCGAATAAAGTGACATTATGACTTCTTTAGACCTGGTTGCCATGTCCTTACTTATAAGTTGAGCAACATAATGATTTTCTTACCACCTTAGTTACATGTTGGTCAAGGGCCATATTGCTGTCTATATACATAGATATCCTTCTCACTAAGCTGGATAAGAAAAAGGTCATGGTCAGCTGTCTGTCAGGTGCCAGGATCTGCTACATCACACACACACTCAAGTCTCTCAACAACAAGTACAGTTATGACTCTGCCATTGTTCAAGTTGGTGTGAATGACTTGAAATGTACCTCAATGGACTATATGAAGAGGCATGACTGAGCTTTCAGATTATGTGTCTCAGGCAGATATCTCCCTAGCCTTAAGCAGCATTTTACCTTCACCTAGGATGATACCTCAGTACAAAAAAAAATGATTGACTTCAACAATTGGCTTCATTTCTGGTGTAATTCAAAGGGGATCCAGTATCTGTCAGCCTGGGATGACATGGTCGACAGACGTCAATGCTTTGCCAGACATGGTCTTCATCTGTCACCCCTGGGATTTTGGTTACTGGATAAGGCTCTTTCACATCCCCATTATGCCTTTTTAAGCAATGTCACAAGACAAAAATTCCCAACGTAAAAATACCCTCTAAAAACAACCTCAAGGTTATGCTGCTAAATGCTAAGAGTCTAAACCGGAAACCGCACATTACACTCACTGGAAGAAGTCCTCACCATGGAAGATGCTGATATTTGTGCAGTCACTGTGACCTGGTTTAAGGCTACAGTGAGTGCCCAGCTATAACAGGTTACATTTCCTTCCACATGTTCAATTGAAAAACTGAAGGCGTGAGAATTAAAGGAGGTGGTGTATAAATATTTATTAAAGATAAATACACCTCTAGATTGGTTAAATAGCACAATTCTCTTGAATTAATATTGACTGTAGATAAGACCCTCTTCAGGTGATTTCCAGCTATAGGATGCCCTTCATGAATCAGGACATCCACTCAGCCTACTTGGATCTACTTCAGTCAATCAAGATACAACAAAACACCCTGGTTTTGTGTAACTTTAATTACCTGTCCATAGACTGGGTAAATTATATGTGTTCTAACTCACTTGCCCAAAGGTTCTTGGACTTCGTTAACTCAAATGACCTGAACCAGCTGGTTGATACTCCCACAAGGAGCTCAAACATCCTGGACCTGGTGCTCACCAACATGGGGGGGGTCTGCTGGATCACCCCCATGTGTGGCCATTCCTGGTGAGATCTGACCACAAATCAGTTTCACTAGAAGTAACTATAGCACAAGACTGCCCTTACAATAGGAGACAGTAATTGCTGTCAAAGTATAGGAAGGAATGGTCTCAAAACTGGAAACACTCCCTCCTCAACTTAAACAAGCAACTAAGACTCCTAGTCAAGTCCTCCTCCAAAGCTAATGACAAATCCAAATTAGCTTCCCTTCTTCTTCTTCTTTCGGCTTTTTCCTGGTTAGGGGTCACCACAGCAGATCCGCTCATGATTGGCAGTGGAGTTTTATGGTGTTGAGTTGCCAGCCCAGTGCTCAACCTTCCACAGAAGGCACACACATGCACTGACACCTAGGGCCAATTTTAGAGTGCCCAAATTAAGGATAATCACAAGGTGCTCTTTAGTTGCATCTGTAACCTCAAAGGTTAGGCCTAGAGTTGCACTGAACTCGTAGTTAATGGTACTACATATATAGAACCTGTGGATATAGCAAACCTACTTGGTGACAGGTTCAGTGAAAACTGCACTCCCCTGTCCTCACCGCATATACCCCAAAGCATCCATAACACGTGTCCCCCACCTAGTATCTCCAAGAACCAGGTCTTAAGTGCCCTCTCCAAGACCAAAATCACAGCCTCTATGGGACCAGATGACATCCTGGCCTGTGTTATACATGGGTTAAAACAGGAATTAGCATCACCATTGAGCATGCTTTTCAATCACAGCCTAAGCACTGGCTTCGTCCCAGTGGAATGGAAAACAGCTAGTGTCATCCCTTTACACAAATGAGGTGCATCCACAAACCTGGGGAACTATAGACCCATTAGCCTGACCAGCCTTATCTGCAAGGCCATAGAAATAACCATCATGGACCTTATTAACAAAGATATAGGAAATCTACAAATGCTCGACTCCACCCAGTTTGGCTTTGTCAAAGAGAGATCATGCCTGTTAAAGTTGGTGGGCTTCTTTGAGATAGTCACCAAAGCCCTAGACAAGGGCAAATCTATACATATATCCTACCTAGACTTAGCCAAGGCCTTTGTCACAATCCCCCACTCAGGCAACATTGATAAGCTCACCCAGCTGGCTATTAACCCATATATTGTCAAGTAGATTGCAAACTAATAGAACTCATACGGTCAAAATAGGGGACTCCACCTTCTCCAGCACACCTGTAAACAGTGGTGTTCCACAGGGATTAGTTCTGGGACCCATCATGTTCAGAATCTACTTCTCCAAAGTACAGGCTAATACTAAAGGACTTTGGCTGACAAAGTTTGCTGATGACTGCAATTTGGGAGTGATCATTGAAAACCCTAGTGATGTTAACATCCTGCAAGAAGGTCTTACGCAGACTAATGACTGATGCCAAAGCCATGGTCTTAAATGTAATGCAAAAGAATGCATTATCATCCCATTCAGCAAGGGTGATGTTCCTGAATACTACCACATCAGTAGCAATATCCTAAGTACACAGTCAGTGCTGAGAGATCTGGCCACACAAGTTGACAGCAACTTTAACTTCGATCACCATGTCTCTACAGTGGTAAGAAGGGCAGTTTATAATGCTCATCTCATAAGTAAGGGCATTGTCTACAGAAAAAAAGAAGGTTAGACCCCCCCCCGTACTCTTTCCTCTTCAAGCCAATAATAGAATACAACCCTCCCTTTGCTATGTTCCTTTCCAAACACTTGCAGCAATTGGAGAAACCACAAAGGTTACTTACAAAAAACAATCAGGGTCTTCAAGATCTGTCATATGCAGACAGACTGAAATCATTGTCACTTTACTCTGTGTCATACAGACTACTCAGAGACAACCTCTGCCTTGCATAGAGAGCAATCTCTGACCCAACTTTAATGGAAATGCTGCACATTCATAAGTCAAATGGCACATGGGTCACTCACTCAAAGGACCTTAACCTGGTATGGGACATCAACAGAACTTACTGGAGAGACAGATTTGTCTCACAGAGGTTGCCCTACCTTTGGAACAAGCTTCCTATTCATGTTAAACAAAGCCCCTCATTGGGCCTATTCAAGTGCAATTTAGAGAATTGGATGGGTAACCAGGAATTCACTCTAGGGGTTCCACTTGTGTCTGTCTTGGAGTGGGGCAATAGGGTTGATTTTAGTATCTACTTGACCCAGACACCCTTGGGAACATGGTTTGAACTTGGCTAGGCTTGTAAGGGCCCTGAGTCCATTAGCCTAGTAACCTCCTTTAATCCTATGATATATGTTCCCAGATCCCTGACTACAGAGTCAACTTTTACTGTTTTTTTTCATTGGTGGAGTGATTAGTCTGGGTGAAAGTTTTCCCATAAGGCAAAATAATACATTTCTTGGAACTGGGTTTTAATCTGTGACTTTGGCACCAGCCATTCATCTGTTAGATGTTCCACAAGTACTTCCTTCATCTTGTCTGCAGATGATTTCCACAGACACTTTAGTGACCCTCTCAACCATGTTATGAATGGTCCCACAAATGCTCCCTAATCCCACTCACAATTTCTTTCACTCTTTTATTTATTACAGCAGATTTTATCCAAAGACTTAATCCCTCTGTTGGACCAAATACAGCTGGAAGGTCTCCCAGGTATAGAAAATCTACAGCCATGGTTCACATGCTACTGTTATGACATCAATGTTGCACCCCAAAAGACACATCTTTAATATTTGCCTTACTTTCAACACCATACTTAATATATGGAAATCTGCCAGAGTAAAACTACTGCCCAAACCAAAACAACCCATATTCCCATCACACTATCTCCCCATTTCCATCCTCCCAACCCTGTGCATAATCTCCAACATACTGAATATATTACTGGATGCTACATTCTTTCACAGAAACAAGATGGCTTCTGGTCAGGGAGGAGCACTGCCACAGCCATCTGGTCTTTAAGAAATGACATTTTCATGTCAATGAGCAAAGGCATATATAGATCTCACCCTAGACACTGAGTTTGTTAATTGCTCCTTTCTTATGATCCACCTTTCAGAACTAGACATTAGCTCTTGGGTCCAAAGTGATCTTGGTTCCAAAGTGATCTGATAACTGCCTTTAACTTCTGTACAACTCTCTCTTCTCCACTACATAACGTTTACTCCAAGAATCTATTCAGCCCCCACCCTGTTCTCTATATACATCAATAAATTTCAACTTCATCTTCATTAACCTCTACCCCTCCAACTACTCCCTAATGGCCTAACAGCAAGATCTGCAATCTGACTGCAAATACCTCAGTGAGTGGATTACTGATAAAAACCTCATACTAAATATATCCAGAATTAAATATATGCTTTTTAGTACTAAACAAAATCTCAGCATACCCAAGAAAGCTTTAATAATCTATAATCACAACAAACATCCCTTACAGCAAGTCTACTTGCATATATCATGGACAGAAGTAGATTAAAAAATAAGAAAAGACAGCTGAATGCACAAGTCCCAGGATAAAAAAAAGTGCCCAATCCTTGTAGACACACTGGTGCTAGGACTGGAAAAAATGAACGTGTAGACTCATAAAGACATGGAAACACTCCTGCAATGGGGTTAGGCCAGGCTCAGGGGGATGAAGGTCTCCCTGCTGTAGAAGGAAGTAGTGGTCCACAAATACTGCTATGCCAAAAAGAACCATAAACATAATACAGTGGACAGTTGAGGCAAAGAAAAAAATAATGGATTGTTACTATTCTGCAAGAAGTCCAGAATTTCTAGATAGAAGATATTTAGAAATATAAAGAGAGAAATTAGAGGAAAGAAAAATACTTTCACAATAAAAACTAAAAAAAAGCTTCAAATGCAAATATGTGTTTATTAATATAACAGATTCATGAAAAACATTATATAGACCAAGAAATTATGGGCCATTTGGGAAAAGAAGTGACTTAGGAAGTGTGAAAATATAAAGAATAAAACCTAGAGATTTTTGAAAGTTATATGAAAAGAAACATGGACGTGGAAAGAAAGGGAGATCTAATATGGTGCAATATTTATGGAAAGGAAAAAGCTAAACTAATCAACACACACACACACACACACACACACACACACACACACACACACACACACACACACACACACACACACACACACACACCCCTAAAGATATTTGAAGAGAAGTACAGGCAAAGACACCCAGATATGGAAAATTTCACAATTTCATTAATGATCCAAAAAAGATTTGTAGAGAATTGGGAAACAAAGCAAAGGGAATAGAAACACCAACAAAAAAAACCAGATACATTTAGAGAAACGTGTATGAAGACCCTGTCAAGCATAACAAAGATGCTGAAAGGACAGAAGAAAAAGAAACAGTAAGAATTTCAAATGTACAGGACATGAAATAGGATGAAGAAATGGCCAGAAAAATTAAAACAAAACTAAGAAAATCTTATAACTGGACAACTCCAGGTTCAGATACAGTACCTAACTTCTGCCTAAAAGTATTAACATCTTTACAAGAATATTTAGGCCTGAGTAAGAACTACTTATATATGCACCCCAAACAGACATAAACCTGATTAAGAACAGGAAAAAAATATACTGTCATCCCTCTACATAAAGGTGGATCATCCACTGACCCAGGCAGTTATAGGAAAATCAGCTTAACTAGCCTGATCTGCAAGGCCATGGAATGCATTGTCATGGACCTTATAAACAAGGACATTGGCAACCTCCAAAAGCTTGATCCCACACCATTTGGTTTTGTCAAAGGGAGATCATGCCTGTTAAACTTGGTCAACTTCTTTGAAACAGTCACCAAAGCCATGGACAAGGAGAAGATGGTGCACACCACCTTCCTTGACCTAGCCAAAGCCTTCGACACTATTCTCCACTCAGGCATAATAGATAAAGTCTACCAGCTAGCCATCAACCCGTATGTTACTAGATGGGTAGCTAACTGGCTCACTCATAGAACCCACTCAGTCAAAATAAGGGAAGCCACCTCAAACATTAGATCCATAACAAGTGGTGTACCTGAAGGATCGATCTTGGAGCCTCTACTGTTTGGGATATACTTTTCTGAGGTGCAAGACAAAACCAGTGGTCTGTGGCTTATCAAGTTTGCAGATGACTGCAAGCTGTGCACTGTCTTAAATTTCCCTAGTGATGTGACCATCCTCCAAAAGGGCATTACCCAAACAAATGACTGGTGTCAGAAGCATGCCCTGAAACTGAATGCCAAGAAATGCATCATTATCACCTTTGGGGAAAATGGCATTCCCACTAATTATCACATTAATAATAATCTACTAAGCATGCAATCAGTCATGAAAGTCTTGAGCACCCAGGTTGATAGCAACCTGACTTTTGGCCACCATGTTGCCTTCATTGTACGGAAGGCTTTCTATATGGCCCACCTCATAAATAATGGTATTTCATCCAGGAACAAGGAGGTCATAACATCCCTGTACCCCTTCACCTCTTCCTTATCAGACCCAATATCGAGTACAATGCCCCTTTTGGCATGTACCTTGCCAAGCACATGCAGCAGCTGGAGAGACCACAGAGGTTCCTCACTAGGAAAATCCAGGGTCTCAAACACCTATCATATACAGATAGGCTAAAAGCCCTATCTCTCTACTCAGTCTCATACAGACTGCTCAGAGGTGACCTGTGTCTGGCATACAAGGCCATCTCAGACCCAGCCTTGATGCAGTTGCTGCATATCCATAAGTCAAACTCCAATCAGGAAGCCTGCATGCAAGGCCTTAACCTGGTCTGGGACATTAATAGAAATTGTTGGCAGGAAAGATTTGTGTCTCAAAGACTCCCCTATCTGTGGAAAGACTCCCTCTCCATGTCAAGCAGAGTACCTCTCTAGCCCTTTTTAAGAGGAACCTGGACAACTGGATGGGAAACAGAAAATACACCCCCTGGGATCCCAGCTGTGTCCCTGCTGGACAGGGGAAACAGGTGCTGATTTTGTGGGAACATGGGCAAAATTCTTGGCTAGACATATAAGAGCCTCCGTGTCAATAGCCTAGTATCATCCTGTGAACCTATGAACCTGTCCTATGATACTCCTCCTTAAGAGTGAACCTGCAATCTACCCTAAAAACTATAGACCAATAACTTGTCTTTCAATAACGTATAAACTATATACTGGAACTGATTCTGACAGAGTTTATAGTCATCTAGAAGAAAACTCAATCATGGCAATAGAACAAAAGTGTAACAAAAGAAAGTCATATGGAGCAGAAGATCATTTGTTGTTAAATAAAGTCGTAATGGAGAATTGTAAAAAGGGGAAGAATATAAGTATGGCATGGACAGAGTACAACATTCCTGGATAAAGGAGTGTTTTCAGGTGTATAAAACACACCCTACATAGATCAATTACATTACAGTGACCATGAAACAGTTACAAACCACTTTGCAGCTAAGCCATGATAAAGCACAAATAATTATACTCAAGATAAAAATTCTAAGGGGGATATTCCAGGGTGACTCTGCCACCAATGCTCTTTTGTCTTGCCCTTCATCATTAAGCTGTCTACTTAACAGATTGGGTCATGGTTACAATTTGTCTCAAAGATAACAACGTAAAAAGCAACATTTAAAGCAGGAAAGCTGCAGCACCAAGAAAATATCAGTCTGGGACAGGAATGTGATATAAGGGAACTTGAGTAGGAGGAAGTGTATAAATATATGGTAATCGATGAAAGATCGACAAGAAAACATGAGCAAATGCAAACAGAACTTAGTAAGGAATATTTTAGAAGACTAAAATTAATACTGAAAACAGGCCTGACATCTAGGATCAAACTCCAAGTTATAAATCAGTTTGCTGTTCTTGTTCTAACTTACAGTTTTGAGGTGATTGACTGGCCCAAAAGGTATTGGATCAGTTGGACAGGAAAACAAAAAAAAAAATGCTTCACGCTTATTAAATGATAAATAAAAATCAGTATATTCCAGAATTATATAGTCCCCATTCTGAAGGAGGTAAGGACTGCCTCAGAATTTATTGCATGTATAGATCTGCAGTTGTAGGACTGCATACATATCTGATGACCTCACCACTTCCAAACATAATGAATGCTTTGAAACATGAAGAGAACAGATCTAAGATGATGCCCCTGCTTAGTTAAGCAGAAGCATTTCAGTGTCAAGCAGGAATGGAAACCAAATCAAACGTATACAATAATGTGCTAAAAAAGCAAAAGAAAGAATATTAGGAGAAGGATTAGATGTGAAGACAAGAACTGTGGAAAAGGCACAAATATATTTGCAAGTACAGAAAACTCCTGGAACAACTGCATGTCAGTTAGGATCTGACACAGGAATGGTTAAGGAGATGTAAATTTACACCAAAAGATGAAAGGTTAACATTAGTGGCCCAGGATAGTGGTCTATATACACGTTGGTTTACAAAGTCCATTGAACATGTGGAATAAACAGACAAATGCAGGTTCTGTAAAACAGAACTGGAAACAGTCTCACATCTTGTTGCTGGTATGATACACTAACGGCAGATGGCTTGTATACTGAAAGGCATAATAATGTGGCAAGACTGTTGCTTTGGGGATTGTGCAAAACATTAAAATATTGAAGTAGCTGAGAAGCATTGGATACATGAGCCTCAAAGCTTTATAGAGAATGATAAAGTTTATATTACATGGGATTACCTATTGCTAATATTTAAAAAAGGTAATGCTAGAAAACTATATATAGTAGTCCATGATAAGAAAACAAAAGTAGATTTGATCATTGAAATTGCTAAATGCATTGATTACAGTGTCTTACATACAGAGAGGCACAAAGACATAAAATACAAGGATTTAATGAGGACAATGTGGAAGAAGGGTACCCAGACAGTTTCAATAGTAGTGGGAGCAATGGGTCTCATAAAAGGACAGTTATATTTAGCTTCTTCTTCGTCTGGCTTTTCCCAGTTAGGGGTTACCACAGCAGATCACCTTGTCTGCTCATGATTGGCAGTGGAGTTTTACAGTGTTGAGTTGCCAGCCTGGTGCCCAACCTTCCACAAAAGGCACACACACACATACACACCTAGGGCCAATTTAGAGTGTCCAATCTACCTACAGCATGTCTTTGAGATGTGAGAGGAAACCAGAGCACCCAGAGGCAATCCATGCGATCACAGGGAGGACATGCAGACTCCACACAGAAGGCACCCCAGCCAAGGATCAAACCGGAGAACCTCTTGCTGTGAGGTGACAACGCTAATCGCTGCACCACCGCGGCCACCCCAACAGTCATATTTAGCTATACTACTAATAATACATGTAACTTTGTATGAATTGCAGAAGGAGTCAATTGTGGGTGCTCTGTGACTGCTGCAAAGAACACTTTTGGCTAATATCAAAGATTGAAACAATACCAATTTCATAAACTTTGATCACACTTTGACTTAGAAATGGGATCCATTCCCATCATGGTATTGGAAAGCCAAATGACTTAGAGAAATTAAACTAAGTTTGCTCTTTCAATGATCTTTGTCTCTGGTTAGATCACTCCCTCAACTTCCACCTGCACCTTTATAATATGCACAAAATATCCCCATTTCTCTCACACACCTCCAGATCTACAATAGTTAAAGGAATCTTACTTAATTAACTCAAATTCAACCTTCCTTTTATATCTGTAGCCTTTAATAAAAACTCCACCACTATTTAAACTCTAGAAATAAAAAAATGTAGATGTATCACCCAAGAAATTAACACCAACTGTATAACTTGAAAAAAGGCAGACTATCTCTCTGTAAACCATAGAGCATCTCCTAGGATGAAATTGGTTCTAACTCCTACATGAAAATATCCTTCTTCCATTAACTTCAAAACTAATAAGACATATGCCCACATACAGCCTAGGAAACTTGAATCACTCAGGCCCTAAAATAGAAATCCCACACTCCAAGCTACAGTTTTCTGACCATTCAGTCTTATGTCTTGGGCTGAAACTGTGGGAGTCCCTCCTACCTGACATTAAAGACTCATTCTCTTATTGCAAGCTCCATTTTCTAGCACAATCACATTTAGTTAATCAAGCAGAATGCACCTGTTATCCCTCAGGTAACATGACTTGTCTACTTTAATTCTTCCCCACTTTAACACAGCCACTGTGATCCTTTGTTCCTTTTCACAAAATTAATTTATTTTCTCTAGTTTCTCAAATGCTTTAATACTTTTGTGTATATTGTAAATGTATACATAGGATTTACTATGGATCTAAAGCATAACTCTACCATTGTACTGTTTTATTATCCATCATTGCACTCTTTTTTATTTTCTGTGTCTGGTCAATTTTTGAACCCTGGCTGCACTAAAATTGGTCAGATTTGATCTGTGCACTACCCTGGTGAACAAAGTCAAATAAATAAAAAAAATAATAAATTATTTCTAAAATGCTGTATATTCTCAAGTCAATAATATTTTTGACTTACTTTCTATTATTAAAGAACCTAATGTGCTCACCTTAGTTCCACAGACGGTGGCACAGTGGACAAGAAGTAGATATCATTACTGCCTTTTCAGACATGTTTAAGGTTTAACTCTACTGTTGTCATTTCTTGCAGTTTCTAAAGTTATTAAAACGCCTTTTTGTTGCTCTTTACAACTTCAGTGAATTATCCTTATATTCTCCTTGAGCTCAGTTGGCATAACCTTTAATTATTTTTTCAAATCTTATTGATTTCCTTTTTAATCAACATTTTTCTCTCACATTTTTATT
Organism: Protopterus annectens; assembly: GCF_019279795.1. Classification (NCBI taxonomy): domain Eukaryota; kingdom Metazoa; phylum Chordata; order Ceratodontiformes; family Protopteridae; genus Protopterus; species Protopterus annectens. Next base: position 1,744,646,975 of record NC_056732.1, on the reverse strand, counting down.
TTTAAGCAGCCTCTTCCTCTTTTAATTAGTATTCTGTTTGACTGACTTGACATTTAATCTTTCTTTCTTACATGGGACATAAGAGAACAGCTTTTTTATTTTTTTAAGAAATGCCACATAAACTCTACATTCTTCACCTTTAAAAGTAAATTCCAAGATATTTCTTTCAAACTTTTAAAGACCTTGACATAATTAACTATTGTTCTACACCTCACTGTATGTTCCTCTGAGAACTTGGGATTATTTATTAAACATTTGCAAGGACTGTGGACTAGTTACAACTGACCATCGAAGAAGGAATATAACAAAACACTCTCGTTTCAGTCAGAAATAAAGTCCAGGATGATGTATATCTAGGTGCATGTTAGTATAATTTGATTGTGCTAATTTACTTGAACTTAATCGTGAGGAGGTGACCACGGTGGTGCAGCAGTTAACATTGTCACCTCACAGCAAGAGGTTCTTCAGTTCAATTTTTGGCTGTGGTGCTTTCTGTGTGGAGTCTGCATATCCTCACTGCAGTTGCATGGGTTTCCTCTGGGTGCTCAGGATTCGTCCCACATTAAAAGACATGCAGTAGGTGAATTTGTCACCCTAAATTGGCCATGAGTGTGTGTGTGCGAGCGAGGGATATGGATGAGCTATCACAGCAGGGATAGCCACCCGGTGGTGTAAACCTTGGCTGGAGATGATTGTCACTGTTGAAGTGACACCCCAATCCCAAGTACAAAAATAGGAAAAGGGGTTGAAGATGGCTGGACTTGAACTTGAGGAGTCAATATCATCCCAGTTTGTCATTTCTAACTTAATACTGTGCATTATGATAGCCCTGTATTCATTTACATAATATACATATTTATTGATTCTTTACTCTTCAAAATATTGGCCTTTGGGATGGCAATATATATCCCTACAGTGGTCAAATTTATGTTAGATATGGTCGAGCTCCATCATATACAATCAGTACCATTGTTGTTATTATCAGAAAATAAATCTCTTCATAGTGTCCTTACAGATGACAATGACACCCCTCCCCTTCTGTTGCAGAGATAGCTTATAAAGTCATTTTTAAGTTTCCTGCTATCCGATTTAAAGCATCTATATTACATAATCCAACTTTTTAAAGTTTGAATGTCATATGGTCGACACCATATAATCAAACTTTTTTAAAAGTTTGAAAATGTAATAAAAAGAATAAACCAAAGAAAAAACCTACCTGAATGGTTTAAGCAGGGGGGCAAGCCCCCTGCACCCCCATCCCCTGCTCTTTAAATATACCAACTCTGAGATCGCACTACAGTGTAGAAAAGGGAAATCTTCCCATTATGCACTGTATGGAGATCTCCGTTGAAACGTCTGAACTTTTAAAAGTTAGATCATATGGTGTCAACCATATGACGTTCGAACTTTTAAGAGTTGGACAACATGATATAGACCTGATTTAAACCAGGACTCAGTGATCTAAGCATTGCCAAATGTTATGTCATTAGCATACCTAACAGCTCCTTGTTATTCAAGCTTTCATCATTCACTGATAGTACTTTCTCCATGTTCATTTTTATATTGGCTGATATGTATTGATAAAAAAAATCCTCTATTCAGCTGTAAGTAAATGAAGACTGTCTTTTGTCAGAGCAGATACAGTACTTTCCAGAGACAAATGCATGTGAGATGTATATGCATTTATTTTGTCAGTTTCCCAAAGAACCTACTTGGAACAGTGTTGTCTGTTCAAAATACTTGAAAATATGGGGATAGACCCTTCACCATAATATCCCTGATGCCAGTGATTTCTCTGGTAATGTTATGGAGATCCATGGATTTCACATAATTCATTCCTACATGTAAAATGATATCCTTAAATCTCCCAGTCATCATCCAGGCAGACATGAGGACTACTTCTAATTGAGTATAAATTGAACTATATATAAGTAACATTTTTGAGAAGTTGTCCAGAATGTGTTGGTTATTGTTCATGTCATTTACATGACAACCTGATAACCAAATCAGCTCAACAATAAATGGAAGGCAGGTGACACTTGTATTTCCATCAGACAGTTTCATTTATTTTAACTAACCATTTGAAGGAACACTTTGTGACAATAATGTAACACTTTAAGCAGAGTCTCTTGACTGTAACTATCCTCTAATTCCATATTTTAGATATGTCAGTGACAAAGCTTATAATGTTTTAAAACCAATAATAAAAAATGTTGACAGCAAATGAATAATGTGCAGGAACTGTGACTGGGCCATGTTATCCTTATCTGATTTCAATGGCAAGAATCTATGACTCTTCTGCCTCTTGTACTGTCCTACATCAGTCAAGTGCGACTAAAAGACAACATTGGAGATCATGATTAAGGGTCTCGCCTAGGGGCACACCTCTGCAGGTACAACACTAAGTTAGGACAAAATACGTATAGATGCTGCCATGTCATGCTCACCTCATTGTCACAAAAAGATATGTCACACTTCTGGAAATCCTACAGCACATTTGCCAAACATCCAGTAACAACAGATACTTACTCCATGTCAGGATGTGGTACTCCAGTCTTGGCTTTGACTGCTATGTCTGATTCATATTGTAGCTACTCTTCCCCTCTTCTGGTTATGCTCTCACCTGTTCCCACACTGGTACCTCCACCTTTCAATGACTGGAATCTACCATCTTTTCACCCACCTGTCAGTGACCACAGTTACTGGCTTTTCCCAACACAGTGTCACAGATTAGAGGCCCATAGCAGTTACCCCAACCTTCCAACCTGTGATTGGAGTACTTTGCTACTATCATACATATCTGTCTTATGAGGCATTAGTATTCATAGCCTTCGCATCTGGTACTGATTGTCATTACTCCCTCCTGGCTGGTCTCTTTCATTTTTTAATGTTTTACTGCCTCCCTCCCACCTATCAGCCAATGGTACATGTAGGCACCTCCCAGTGGCTGGGCAGTACATAGTCCAACTTCCTACCATGGTAATTAAATAGATGGTGTATTGGTAAAGGTGCCTATATGTACACTGCTTCTGACACAACTACTCTACCAGCTTCTCACTGCGCTGCCAAGGTATTAATTCTCACTCTTAACCTTTTACCCCAAACTCCTATTAAAACTGAACTATTACCTCAGATATGCAACAATGAAAAACTGATTTCTGCCATCACTGTTCAATACAGGTGCATATCAATGATCTTCAGGAATTATAACTCTTTGGCATATGGTCATTTTTATGCACCATCTCACACACCCTCCATTATGCTACAATGCCAGTCAAATCCCTACCCCTTTATGTCAACTCCTGTTGTCCATCCTGCCACACTGCCCAAAGCTGGTGTCTAAGCTGGTGATGTGGCACAGCCAGACTCCATTATACTGTATGCATTTCTTCAGGAATCCAGACCAGTGTCTGCCCATGCTTCATACAAAATCAGGAAAAGCTTTTATGAAATGCTATGCCTTTTTGAAAAGTTATTTCTAGATTCTGAGATCAAAGTAAGTCTATAGAATGTGTTTGGAAATCAAAAAGTACATAGTGTTGTAGAAAGTTTTGTTAAATTCAAGGAAAATCCAAGATATTCAAAGATTAGTAAATTAAAACAAGTTAAATGTTGTTTCACATTATTTCAGTACTTTAATTTCAAATATGCCTCAACAGTAATTTAAATACAATACATTGAAATTATGAATTTATACTGTGGTGGTGGTGGTGCTGCGGTAATGTTGATGCCTCACAGAAAGACATTCTCCAGTTTGATTCTCAGTTAGAGTGTCTTCTGTGTGGAGACATGTGGGACATGGGTGTACCTTCATTGAAGGTTGTGTGTCAGGGCCAGCAACTTGGCATGTAAAAATCTACTGCCAATCATTAGCAGACTGGAGTTCTGCTGTGGCAACCCCTAACCGGGAAAAGCTGAAAGACACAATAACACTGAAATTATGAATTTCAATGATCTGATGATGTGTCCATGACTGGTTCTCTGTGTTATGACCTTTGCCTGCAGGATTAGATTTTGGGCCCCCTATGACATTAAACAGGAAAAAAAAACAAGTATTGGAAAATGAATAATTGAAGGAATGAAAGTTATGAAGATTCAAAGAGCTAAGTGCATATCTTCATGGCAGTAAATAAGTTTCTACACCAATGTTACACACACACACACACACACACACACACACACACACACACACACACACACAAATGAAAAAATTAGGTGAGAATGAAATGCAGCAAGCATTAGCAGAACTAGGTGTGTCATGATGATATGGGCAAGCAGGTGTTTCTGCATTTAAAATTAACTGAAACATTACTTCACATATATCTCCACACCCTTACTGACTATCCCTGTGAATTCTGTAGTACAACATTATAAACAAATACCATGCATTATACAGTAATGATGAAATTCAAGTACTGTACTCATGCATTGTTACACTTTACAATAGATGTAGAGCACTTAATAATTTAATTAGTCCTGTTACACACCAGTAAAATATGTCTGATAAACATATGGAGGGATGCTTTGTTTTGTTCATAGGTTCACAGTCTTCTTAAATAAGTTCAGGCATATTAACCATCAGAGGGTTTGATACACCAGATCCCATACTGGAACTTACAGGTACCCATGCAGTACACCAGTCCCTTCTGAAGGTATAGATTGATGGGCTGAGTTTAACTGAATAGGAAAGTTTATTCCATAGGCATACAAGTATTTGAGGTATGAAGCTGTCAAGGTTCACTGTGCAATTATTATTAAATCTTTACTGAAGGCAAATGACCTCTTGTATTTAGATTATTACTTCGATCACCACTGGGATATTCTAAACAAAGAGTTTCAGGCAGTAAGAGATCCATAGGTTAGTACTAAGCTAACTGCCCTTGCGAGCAATTTCAAGCCTAGTCAATTATCCCTTGTGAGACTCAAACCCTGCACCTTGTGTTTGTAAGGCAAACACCTTAACCATTAGTCCACCCTCCCAACCCCAAATCTTTTAATTCTGTGTATGTCAGGTACAGGTATTCTGTAAGAATGGGATACAATATAGAAGAGAAAGGAGGAAGAGGGTGTTGCACAGCCTAGCCACGATGGCTGTCTAAGCCCAAAGCTCTGGACAGAGCCTGGAGAAATTTGATAAAAATAGTGTTGATAATAATGTTTATACTGTGGCAACTAGAAAAATAACGATAGACTCAGAAATAAACTGCTCCAAAGTCAAGCAAAAAATTTATTAAAGCAAAACTTTCATCATAACATTGAGACCATAACATCGAAAATTCAAAACACTGAAAACCCAAAACATTGAAAACTCAGAACATTGAAAGCGTGCTTTATAACATTGAAAACTACATTGCACAAAAATCCCCTCCACCTACAACAACACGCACCTAACAAACACACTTTCTAGTATGACTGGTACACCCCCCCATAAATTAAATATACCAACTCCAAGATCTCACTACAGTGGAAAAAAGTTAATTTCATAACTTCAACACTAATGTTAGGAAATTAACTTTTTTTCACTGTAGTGCGATTTTGGAGTTGGTATATTTTATTTAAGGGGGGGGGTGTAGGAGGACCAATGCAGAAGGGGTTCATAACATTTATTCTGTGCATGTCTTCTGTTTTTCATTTTAGATTATTATGCCAGAAAGGTACTCTACAGGGAGAATGGAAGTACCACACAGATTGGTATTTTAAGTGACTCAAAACTTAGAACCACTTGTGGTGGAAAACCCTACTCACTTATTAATAAACCTAAAAATAGTAGCGTAAAGAGTCATGGAGATGTGAATGCTGGCCAAAATAAATGTTCACAGTCTAAGAAGCATAAAGTAAAACAACTTGTTCGTGGGTATACTGTTAAAAAATGAATTTATTTGACCAAATATCATAAACTGTTAAGCACTTTCATCCATATGTATCATTTTAAAAGGACTTCTTCAGAACAAGTAAATCAACTTACTTCCTTACTTATATAGGGTAGGTGTTTTATGATGTAAACTAACAAGCCTCCTATTTTCTTAAAAAGATACAAATTTATATTCTAAAAAACACAAAACCAGTGAAATATTATATTAAAACAACCCTGGTATTTCACGTGAGACAAATATTAAATTATACATTTTCAAGCATGCCGATTTATAATGCATATTAAAATTATTTTGGTCAGCATTCACGTCTCTGTGATTCATTACACCACTATTTTTTTGACCCATAACTTACTGATATCTAAATATAGATGCAGCAGGCATTATCCCAACAATATCAAGTAAATAACCAACAAGAAGATCTTTCTGCATACTAACATCTTTCTTTATGTCTTCAGATAGACATTAGACTATAAAATCTCACTAACATTAGTAGTAAAAGTCAGGTGCTTACATGAAAAAAAAATTGAACTTTATTCTGTATCAACAAAAAAGTATTTTCTCAAACAGAAAGTTAAACCAATATTAGCAGCATATAACACCTGTAACATCTAATCTCTTGGCAAAATACCTGCCATTGGGCAAATAAGGTAGCCAGTACCTCAAGAATTGTAGATTCAGACATCTCTACTCTCTGAAAACTACATTAAAATTTTGAAAAATGTGCCTTTGTAGTTGGAATGTGACATCCATGCAAGAACAGAAAATACAGTGGCAACAGCTAGTTTGCCTGCTTAACACTGACACGTAAAATATTTCCCTTTCATTAATGATTGAATCAACCAGTTGGACCACTTGGCCTTACTCAAGATGTCACTCATTCGCTGCTCCTTTAAGTATATCATGCAGAGTGGAAAGATACACATCACTCAACAACAAATTCATCTGCCACTAACTCAGCTGACCACTTACGTAATTAACCATCTGCTAAAGTCAACAAACTAACTGCTTTTTGTAACAGCCTTTTTCTGTTATACAAATTACAGTGGGATAAAATTACAAAAGGTATAATGATCAGGACTGCAATGCTGAGAGGTCTGCATTTGCAGGCCTGAATTAGAAAACAGCTCAGCAACATTACAGGCAGGATGTCTCTTTTAAGAGTATTCATTTTGTGTTGATTTACATCCAGCTAGGAGTAGCATTCTGCTGCTAGTGTGAACTGCATTGACTGTGACATGTTATTAAACAAAACACATTTATCAAATATTACAACAAACAATAATTTCTTAAAAATATGGAATGGCTGCAACATGGTAGCCCAATATCACCAACAGTACCTGCAATCCTCCTTTAACCAAAATGCTGTGGTAGATATGCAAATTCTATCTTAAAAATGAAATTTTCCTCACCAGTACTCAAGAATGTACAGTGTCACTATATGTGTGTGGTATTAGCTGTTTGCATTACTGTTTTTACTTGTAGACTGTTTGGCTGGGATTCACTAATCCTCCGTGTAAGACTAATTAAGTCTTACATGGAAACTGCAGTCTAAGAGTATGATGTCAGCGTGTCATGCATATACATGAGGGCGTGCTGACTCAACTCTAAGGCTAACATGGAGCATGTACGAGCGCAGGGGGCATATCAGACTGCCGAGCAGTCCAAATATCCACACCCCTGCAAGTGCCTAAACTGCAAATGTCAACTGAAATGAGCGAGTCTGCTCAAATGTCTACATACCCAACACTACATTCCCCCACATTCAGCCATGACAGCTTTAAATATGGATGCATTTCCAAAACACTCATATATATCAATGGAAGTTTACCCATTGCTAAGCAGGTTTGCTCTTAGCTGAGATTTTTCAAAACCGGCCAATCACAAATAAGTGCGGGAAATGAGGCATATTTAAGCTCCATAGGCAGGAATAATTGCCATAACTGGTTGTAGCTCCCATCTGTAGACAGTATGGCCGGTGTTGAAGAGGGCTCTTGTTTTCAAGCGCAATGGTGGGGCATTGAGGAGTCAAAAGTTATGGTTTGGCTCCTCGTCCATCATCATGATGCAAGACTCCTGCAGGGCCAGTTTCAGGGCACTGAGTACAAAGCAGAAGCCTAGAACCATTTAGCACATGATCTCACCAGTGCCACAGGCATCCCTTGGACTGGTGAGCAGGTCAGACACCACTACTCAGACCTGAAGAGACGCAAGGAGGACCAACTGAACCAGTGGATACAGGAGGCCCGTGGAATGGAAAATGCCCCACTACTGAGTATGTAGCCATGGAATGAAGTATGTAAGAATTGCTATTGTAGTCTATATTATGGATAGGTATGTCTCAATATCCCTTCATTTACTTCACAGCTGCAGGTGCCCATGCTGTGAATCAGCAAGCCTATGCAGATAGGCTGCTAAGGCTGCACCACCAGGCAGGTTAGTAATTATTCTGCATGTGTGGTCATATAAAAGAAGTGAGAGAGCCTGAAAAAGAGTGTTGTAACCCATTAATAAAGGTATAATAAGTGTTGAATAACTTATCTGCATGTACTGTTATATAAAATAAGTGAGACAGCGTGAAAAGGTGTTGTAACCCATTAATAAAGGTATAATATGTCTTGAATAAAAGACCTCTGCATGCACTGATATATCAAATAAATGAGAGAGCCACTAGAAAAGTGTGTAATGTAATTAATAAAGGTATAATTCCTGGAGTGTGTCTGTGTCACTTTCTTCGATATGTTGTTGTATCCTTGCATTATAGAAATAGTACTGTTGTATTAAGTGCAGTCAACCCACACATGGGTAGGCCCATATAAAGTGGATGAAGGGAGTGCCAGTAGCTGTTAAGCATATATACAGTCCTCAACTGTCGGTTCATGGCCGGCATGTACAGGTTAATCTGGCACATGAGTAGCTTGTTATTGTGTTCCCCAGAAATGCCAGTGTGCTGCTAGAAATGTAGGGGGCTGTTAACATATACCTGATAATGTCACCTGAACACATCCAGATATGTAGATATATAAATATAAATGAAATATATAAATATGTAGCAGTAACATCTGCATCCAGGACAGTTTGTATGTCAGATACAGGTCAGGTATATCAAGAACTAGCAAAACCCATTTCACAATTCAACGGACATTGCCTAGTGTAATAATACATGTAGGGAATATATAACTGCAGTCAATAGGAATGTAGTGTAAACTACAAGTATATATAAGTTGTTAATGGAGGTATCTTTTTACACCCTACTGTATGTGCATAAACAATGCAATTCCACACCTCAATGGGTATGTCTAATCTCATAACATTTGTTGGGACACATGTCCTATTGGTTTATAAATATCTGCATTTACTTTGATGCATGTGCCCTGTTCACATACCACAATCTTGGTGGCCTGCTGCCACCAATCAATCCTGCATGCTGTTGGAATGTCCACTGTTGTTCTATATATGCATGTGTTATGCTTGCTGTTCAACTGTTGGAACTCTGGTGTGCTGGGTTAATGGGAATACTACTGTATGCTTTTACAACTAAATTGGAATGCTGTTGGCTATTACTAACCCATATTGTCATTAAATCCTCCTAAACACAGAACGTATGGGAAGGCTGGTCCCAGTGGACACACCTGTCCCACCTCAGCTGGTGATGGCACCTGGCACCAGCAGGTCCGGTGCCCAGCCTGGGACCCCCTCCTCCGTTGGTCCTGTGCCACCTTCGGGTGAAAGCACTGCAGGGGATGGAGCTCATCCCCCCTGTGCAAGCGTGGCTGGAGGAGGGCCACCTATCACCCTCCGAACGGTCCGGGCTGTGGTGCGTAGGGAGATCGAGCATTCAGTCGCTGATCCTCTATGCCAGCTCAAGGCAAGAGTGGTGTGACTCATAGGTGAGCCTGCCCCTCCTATGCAGCCCCCAGCACAGCCACCCTCTGGGCTGTGAAGGTGCAGTGGTGACTGCCCATGAGTGGGGATCTCAGTTCCACTGTTGCCATCTGTGGGTTCATGGGCTTGCGATTTCCAAACACCCTTCCCCATCAATGGTGTTCACCCACCCCCCATGTGTCATATTCCACTCCTGTATGCGTCTTGTTTGTCTTGTCTGTTTACCTCCCCAACCTACCTTCCAAAATATACCTACTTCCCCTACCCCACATTCCACTCTCACCTGAAAAAAAAATGGGCAATCTGCTCCCACAAAAAAATTACGCCCCATACATAGCTTCCCATTTTGCACACATGTCCGCTGGACACATAAACTGAAATTTAATTGGCAGTACACCATACTTTGTTGTTCTCACCCCTCTCTCAGGGGTGGAAGGTTTAAAATTTCCCTTCAAATTACTACTATATGCACAGCTGTTGCTGTTAAAGAAATGGGCAGCTATGGACCTTTCCCTACCCCCATCCTGCACATCCCAAGCTGTTTTCCCTACTGTCTTACTCTCTTTGTGCCCCTTTTTCACCACTTTTCTATCTCCCCATTTTCTTTTCTTTCAAAGAAATGAGTGCGGGGGTTAGCGGGAGTAAGCACTTTTAAGCAGTAATTAGCAGGTTTGAGCGAGTGTGCGCCTGTGTGCGCTTAGCTAAGTATTGCTAAGCATCGTGCAAACCCACGCAAACCCGCTTACAACTGCTTAAAAGTGCCTTAGTCATCCTGCATGTGAGGGGCCTTGTTCTGCTCAGCAGCAGAATAAAACACCAATGTCAGTCTCGAACCCTGGACACACTAGACTGCATGAAGTACTACTAAGCTGCAGTAGATCTACAGCAGGTTGTTGCTGAAATATATATATCATGCATCAGAATGAGTGAATGTAAAGGTAAGATAGGAATGCCATAACACAAAACCTGTTCTGTGGAACTTTACCAGCAGTTGTTGTGGAATAGCATTACATGACTGTGATAACAGAACCAGCCATTTTAGCAGTAAATAATGTTACAGCAGCACTTTACCACCCCCACACAGTATCATAGCAGGACAACCCCCACCCAAATTTACAAAATACCTGTGTGTTCAAGGTCCAGCAAGGATGTAGGTAGGCATACTCAGTACTGGAATTGTCCAGTTTTCATGAGCATCCTGTGCTAATGTCAACAAAAAAAACACAAACTGTGCAGAAGTGAGTACATTAATATCCACAGTATAGCAGTTCACAAACAGTTCACGTGCCAAATGAAAACATCTCAATAACTACGTATGTATGGCAGCTAATTGCATAAGTAGAACAGAAACTACATACTCCCATGTATCTTGTGTTAGCATTTGTAGGGGTGAGTACAATTCTACACTGACAACTGTGTACTGGAAGTGGCAACATTCAGGTCTGAGTACAACATTCAAATCACTGGCTACACCCCTAGCATTAGATACAAGAAGTACACCAACCTTCTGACTTACACAATGGTGTCCACAGCAAACAAGCATGGTCCCCACTTTGAAAAGCTGAAAGGGCTACGCCTACCTGACCTAGCAATTTATAGCATTTGGTTGCTATGACAGTGAGTACTGCATGTACCACACAGCAGGCTGCATGCAATTGCCAAATGGTGGCCAACAATTGGTACAGAGGCCATCACATGCACATGTACAGATACCTATAAAAGCAGGCTGTACTAGCTGTCCACACATGCAATCATTTCATTAAAGGAACGGAGAGAGAGGGAGAGAGAGAGAGAGAGAGAGCATTATAGAGTTTCACAGAGAGACACAGAGCACAGCAACAGCAACAGGAAACAAAAAAGATATAAAAGAAAATATATTTGAAAAAAATATATATTGGAAAAAAAATATATTGAAAAAAATATCTTGAAAAAAAAATACTGAAAAAAATATATTGAAAAAATATATTGAAAAAATATATATATTGAAAACAAAAATATATTGAAAAAAAGAAAATATATCGAAATAAAAAAATATATTGAAAAAAAGAAAATATATTGAAAAAAAATAAATTGAAAAAAAAACAATATATAGAAAAAAATATTCATTGAAAAAATATATATAGAAAAAATATAATATATTGAAAAATATAGTCTATTGAAAAACAAAATATTTTGAAAAAAGTAAGGTATAAACAAAACCAAGTGTACAAAACACACAGAACTGACTACTACAAACGCATACAAAGGAAGGTATGTAACAGATATGTATTTACTGGTATGTAGTAGATGTTTTTGAAGAGTACTCTACATAGTTTGAATCATCCATATGTGGCAGCAGTACGTATTCATGCACAGATGCCCTGCATAACTACTGCCACGGAGAAATCAGTGTGTAGCTGTGTGCAGTGGGATATGACTGTGACATATGTAATTCAGCATTAAATGTCAAACATCTGATCCATGTCATCTATGTTCTGTGCAGTAGTGTGTACAATGTCTGTTTGGGGGAGTATCACATACAGTTATGTAAACATGGATGTGACAGAGTAACAAATGCATGATAGTCATACTAACATGTAGCTTAGCATTGGCAAAAGCTGTACCAGGCTAGTATGGTAATTTAGCATTTGCAGCTGTATATACACCCTCTAATATTACTGTGTGCTCACATGTGGCACCTGTTCATGTTGCAGCAAGGTCCAACAGGTCAGCCGCGAGGTACATGGACTTACAACAGTGTGGTCCTTGTGTGTCTATGGCACACACATATGGAGACATCTGTCTGTGTCAGATATATTAGCATCTGTACATGTGCATAGAGCAAGGGACATACTGCAACTGTTTGAGAAAGGTGGATATATATATATATATATATATATATATATATGTTGTTGAAGGTTGTTATGTGCATATTTTATGTAGGTTGTAGTGTGTGGCAAACCAGACAGCATACAGTGCAGGTATATGACATGTGGTGGTTGAACGCTGTGGGTATGATTCGTCAGGTTTGCAGTGTTGCAGCCAGTGAGGCCTGCTAAAGCTACATGGGCTGAGAACACCTTCAATGCATTCCGCACAACACTGTGCAATATTATGACATAACTGTATACCTCACAACCTTCCCACACTTGATATTCCCACCATGAAAGGTGGAATGTATATGTGCCTATATGTATAACCATATATATAGAGAGAGAGAGAGAGTGAGAGAGAGAGAGAGACAGGGTCATATTTACTGCAACAGATGCCTGGTGACAAAGCCATGGACTCAAGCTCAATGTTAACACTGCATTAGCATCTCTCCTAGCAAAAACTCAGTACCAACTACCACATACGTGGTAGTCTACTTAACACCGAAGGTGTGATAAGAGATCATGGGACACAGGTGGACAGTAGTCTCCCCTTTGATAGTCACAGTGCCACACTAGTCATGTAATCTGTCTACGTGGCACACGTCATCACAAAAGGTGTGACATCCAGGGAAATATAGGTCAGTGTTCCCCTCTACTCCACACACATAAAACCCATTATAGAGTACAATGCCCCATGTGGTATGTACCTCACAAGACATCTACAGCAACTGGAAAGGACACAGACATACCTCACAAAAAGTAATACCGGCCTCAAACAGATGCCCTATGCAGACCGTCTCACAAAACCACAGCTAGACTGTGTCGCATACCGTCTACCCAGAGGTGAACTCTGCCTAACATGCAAAGCTATGTGAAACCCAGAGCTGTTGGACATGCTCCATGTAAACAGATCACAATCCCTATGAGCTACACGCTCTAGGGACCTAAATCTTGTCACCTCAATAAACAGCACATGCTGGAGGGATAGCTCCCTATCTCAGAGACATCCCATACTCTGGAACAAACCACCTATCAATAGCAAACAAAGCTCCTAATTAGCAGTCATCATATATAAACCTGATGATTGTATGTGAGATAAGAAATACACCCCGGGAATCACCTCTGTGGCTCTGCTTGACAGGGCCATGTGAAATGAAATTACCTGTGTGTCAAAGGCCAGAGTAGTGTATGGCTAGACATCTATAGGTCCTAGGGCCAATAGCCTATAACCTACCTATGAACTGATGCACACCCACATGTACTTGTTGCAATAATTGTTATGTGAGGTTGACTGAGTGTGATGGTGAATGTGTTGGTGAATGTGTCAGAGTTCTGTATATGTGTGATAGCTAAGTGGGAAACTGTTTCTGTCATGGTATTATGTGTCCTAGCTGTGATCCCAGCAAAGGATGTGTATGCTATTGCGAGGCAGCAAAAGCAGTATGCCAGACGTTCTGACATAGTCTGTTGGTGTCGACTGGGGTGTCCCATTGTAGGCTACAGCAGTACATTTTTGCTTATTGAGTGTTACTGCTGGTGAATCCAACCCCTTAATTAACTGTAGTACTACCTGAAGCTGTATGCCTAAACAGCACAGTATGGTGTATGTCCACACGTCTTGGAATCACTGTTTTGTTTTTTTCCCGTAGTCCTCACAGATGACATACCTCAGGCATAAGGTCTTGTAACTACTGACACACAGTTCTGTATGGTACACAGGTAATGGTCATGTGGGTTGCCATACCTTTGTGTCTGGTATGTATGTCTGATGTGTGTGTGTGTATGCCTGTACCATGGCCATATGTGTGTTACAGGATGTAGGTGCGTATCTAGCAACATGACAAATGAGCACATATGTTAGGCAGGGGTTTGCCATCACTGACTAGTGTGGTATACTGGCAATACTGTGACTGGACTTCACAATCATTGCAATGGATTGCATGTTACATGATGCATTAGCTTGATATATACCCCCTGTGGCTAGGTGGTGCATTGTGTCGCATACATTGTGCCATGTACTGTTGTATAGTCTTACATACTGGTTTATCTTTGTTGCTGTGCAAAACATGGCTTGATATATAGAGTGTGCCAGGCACTGTCAGGCAGTTGTGGGTTGAGCACTGATATGTGGTATTGAAAGTATGTATCCTTTGACAGTCAATAGGTTGCTATATATGGCAGTTAAATTATATCTGTACTTTAGAATGTTAAGTGTGCCACTTGACTTGCTCACACATATTGTTTCATTGTCTTCCAGGGTCATGGCCCACCATCGTAATCCCTCATACAGCCCAGCAGAGGAGGAAGTGATTACAGCCACCATGTTTCAGCACTACATCCTGCTGATCTCAAGAACCAGCCAGGACCAGCATGAGCAGACTGCACTGTGGCAAGATCTTGTCCGTAGAGTAAATTGCATAGGCATGCATAACCGGACATATGAGCAGGTACGCAATCATTGCAGTGATTTAATTAGACATGTCTGGCAGCATGCATCTGATATCCATATACAACAGCTTGCCACAGGTGGTGCAGTAGCCATCCAACCCCCCCCCCCTCACCAGAGCGGAGGAGCTGCTTTTGAGCCAGGTGGCTCCTGGCCAACAACAACAACAGCAACAACTAACATGCATCATCATGGAGGCCGGAGCCACCCAGCAAAGTTGACATGGAGCATGCAGGTAACATGGCATAGCTGTACACTACTGTTACCTCTGTTGGTAGATCATGCTTATGTGAGATGTGTAGTTACAAGATGTGGTGCCTAGTATTGTGCAATAATAATAATTCGGAATATAATATGCAGGCCTGTGACTGTCAACAGTCATACTACTGTAAGATTGCAAACACACAGTAGCAATGCCACAGTTGTTGCCACTGACAAACTGTCTCATATCCTTGTATGTCCCTCTGGTGTGACAGCAAGGCAGCAGACCCATGCTGGTGAGTGTGTTCTACATTTAATATTGCTAATTAAATGTGCATGTCATAGGTGAGTTGTAGGCCATATACACGTCACACACCAGCTCATAATGCATGCTGTGCATGTTTGCTGTGAGACTATGCACATCTCAGTAACGTGAGTAGCTGCCTCAAACACATGCAATACACAGAGCATCCCACACAATTGTGGCAACACTGTAGTGGAAGTTGGATAGGCAGAGTCGATACACATGCACACAACATACACAACTGTGTCATACGCAGTACACGTTAACATGCTACACATGGCGTATTCAGACACCCGCTGTAAGGTCACACTTCAGTATCCCAAATGTCATCCACACAGCACACATAATATAACTGAGGTGTAGAGACCTCTCATGTGGCTGTGCGACACTCTTCAACACATAACGCATTCATGTTAGGCAATGCCCCATACTGGGCACCTTACGAACTCATGTAACAACTGGCGTTGAAATGGTGAATGTAGCCATGGTACTGCAGTTCAGGTACAGCATGCTATGTGCCGGTCTGGCACACATTAGTAGCCTTGAGTGACCACATGATGCTGCATGATGATGTCTCATGGTACTACACCCCATCAAGTTACAGTGGCCACAGTACTACACATATCATTAATTGCTATGCACCTCAATGTTGTGTGTGTGCAAACATATGCACCTATACACAATATGCATAGCAATCACCATTTGTACAAAGTGACACACATGTCTTGTAATGCTATTGAGTCTATAGGTCACGTGACACACATTGTGTATGTGTGATGTTTAATGTTGCAGTTGTGTGGTAGCATGCCATGTCATGGCTGGCACTGGCATGTCCACAATATGTCCTACACTCACCATAACCACTGTACAATGGTTATGTTGAGCAATGGTATTTCATCAGGTATACATGCACCACTCATCCTGTGTGTATACATAGCATGAATGTGCTGAACCTGTGTCCACAATTATCTGCTAAAGACACAGATGCTCTAATCAGAAATGGATATCTATGTGACACACTGATACACATCCAGCCATGGTATGTATACCTGTGAGTGATGGTGCACAGGACATTGCAGAGCTTTTAATACTTGCACAGCAATGTTGTGTCCATATACACATTGCGTTCCAGGGTGAGGCCAATCACTGAACAAAACACACATGCATCAAAGCCATGTATACTGTTATTAGCAAGGGCTGTCTACACTCACACCGCATGCTGTTGAGCAACACACGTCCTGCATGCTGTCATGTTTGATATGAATGTTTGGCTTGTGATACTGTACCCCACCATCACACGCTATTGAATATGTTCTGGATTGCTGGTGATGTGTGTGTGTGTGTGTGTGTGTGTGTGTGTGTGTGTGCATGCGTGTGTGTGTGTCTGTTTTAGTGAGGAGTGTATTTGTGCTCATGTGTGCATGTGTGCATGTGTGTATGTGTACATGTGTTCACGTGTGCATGTGTTCATGTCTGCATGTGTGCATGTGTGCATGGGTTCATGTGTTCATGTGTGCATGTGTGCATGTGTGCATGTATGCATGTGTGCATGTGTTCATGTGTGCATGTGTGCATGTGTGCAGACATCATGTACAGGTCGTAAAGTGTGTTTCCTGTCTCCCTCTCACAGGTGCTGATTTTGGGCTGGTTCACTGCAGCAGGGAAACTGATGTCACTGAGCATGATAGTGATAATGATGATAGGTGTATTGAGGCACAGGCATGTTTGCTAGGGTCTGTCGTTGGGCCAACAATCGACAGTACACAACTGTCCACCCCATCCATGCACACAGTCATACTGCCAATACATCCATCACCAATGCCCTTAGCTGAGGGACAGCATACAGCCGGCATTGGCCAGGACAGTGTGGTATCTATGGCCCATGCATTCCAACACAGCAGCCAAACCCAGATGTCTGGAAGGGTACCACATAGGCAGATGTCCAGGGGTTCTCGTTGGAGCACTGCTGCTCATCATGCCACTGGCAGATGTGGCACAGGTCTTACAACCTTACGCATGTTCCAGGTGGTCATGGAGGTACAGGCACATATGGAACGGTACACCAGACAGGGACTAAGGGCACAGAGGGCACATAGCACTGCCATAATTGACAGTATCTGTGACCTAGCAGGTGCCATCTGTCATTACACTAAGGTCACTGATAGACGTTGGGGTGAGACATTAGATGTCCACTGCAATGTCATGTCCATTTGTCAGGACAGTGCAGGACAGTTGAGTCATCAACGTGGATGTATGGCAGTAACATCAGCAGCTGGCAGTTGCTGCGGATGTCCCTCAAGTCACAGCCGCTCCCGTAGTGCCAGTACCAGCCCCAGCAATGTTGGGGGTGGGCTGTCCATAGACCATCTAGAAGACCACAAGCACTTGGCTCTGGACAGTCCCAGCAGGGACCTGGGTCCAGTGTACATCCATCTATCTCTGGGGATAGTACCCAGTCAAGCTTAGTACCTGATAGTGTGAGTAGCACCCCTGCCAGGCACAGGTACCATATCTGTGGCCAGAGACGGTGATCTGTAAAGCCTGGCAGGTACAGTCTGTGGCTGCCCCACAAATACCCGTATATGGCAGCTACATGGTGGAACTGTGTGCATGCAGACACATACACACATAAACAAGACACCTAGGGCTACTACATACACACACACATTACATCAACATTGGCCCATAGCAGTACTCTTGGCCCTCACACACACACACACACACACACACACACACACACACACACACACACACACACACACACACATACATGTCGATTGTATGGCTCACTGTAGGGCTCTGGCAAACCAACAACACACCCTGTACATATGTGAGTGAGCTGTGCCACCTCCTGTCATCTGTAACATCGATGCAGGAACAGGCTACCATGGTGTTGATGCACAGGGTGACTTTATAGCAGTATAGCAATGTTAGCATGTTGTCAGCAGTAGAGTGTAATTATATGCTTGAAGGTGTAGCTGAGCAGGCATGATGCATGTAAGCTATGATTGTCAATGCAGTAATGTTTACACCAGGGTTAGTTCCAATAGTGTACTGTCCGCCCACGTGCCACTTGGCTGATGTGTGTAGTATTGGCAGCATGTGTTGGAGAGTGGACAGTATGTGTGGGATGTGTGTGGCACAGATTTGCAGTTGTACATTTGTGAACATGGTGGAGGTGCACTGTCTGCATGTACTTGCATAGTGGAAACATGGGCAGGGTGACATGCCCTGTATTACACAGTAACACTCCATAGTCTTGATTGTTGGCCAGTATGCATTGAACTGCACACATTTCAGAACTTGACTACACATGTGTGTATGACATGGTTTGACACTGTGCTGTTTGTGATACTGTTACTATCTGTCATTGTTTTGCATTCTGGTAGTATACACAACTTCAACAGCCTGACCATCACCAGTCGTTAAATGATGTCTTGACAAATGACACACAGATGTAGGACACACAATAACATTTGAATCCTTCGGGTACTATACTATGCCAGTAACCAGTGGCATTCACCTGCACCCATTACTGAGACCACTCCTGTTTGGCATATAGCTCTCTTAGGTACAAGCAATCACAGTAGGGATATGTCCGTCCATGTGTGGTAATGCATACTGTGGCCTATAATGCATTCTCCAGATGACACACACATCCTCCAGAAGGGTATCACACAGACAGATTCCTGTTGTCAAACCCATGCTGTAAAGCTATAAGCCAACCTAAGCATAGTCATCCACCTTTACAGAACAGAGTATCCCCACAGTACTACATAGGTAGTAGCCACCAACATGAAGAACAGGTACCGATGTGTACATGCAACCAAGTGGTCTGTCATCTCTCCTTTGATAATCACATTTCCAAAGGTATGTTTAAATCCCTCGGTGGATCACATAAGCAATAAGGGGTCTGCATGCATATCCACAAAGGTTGTTGTACACCTATAATGAATAGCCATCATTCATAGACCCTGCTGCATTTGAACAGGTCTGACATATACCTCGGCCATAAACCCTCACTCACACAATTCTATAGAAACCGTAATGAGTGTGTGTGACACAGTTGACCTAGGCCAGGGATCACTGCAGTGGCTGGCCTTGTCATAAGCATACAGATGTGACCTAAGGTCTGGAAAGCAGCAGCACACTCTTGAAAAGATGACAGATGTGTTCTTGGAAAAAGCAGGGTTCCCACACATGCAATAATTGAGGTCACATGTACGTATATGTATTTGCCACACAGCTACCTCACATGTGCAATGCACATACTGGTGTCATACTGATATTAATTAAAGGCAAGGCCACTTGTAGGACGAATAATGTGGTTTATCTTGCAGAGTGTAAGAACTGCCCCTGTTTTTATGTAGGGATGACAAACAACATGTTTAAAGTTAGAATTTTACAACATTTGGGAAGCATTAGAAATAGTGATGAAAATAATGCCTTGTTCAAGCATGTAAAACAACATCCCACACATAGTTTTTCATTTAGGGTCATTACTAACATCAAGTTGAGTAGGAGGGGGGGGGATATAAAACTACACACTGCATTAGCTGAAACAAAATGGATAATTGAACTTATGGCCAATAGATTACCTGGCCTTAATGATGTTATACCAGTAAAACCCACCCTATTGAATAGGCGGGCTTTTTATTAATTTTCATTGGATGTAGTATAGATTAAAATGATGTCTGTTTAATTCTGTGATGTCTGATGAAGGGTGTAACCCGGAAGCGCTTACATTGTGTTTTAGTATTGTATTTTAAGGACTGAGTTTTTATTAAATACTTTTGGTTTACAGCAGTGTCCTGTTGCTTTTCGCTGTGCTTTGACTCTTGAAAAGATGACAGATGTGTTCTTGGAAAAAGCAGGGTTCCCACACATGCAATAATTGAGGTCACATGTACGTATATGTATTTGCCACACAGCTACCTCACATGTGCAATGCACATACTGGTGTCATACTGATATGTCATACAGTAGTAAAAGCAAAATCCACAACCCATTGACCAACAGTGTCACACACATAGAGCACACACACTCACCAAGTGCAGGACTCAAATGTCTATTTAACTACTTCATGATACGTGAGAAGCATGTATTAACACGACACGCTATACACATTACTGCAAGTTCTTGTTTCCACAGGTGTATTTGTAGGATGATGACATCATCACACCTGACAAAGATTAGTATACCACTTTTAAGGTGTTTGAGTACTTTGCAAAATGTTTGCTCCTCTCCAAGGAGATCACACATAAACTTGTCAAGTGCAGGATTCAAACCCCTACTTAATTGGTTTATGATACTACAGGAGTACGCATTTACACGACGCACTATACACATTACTGTGAGCTTGCTTTTCCACAGGTATATTTGCAGGATGGTGACATCATCAGACCTGACAAAGATTAGTATACCACTTTTAAGGTGTTGTGAGTACTCTCCAAAAAGGGTGCTTCTCGCCAAGGAGATCACATGCAAACAGACACACACTTGTCAAGTGCAGGATTCAAACCCTTACCTAACTGGTTTATGATACTACAGGTGTATGCATTTACACAACATGCTATACACATTACTGTGAGGTCTGTTTTCCACAGGTATATTTGTAGGATGGTGACATCATCAGACTAGACAAAGTGGGTTACATTAGGTGACTTTGGGTGGGCTACATAGAAGGAATGTCTAAACACTTTGGCCATGTGATCATCAAACGAGGGTTTACTATCTAACTGTGTCCCCAGGGCCTTCATGACTTTCTCCATACATACATACTGGAGTACCACCTATGTGGTAATTTGTTTGCACTTTGTTTTAGCCAAAGGGGATGACTATGCATTCTTTGGCATTCTTCTTGGGGCATTGTTTTGTCACCAGGTATCTGTCTCTGTAAGCCCCTTCTGGAAGATGTGTGTGTCAGCCATAGAGTCAATTATGGACCACAGTTAGCAGTCATCTGCAAAGCTGTTCAGCCATACTCCTCCCGTGCTTGCCTGTACCTCTGAGCAGTGTCTACTGAACAGGTGGGGTCCCAGGACCAAGACCTGTGGGATGCCATTTGTGACTGTCTTAGAGTCGGACTTGGCACCCGCAACTCTGAACATGTGTGTTTGATCTGTGAGCCACTTAGCCACACATCCTGTGACATAGCTGTTGATGTTCAAACTGATAAGCGTGTCCATGATGACATAGTGGGGAATGATGTAAAAAGTCCTTAGTGAGGTTCAGGTGGGCTGTGTGGACTACTTTCACCTCCATTTATGTCCTTCGTAACTGTTTGAAGTAAGTCAACTATGTTTAGGAGGCAGGATCTGCCTTTAACAAGGCGAGGTTGTGTAGAGTCCAGTGTCTGGAGATCCCCAATGTCTCTGTTTATGGGTTCCATGACAATTTGATCAATAGCTTTGCAGACCAGGCTGAGTAGACATATAGGGCAATGGTTTCCAGGTTCTGTTGTGGCACCCCCTTTGTGGAGCTGGATGGCTGTTAGTGTATGCCATTCTTTGGGTACATACCCTGTGGTACAATTGAGTATGGGCAGTGAATGTAGGTGAGGGTGTAGTTCCTTTTGGGCCTAGTGTAAGACGCAGCCTGGGACACCATCCAATCCCATTGATGCTGTGTTCTTGGCTTCGGAGACGGCTGTATTTACCTGCATGTCCATGATGTCTGGGGCTCTGCATCCTTCTGTGATGGACACAGGACCTTTTGGGGGTGATGGGGGGAAGTTTACACTGAACTTGTCCCCAAGGATGTGGGCAATGAAAGTTGGTTCAGTGTATTCCTTGCCATTTGTCAGTAGCTGACAGCATATTTGGAAGTTGACACCTAGATGTCTGGTATAGCTACCGCAGGCTTTGTGGTTGTTATTCTTACAGACATTGGCAATTTGTCTTTTGAAAGTGTCCTTGAATTATTTTATGAGTGATCATTGCTTCTTCCTAATAATGATCAGTGATGCCTTTCCTTTAGTGAAGTTGGCTCTATCAGGTGTTAGTTTCCGCCTTCTGTTGTCTAGCTTATTTATGGGCAACAACCACCAGATTGTTTTCTTATTTTTGGAGGAGTGCATCTTGGTTTTATTTGTGATGTCTTGATCTGTGCATCCCTGTAGATGCTCATAGGATGCACTTGTAACTGATTCAGCAGATTGTATACCATTATCCTATAGCAAGAGGTCTTTGGAACTTTCCACTTTTCTTGGGACGTGTGCAGTTTGCTTTTGAAAATGTCTTCACAGTGGTTTCATTGACTGGGTGGGGGGGTGGGATATGGATGTCCAGTGTGATTACTTTATGATCTGATATTACCAGCGAGGGTTTTATCTCTGTTGTGGAACACTGGTACCCTATGTCGGCGATGATCATGTCCAGTATGGTGTCACCTCTAGTGGGCATGGTGACCAGCTGTTCCTGGGTGTTAGAGCTTTTAAACTCTAGGAAACATTGGGCAAAGGACGTTGTACACAAGTAATTCTCCCACTCAATGTTTGGGTAGTTGTAATCACCTCATATAATGGTGTTTGATAGGACCTTTATATTTTCCACTGTTCTCAGGAATACTGAGTGAGGTTCCTGTGACAAGGTAGGTGATCTGTAGCAGGCTACTATCAGATGAGCAGCTTTGCCCAATGTTAGTTGCACTTGCATGGTCTCCAAGGCCTCATGCTGTGCCACTAACCTGAAGGTGTGGGTATCCATAAGGTGAATGGGAACACCCCTTCCTTTTGTATTTCACTCGTGGTTTTGGGTCCGAAGGTCAGAGGGATTGTGAGTGTTTTACGTGGAGCATGTCCAACAGCTCTGCGTTTGACATAGCTTTGTATGTTAGGCAGTGAACACATCTGAGTAGGCGATATGCAAGGGAGTACTGATGGAGCATTTTGAGATGGTCTGTGTATGGCATGTATTTCAGGCCACTAATACTCTTTGTGAGGTATTGCTGCAGGCTTTCCAGTTGTTGCAGTTGTCTTGTGAGGTACATTGCAAAAGTGGCGTTGTACTCTATTATAGTTCTAGTGAGTGATGAGTAGTGGGGAACAATGTCCTCTTCTATTCTGCATGAGACACATTTTGTGATGAGGTGTGCCACATAGCAGGGTTTCCTGACTACTGTGGGGATGTGATTATCACAGTTGTGTCCAGTGTCCACCTGTGACCCAAGGTCTCTTGTCACACTTTCAGTGTTATGTATACTACCACCTATGTTGTCGTTCTTGGCTACAGAGTTTTTAACAAAGGGATGACAATGCACCTTTTGGCATTGAGCTAGAGCCCATGACTTTGACATCAGACATCTGTCTCAGTGAGGCCCTTTTGTAGGATGTCCACATCTTCAGTGTTTACAATTATGGCTCCTACTTTGCAGTCCTCTGGAAACTTCAGTAGCCACAGACCTTCCATGTTAAAGTTTACTTCAGGGAAGTAGATACTAAACAGGGCAAGACACAGGACTAGACCTTGTGGTACTGCAATAATCAATGGTCCAAAGTCATACTTGGAGTCTGCTACTTTCACAGTGTGTGTTCTGTCAGTAAGCCTGTTGGCAGCACATCTTATGACATAGCAATTTATACCTAGTTTAGTGGGTTTATCTGTATTTCCAGAGTATGGGATAGTGTTGTAAGCCATGGCAGGATCAACATAGGCTGTGTGAACCACCGTACCCTTGTCAATGGTTCTGTTGACTGCTTCAATGTCATCTAGCAGGTTTAGGTGACATGATCTGCATTTTACAAACCCAACATGGTTGTGGTCCAGGGTTTGGGGATTACAAATGTAATTTTTTATATGTTGTATGATGATACATTCCATGGCCTTGAAGAGCGGGCTCATTAGGCTAATGGGGTGCTAGTTCCTGGGGTCCGTGGTGTCTCCACCCTTGTGTAGTGGGATAACCGTCACTGTGCACCATTCAACAGGCACAAAGCATGAGGTGAGGCTATGACTGCACATGGTACATCAGTGTGGTACCTGTTCGTTCTGTGGTTTGTGTGGAACACAGCCTGTGAAGTTATCTGGTCCCATGGCTGCTATGATACTGGCTTTGGAGAGTGTTTTTTACCCGTGCAGCCATGATGACAGCAACTTTGCAGTCTTCCATTATAGAGATGTGCTCTTTCATGGTTGAGGGGGGGTACAGTTAACACTGGTCCTATCTGCCAGGATGTTGGCAATATCAGTTGGGTCTGTATATTTAGTGCCATTGAGCTGTAACTCAGAACAGATCTGAGTGTAGACATGACATGGACCTGTCTGTTGGGCAGAGATCTCCTGAGTAGACAGTATGCAACAGAGTACAGATTCTGTTACATTCAGTCTTGTTGCATGGGTCAACTGTTTGAGGCCAGTAATCCTCTTGTTAGTGTACTTCAGTGGTCTTTTTGGCTGCTGAATATGCCTAGTCAGATTCATCGCAAGTGTGTTGTGGTACTCTCTGATGGGTCTGATGACTGATGAGTACTGGGAACCTCCTTTGACCTACATGCACAGACCTTGGCAGTTTGTGTGAACACATAGCATGATTTTCTGACAACTTTGTGAATGTGTTTCTGGAAATAGAAATGTCTATCCACATTTGTCCATAGATCCCTTATTATCACCTCCGTATTTGGCATAAGTGTGTGAGCATGCCCAGTATGACCTTTCAGTATGTTGTTGCCTGACATTTGGTTAGTTTTTTAAGTGAGTGAGCATGCCCAGTATGACCTTTTAGTGTGATGCTGAATGAAATTTACTACATTTGTTGGAGTGTGTGAGCACACCCATTATAGACATTTATACTATATGTGTATGGAAAATCAAGTTGTATTTTTACAGCAGGCCTCACCTTTGTGTCATAGATCAACAGGGATCATGCTGTGCCTGCAGGGCTTCCGTGAGATACTTTGCATTGACTTATCAACATTTCTACATACAGGGGGGACAGTTATTCTTTGTACATTTCTACCCTGTGGTACACTTCATTGTTACTGTGGGTGTACATACGATGAGGGGTTCACTTGACACTTACACACATTTGCTATACCTGCACTGCTATGTACGGTACACCATTTCAGCCTGTACTGTTGCCTATAGTACTGGCTTGAGGCTTACTACTGTACTACACTTCTTAGCGTCCAATGCCACATATATTAGATTGCAACTTCATAGCCTACACAACCCACATCACACCGCCTGGCCTGATGTTCTCTGTCTCCATAGGCCTGTGGGGGAGGTTACCCATATGCATCTTTAGGAGCATGTTACAGCATTTCTTTGTGTTTGCATTACTGTGCAATTGTCCTGCTGTGTCTGTGCTATTGAAATGCTATCATGGCTTAGTGGTTCAGTACTGTGACTATAGTGCACAGTATCCTGGCTTCGATCCCTGTCACTGCTTTTTATTTTCATGCTGGGCAGACCAGACTGCTTAAGGAACAGTAAAACTAATATGAGCATGTTTACCTGTCTTTGCTCAACTTTGTACGACTTTGCATAACCTTGCCCAACATTGCTCAACGTTGCCCAACATTGCGCCAGTTGGCATGGGCAATTTTGTTTACATATACTAAATTTTGGTAAATGCTGCTTAGCACTGCTTTATATTGCTTAAAACATGGCAATCATGCCTCCGGTGATGCTGCAGGACTGCCTATGTTGGATGCACATACTACACTCCCTATACATGTTTGGAAACAGGTAGTGTCAAGTTAGGCATCCCTTTTATTTTATATGCGAGTCAGAGAGAGGTATCATTTCCAGGGTTCCTACTGAGCCAGTGTATGTGCTATACGTTGCCTCTTTGCCAAGGCCAAGGCATACTGGGCATGCCTCCTTCTGCCTAGTGGGGCAGGCTCAGGTTGTTCCTCCTCCAAGTCACGCTGTGCCTGTGAAGGCCTTGGCAATGGTGGGGGGCTGTTTGGCCCTGCCCCATGCTGTTCCTGCTGCAGCTGTTTTAGCAGGATCATATTGTGTAGCATGGCACATACCATGACAATTTGAGTACATGTAGTTGGTGAGTACTGCAAGGCTCCACCAGATGTGTCCAGGCACCGGAAACATGACTTGAGCATCCCAAACACATGCTCGATTACATTTTGTGTTTGTGCGTGTGCCTCATTATGGAGTTCTTATTCAGGTGTGTGTGCATTTCTGATGGGTGTCATCAGCCATGGCTCCAGTGCATATCCAGTATCCCCCACTAGGTGACCGTCAGGGATGTCCCCATTGGCAAATGTCTGGTACAGCTGCGTCAGATGCCAGATATGGGAATCGTGGTAGCTTCCAGGGCAGCCAGCACACACATTCAGTATTATGCCCTGGGCATCACACATGACCTGGCAGTTGATGGAGTGGAAGCCCTTGTGGTTGATGTAGGCCCTACTCTGCTCACCGGCTGGTGCTTTGATGTGTATGTGCGTGCAGTCAATTGCACCCACTACCTCAGGGTATTCCGCTATTTGCTGGAAGAGATGCATATTGCTGTCCAGTACCTCACGGGAATTGGGGAAATATACATGATCACTGACATGTGCTGACATGGCATTCAGGAACTGGTGCTGTACCCAGGATGCTGATGCCTGTGAAATCCCCATCATATCACCAGTTGGTCTCTGGAAGTTACCTGTTGCTAGTATTCTTAGGCCAACACATACTTTGGTTTCCACTGGGATGGGTTCCCCTCTGTTGGTTCTGTGTGTGAGGCGTGGTCTGCACAGCTCAACAATTTGCTGCAGGTGCTCTCTGTCTAATCTATAGTGCTCCACTATCTCCAGCTCATGTAGCCCCTGGTAGGTTACCCTGGGTCTGTACACTCTTCTCCGTCTCCTCACTGTGGGTTGCTCAGCAACATTGGCAATGGCACCACCCTCAGCATCTTGCACATGTTGCCTTATAATAGCAATGGCAGCCCCTAACATTTTTTGTCTCAGTTAAGCTTTTTAAGTTTTCATTTCTCTTTGTATACTGCAGTGTTGCAGTGTTTCTGAGTAAAACATGGGGGAATGTTGTTTGCAGAGTTTTAAGTGCTGGGCTGGGCTGGGCTAGTTTACTGCCTGTGTAATTTGCTGATTCTGATTTATTTCACCTTGTAGCTCTGCTAGTTCTCCTTGGTTAACTTCCTACTACCACTTTTCCATCCTTTTCCCTTTCTGTTTCCACAGGGGGCAGCACCGCGCAAACAAGCGCAAACACGAGCACACACGTGCACGCAGGCTTAGATGGGTTTACAGGTGCGCACATGCACGCACACCATGTAAGCATCTTTGCAAGAAACTTTGGTGGTAGCCACGGCGTACGCCTTCGGTTTCTGGGTTTCATTTCAGACAACTGTAGACACATCTCTTCCAATCCTCAGTAACTCACAGCAAACACATGCCACTCTGCTCCAAAAAGCTTACAGTCTTTGATACATACCCCGCCATGATGTCACCTATCTTCTACTCTGTTACTCCCCTAATAATACTCTTACACTCTAGGGACATGGTTCACATGGCAGGGAAAATTGGGATTCACTATCCTTATACTCATTTGCATAGGATTGCCTACTAATGCTTGGTTACATCTCTCAGACTGAGCTTCCCCCCTTAGCAACCACTACTCAGTAGCCATGTTGTCTTCAGCCTGCCATTCACTTGCATGGCAGATGGATATTTTTAATAAAATGCCTATTTTTGCCTTTTAATTTTTTTTTTCTGGTTTTTAAATCGCCACACGTTTGCTTGGCGCTGCGCTATGCTTAAGCATCGGAGATTGGGGGAAAAAAACATTTATATTTTATTATTTTGCAACACATATAAATGCCAATGGCCTTATATTTGGCCATTGGCATGCTTCCTCAACTGGATGCATCCTTTATTTGGAGCTGTTATTGCTTCGATTTTCTATTTGCAGAACGGTACTCAGTTACCAACGAAGTACATTTCTGCAAATAACACTACTCTTACTCGGACAGTTTAGTGTTTCCTGGATCACAAATTTACCTCATTTGCATAGCTTTCAGCAGCAAATGAGGTAATTTGCATAACCTAACACTGTCCGTGCAAGGATCGTTTTAGGAGCTCTCATGCACGCCCCTGCCAGCTGCTCCTGGATTGCTCGGTAGACATATTGGCTGTCTGGAGTCTTACTCTACTCTTAGATTCCATGCAAGCCTTCGTGAATCTGGCCCATAGTCATTTCAGCTTTTCCCAGTTAGGGGTCGCCACAGCAGAACTCCGGTCCGCTAATGATTGGCAGTCCATTTTTATGGTGCCGAGTTGCCAGCCCAACACCCAACCTTCAACGAAGGCACACCCATTCACACATGTCTTTTGGAGGTCACTCAACCACAGGGAGGACATGCAGACTCCACACAGAAGGCACTCCAGCCGAGAATCAAACAGGAGAACCTCTTACTGTGAGGCAACAACGCTACCGCTGTACCACTGCGGCTTAAGACTAAAACAAAAAAATCAGAACAAGCTATCAAAACAAATGGTAAGTAAGAGAGCATGTGCCAAAATAATAGCAAACAGCAACACAAATTTATGAATGGTTTGACATTGTAACCAAACAATGTTGTTTGTCTTTTCGGCTTTTCCCGGTTAGGGGTTGCCACAGCAGAACTCCTGTCCGCTAATGATTGGCAGTAGATTTTTATGGTACTGAGCTGCCAGCCCGACACCCAACCTTCAATGAAGGCACACAATACAATCATTTAAAACATTTTATGTTTCATCCTTTTATTTATTTATTTATTTATTTTGCATTTGTTGACTGGGACAGTCCGACTGGATACATGTCCATTTTCAGCGGATGCCCCGGGGAGAAAAGCTCCAAGACAATAATACACATTGAACATTTACTAAATGCTAGTTTC
Source organism: Protopterus annectens (assembly GCF_019279795.1). Lineage (NCBI taxonomy): Eukaryota > Metazoa > Chordata > Ceratodontiformes > Protopteridae > Protopterus > Protopterus annectens. The sequence goes on along the minus strand of NC_056732.1, from coordinate 1,744,617,572 downwards.
AAGCAGATTACAGTCATAAGCAATACCAGCATTTACCACATATAGAAGTTGCTTTGCACTTTTGCCACCCACCATATCTCTTTGGAGGGTGTCTGTTTCTGCTTTAACATTAAAATGTTGCACTTTAATGATGAACGGTTGAAGTATTAGAATATGTGAGCACATTGTTCAGTGTGTGCGTGTGTGTGTGTGTGTGTGTGTGTGTGTGTGTGTGTGTGTGTGTGTGTGTGTGTGTGCGTGTGTGCGTGTGTGTGTGAGCGCACATGTGTGTGTGTGTGTGTGTGTGTGTGTGTGTGTGTGTGTCTATTGTTGGAAATGCAGATTTCTGTTGAGCATGTTTCATAGTGCAACATTGTAACTGAATGACATTCTATAGTTAACGTTTTAAAAAGAAAGCTGTTATATTGCAACAATGTATAATAGATGAGCAGTAAACTTCTGAATAAAGTTTGATTTTCAAGCTTGACTAAGGCTTCAAATCAATATTGTAACTAAACAGTACTCTTCTCTGCAGCAGATACATCATATCCTTATTTGCATGGATATATGCAGGTACTGCTATTAAAAAGTTCTTCTACATATTGTTACATTTACTCTGAAAGGACTGTCAAAGGCAATCTGTATGAGGCTTAACAAGAAAAGAGCTACTTTACTTTAAGCACTGGATGGATTCTTAGCTGTTTATAATCCAGGACAGGGAGGAAAGTTTAACAGCTTTGAAGCATGCCTCTCAACCTCTTAGAGCAAGAAATTGGGATAAAGCCATAAACAATGGAGGGACAAATGCTCAAAAAGTGGGAACATTTTTAAATATTGCTCTTACAAACTTAGAAGGTTGATAGAACAAAATGTTTTATATTAGCATGCATTTTCTGAAGGGTATGAAGTCTGAAACTCAAATCTCTTTCATTATTTTCTGATTTCAATCCTCAATTATTTTCCAGTGATTTACCAGAGGACAGCAATTTTATGAGAGGCAAACCAAAAATGTGAGGCAAAAATCTGGACATTCTGCGAAAATCCTGAGAGGTTTGCTTTGAACTCAATCTGCAAGAAAGTAAGCCAAAACAGAAAAAAAAATAATAGTACAACATTAGTGCTACAAGATTCATGAAAATACATATAATAAAACGTTAATTACACTGTGTAAATTTATTTTGTTACTGTTGCCAAAAAACTTTGATTCAGAGCTTGACAAAAACAAGAGAATATGTTAATGTCACACATTTTATCTTCATTAAGAAAAAGGGGAAGTGTTTATAACCCTGTGGTATATTTCATAAAGAACATTGTACAAAATAGGTTGCTTTCACTCCTGCCATCCATGTTGGTGATCTGTGTAGTTTTGCATTTTTCTGAGAACAGGAGAACAGGCTCAGAAATATCTCTGTTCTTTTACCTTCATTGTCATTTACTGACTCGGGCCTTGTGAATATTTGCTTAAATAAATAAACATTTGCAGTTATTTCTTCAGTTAGTTGCTAGTCATAGAAGTGAGGGGAGGGCTGTGCTACTTGTCAGCTGTATTGGGATGAGATATATGAGTCAGAGAATTAGGTTTTGTTTGTGCATGTGTAAGGGACATATACTGAAGACTTGCCATGCTATGGAGCTGGGTTGTTCCAGACACCACATTTAGGTACCATTTTAAAGTGTTCCTTCCACAGGGACTGGATACAGCCTTACAGGGGATGGTTTAAAGTTTTTATGAAATAATATTTTAGTTTTCCCTGTTGCAGAAATATAATTTGGCAAGTTAGCCATAGTATGTGTCCATAAATTACTAGATGAAGAAAGTAACTATAAGTTTATAATCCAACAGAATAGTATTTTGAAAGGACAGATCCCTTCCAGTGATGGAAGAAGTGTTTTACATTTCTTATAGTATGAAACTAAAAAACAAAAGAAAAATCTAGCAAGGCTAGACTTTCCACTGTGTGATTTCTTAAACCTCTTGTATTAGAGGCAATATGGGATGTATGCAAATGACCCTTTAATGACATAAGGTGTTTCAGCTACATGGCAATTCTGAATGTCCATTACTTTTTTATTTTTAAGCCTATTTATTGACAGATTAATTTTGCAAAGAAGACATAGACATCTAAAAGAGAGACATGGCCTGGCTCTGTGGTATAGGTAGATAAAGCCCTGACTCACCCCAGATGACCTTTGTTCAGTTAACAGCACAGAAAACTACAAAAGCCAGGCAGGGTAGTTGGGAATGTACGACTGACAGCAACTAGGTAAAGTCCTTTACAAAATTTAACCTAATTTTAGAATGTTTCATTGGTGTTCTAAAAACAGGTCAAATAGTTCAAAATGTGCTATATTTTCCACAGAAGACATAGACGTCTAAAAAGCGAGACATTGCCTGGCTGTGTGGTATAGATAGATAAAGCCCTGACTCACCCCAGATGACCTTTGTTCATTTAACAACACAGGAAGCTGCAAAATGTCTCTCTTTTTGGATGTCTACGTTTGTGAAAATATAGCATTTTTACAGGATGATAAGTTTTTATTAAGCTTATGTCAAAAGAAGACAATTGAGCAGCTCAGCCACATCAGCCAATATTGCATGAGACTAACCACATCTTTCATTAAACAGACTTTCCCTGGTGAAAAATTGCTATCACTCATCCAGTCATCAGGAATGGTTTTAAAGGTTGTTAGGGAAGTACTGTGCTCAACATGTAAGAGCAGTGATATTCACGCTAAACGTTGCATTATATTAATTGAAGGGCCTGATAATGTTGAATAAAGTGGGACGTGGAGAAATATATGACAACATCCCAAGAAAGCTGATTTGGACAGTCAAACATAACTAAGAACCAAACCAAACAGTCACTTTATAACTCCAAAATTGAAGACCCCCAACAACAGAAAGAGTGTACACCCATACCGATAATTTGCATTCTAATGACTGCTTCCCAGTATTTATCTGCCACAGTACATAAGTCACAGAGTAATATGGCATGGTGCCGCCATACTCAATTCGAAGGTAGCACAGGAGCCACACATCTCGCCATAATCCCATCAATACCCATCAACACTGACCCATCAGGGACACCTTTAGTACATCCCCCTTTTAATCCTCTTCCCCCTTTCACAGTTTCACCCATAGTCACCTCTACCATTAATAAACTTCTTCTCAAACTCAAACCCTGTACTAATGCCCCAGATCACTTACCTGCAGAATACTTGCAACTCTTAGCTTCCTCCATTGCATATCCCATTAGCATCCTCCTCAATAAGTTCATTAAAGAATCTTACATACCTGATATCTGGAAAAAGGCTTTTGTCCTTCCTCTCCATAAAGGTGGTAATAACTCCCACATCCCTAACTTCCATCCTATTGCCATTCTGTCCCCCATCTCAAAAATACTAGAGAAATGTATTAATTCTCAGTTGCTCTCTCATCTGGTAAAACAGCAAATCTTCTCCCCCATTCAACATGGCTTTAGGCATGGACATAGCACCAACACTGCCCTCATTTCCTTTTTGGATACCGTAAACAGGGCTCGAGATGCTAGCTCCTTAATTTCAGCACTCTTTCTTGATTTATCAAAGGCTTTTGACACTATATCCCATTCCCTTCTGCTTGCTAAACTCTCTGACCTAAACCTATCTCCCTCTACCCTAGAATGGTTTACTAATTACCTCAGTAATAGGCAGCAATCCTCTTCAGTAATAGGCAACACTCCTCTTCCTCTTTCCTAAATACTAATACCGATGTTCCCCAAGGTTCAGTACTGTGTCCCCTCTTATTCAGCATATTTGTTAATAACTTTCATACTGCTCTTACCCGTAATACTATTATCCAATATGCTGATGACTCCACTATCATCTGCTCTTCTAAATCTGTCACTGCACTACGGCATCTCACCCAAGACGCTTTTTCTTGCACCAAAACCTGGATGTCCCAGAACCATCTCGTCCTCAACCCCAGTAAAACAAAACTTTTAATATTTACCCCCACTAAATCCAACCCTGTTGACAAGTCTCTGTTCTGCATTCGCTCCCACACTTATAGGTTCATAGGTTCATAGCTTCATACTAGGCTATCTGCCCGAGGGCATTTACAAGCCTAGCCCATAGTTTTGTGGCTTACGCCACCCCTTTAGTATGGGGAACTATACCCATTATTTTGCTGTGCCTCTGTCTAGTAGTGACACTGAGGTAATCCCTGGGGTATATCTGCGATCTCCCATCCATTGGTCAAGATTTCTCTTGAACAAGGCCAGCGAGGTGCTCTGCCTCACATATACCGGGATTTTGTTCCACAGCATAGGGAGTCTTTGGGTGATGAATCTATCCCTCCAGCACGTCCTATTAATAGTCGTGTCGAGGTTTAAGTCTCCCGCCCTTGTGGCTCTGACGGATCTAGATTTTTGAGGTGAAGCATATTCATCAAATCTGGGTTTGACATGGCCTTGTATGTCAGGCAAAGGTCACCTCTGAGCAAGCGTGGCGACTGAATAGAGCTGGAGTTCTTTCAGTCGGGCAGCATAGGACAGATTTTGAGACCCTTTATCCTTTTGGTGAGGAACTTTGTGGCCTCTCCAGCTGCTGCAAGTGTCGGGTCAGATACATTCGAATGGGGCATTGTACTCAATCATTGGTCTGATGAGTGATGAATATAGGAGACTATGACCTCCCTTGATCTAGATGTGAATCCCTTCATGATAAGGTGGGCAATGTAGAAGGTCTTCCTAACTACTTTAGCTACATGGGTGTCGAATGACAGGCTACTGTCAACCTGGGTCCCCAGGTCCCTGATAACTTCTTCTGTGCTCAGTGGGTTGCCACCTATATGGTAGCTAGGGGTAACCTTGTTTTTCCCGAAGGGTATGACTATGCATTTTTTGGCATTTAACTTTAGGCCATGGCTCTGGCACCAGTTATCCGTTTCTGTGAGACCCTTCTGAAGGATATCTGTGTCAGATGTGTTTTCGACTATGGCTTCAGTTTGCAGTCATCTGCAAACTTTGTCAGCCATAACCCTCCTGTGTTTGCTTGTACTTCAGAAAAGTAGATGCCAAACAAGAGTGGGCCCAGGACTGAGCCCTGTGGGACACCACTTGTGACAGGCTTTGAGTCTGACATGGCGCCAGCAACTCTGACCCTGTGGGTTCTGTCACTCAGCCAGTTTGCAACCCATCTTGTGATGTATGGGTTAACATTTAAGCTGATGAGTTTTTCAATGATACCCGAGTGGGGTATTGTATCGAAGGCCTTCGCCAGATCGAGGTAGGCTGTATGGACTGCCTTTCCCTCATCAATGGCTTTGGTGACTGTTTCAAAAAAGTCAACCAAGTTTAAAAGGCATGATCTGCCTTTGACAAAGCCAAACTGGGTTGGATCCAAAGTCTGCAAATTCCTATGTCTTTATTTATGAGGTCCATTATGATCCTCTCCATGGCTTTGCAGATAAGGCTTGTCAAGCTAATGGGCCGGTAATTTCCAGGGTCGGTGGAGGCACCGCCTTTGTGAAGTGGGACCACAGTTGCAGTGCGCCACTCCCTGGGTACATATCCAGAGGTGAGACTATGATTAAACAGCTGTCCTAGCTGTGGGTTTAATTCCTCGTTGAGTTCGTGGAGCACACAGCCGGGGACACCATCAGGTCCCATGGATGCTGTGTTTTTTGCCTTGGAGAGAGCAGTTCTCACTTGGGCGTAGAGATGTTTGGGGGCTGCAATCGTTTGTTATAGATATCTCTACTTTTGGGGGAGGGGTGAGAAGTTTGCACTGAACCTGTCAGCCAGTATGTTGGCAATGTCTGTAGGATCAGTAATCTTCACATCATTTTGAACTAGTTCTGAGCATATCTGGGAGTTTCCTCCCAGGTTTCTAACATAGCTAAAGAAGGCCTTATGATTGTCTTTTGAGTCTTTAGCTATTTTTCTCTCAAAATTTGCTTTGGATGATTTTATGAGAGCTCTTAGTTTTTACTTATAGTGATCAAAGGTGTCTTACCTTTTAAGGATTTTGCTCTATCTTGTAGTAGCTTCCTCCTTTTGTTGTAGAGTTTGTTTATGGCTGGGTCCACCAGACTGGACGCTTGCCTTTGGTACAAAGAGTCTTTGTTTTGCTTGGGATTGCCTTATCCATGCAGTCCTGCAGGTGCTGGTAGAAGGCATTTGTAAGTGATTCAGCGGCTTGAGTACTGTTTTCCGCCGCTCGGGGCCTTAAAGGAGACCACACTAGTCTTTAGAAGTGTGAAGTCGGCTTTGAGAAGTTCTTTACTGTGGTCTTTTTTATTTCAGGTGGGGGTGGGATGAGGACCTCCAGCAAGATTAGTTTGTGATCTGATCTCACCAGTGAGGGGTATACTTCCGGTGTTGAACATTGTGCTCCCATGTTCGTGATGATGAGATCAAGTATGTTTTCTCCTCTTGTGGGGATGGTGACCAGTTGTTCCATGGCATTTGAGTTTATGAATTCCAGGAACCTTTGGGCTAGGGTGTTTGGGCTTGAGTAGTGTTCCCAGTCTATATTAGGGTAATTGAAGTCACCTAGTATGATGGTGTTTGGTGATACATTTAGCCCCTCCAGTGTTTTCAGGAAGGCCATGTGAGGTTCCTGAGTTTGTGAGGGTGGCCTGTAACATGCTACAATTTGCAGAGCAGTCTTGCCTATGGTTAATTGCACCTGGATGGTCTCCGATGCATCGTGCGTTGCCACCAGTCTTGAGGTGTGGGTGTCCTTGATGAATATGGATAACCCCCCCTCCTTTCTTGGTATTGTCCGGATTTTGGGGCCTGAACGCATGATATGAGGTAAAACCTGATAGTGCTGGGGTGCTCTCAGGAGCCTTGAACCAGGTTTCTGTCACAGCACAGACATCGATGTTCTCCATACTGAGAAGGGCCTCGAGTGCGTGCATTTTGAGATTTAGACTTCTGGCATTGAGCAGCATTACCCTTAGTTTTTTTCTTTTTTGTGTTCTAGGGTGGTAGGTTTAGAATTTGAGCCTTGCCTAAAAAGGCACTATGGGGTGGCAAGAGCCTTTGCCAATATCCGAATCCCAGGGTGACAGGTGCAAGCCGTCCCTTGTAAGCAGCGTGGCTTGTCCAGCATGTCATCCCAGGCAGACAGACATTGGATCCCCTTTGAATGACACCAGAGTTTAAGCCAATTGTTAAAGCTGATCATCTTATCTCTGTATTGTGGCATCATTCTTGGTGAAGGTAGGATACTGCTCAAGGTCAGGGTCATACCTGCCTGGGCTACATAATCAGAGAGCTCCTCAATGTCTCTTTTCATGTAGTCCAAGGAGGTACGTCTCAGGTCGTTTACACCAGCGTGGACAATGACTGATTCGTATCTGTACCTGCTGTTGAGAGACCTGAGTGCTTGAGTTATGTGGCGGATTCTAGCGCCCGACAGGCAGCTTACTGTCACTCTCTCCTTACTCAGTCTGGTGAGCAGGACATCAGTGTGTCTGACTATGGAGTCACCAATGACTAGTGTGTCTGGCATTGTGTTTGGCCTTAAGGGCTGTGACTGTTTGACACTCTGACTGTGAGGTCTATGTGTTGCAGGTGTTGTGTTCTGAGGTGGTGGTTGTTTGGGTGTCTGCTTTGGTGGCCTCTGCTGTTTTGGTAGATTTTTGATCAGACCCTCCGAGTATGTCTTTGTGTGTTTATGTGTATGATTTGAGGTTGTGATGGTACTATGTGAGACTGGGTCTATAGTGTGTGTGGTTACCTTCTCCTCCTGACTGGTCTTGCCAGTCCTATGATGAGAGTGCTCAGCCTCCAGTTTGGCCGTATAGTTGCATCTCTCGCATGTATTTGTGTTTTGTGGGAGGAGGAGAGGGTTGTCTGTGTACATGAGGCAATTGTAACATTGCCTCAATATTCCCAGGTTCACCAGCTGAGCAGGAGAGGACACTAGCAACTGATCCCTCGACATGCTAGAAGGAATAGACAAAAAAACTTTAAAAGAGATTCCGGGGGATGTGGGTAACCGAGAAATGGGGGTTTGCCTTTTTGGGGTACTATTTATGACAAGAGTGCTGTATCAAGGTAATAAGTACTGTAGGAGCAAGTGCTAGGTTTAACAGATAGAGAATAGTCTACTTGGAGTCAAGTAGAGATGATCTTTTTAGTTTTAAAAACAGTGCAAACTTTGATAAAACAAGCAGAAACAGTAGTCGAAAGGCACAAAAAGTCGAAAAAAGCCAAGAAAAATACTTAAAATCTGGAAAGGTAGTCGTTTCTGGTCTCTGCTGCTAGAGGAACACTGCTGGCCACCACGAGGAGCTGTGCTGAGTTCTCAGTTAACAGTATCATTGAAGTTGTCCCTAGTACCAAATTGCTAGGTGTCATCATTGATGACAATTTAACTTTCAACTTCACATCTTCAGCAGCATCAAAGAAATCTACCAAAAACTGGGTGCCCTATATAGACACAACTGTTTTCTTAGCTTCTCTGCTAAAAAAGTCCTGGCCTCTTTCTTCCTCTTCCTACTTTGCTATACGGTGCTCCCATCTTGATCAATCTTCAGTCCTCCTTGAGAACAAAACTTGACTCTTGCTACAACAAAGTTGCCAAATTTGCTACCAATGCAACATTTTCTACCCATTATTGTTCCTTTCTGCTTCAACTAAATTGGCTAGAACTCCCACACTATCTCTGTTTTCTACAATTAACTACAGCTCACAAGCTCATCTATCACCCCAAAACCCGTCCTTCCCTCTCCTCCATACTGACCATGTACCATCCTAACTGAAACCTCAGGTCAGAAAACAAAATGTTACTCTCTGTCGAGAAACCCAAATTATCAGCTGGCCAAATGTTGTATTCCTATACTGTCTCCAAGGCATGGAACAATCCCCCCCCCCTACACTCAGGACTATCCATAATCCTGCCCTCTTTAAAAAATCCCTCAAACTACATCTATCTTCTCATTGGTTATGCTCATGTACCTAAATAAACAACCCCAACACCTGACTTATCTTTCCTGTGCTTCACCTTTAATTTTTCTATTACTATTATTTCCTTTCTCTTCTCTCTGCCTACCTATTACTTGCTGGCTCATTAGCTTTAATTTTTTCCCTCCTTAGCCCTCTATTCTTACACTGAATTTAACTTCCCCCTGCTATGATTCTTGCAGATATATTTTACACTAATGTATGTTAGTATGTACGCCTGTTATTAAATCTATTTTACCATGATGTGGTACCAGGTCACTTCACTACCCCATGTCCCAAGTGTGTGTCTCCATCCAGCTTCTTTCACATTACAAAAAGTGAAACAAGCACATATTCCTTCTGCAGCAGCAGCAGTATTCAGATGTATCATATCGCACTACAAACATACGCAAGCAACAAATAAAGTTAAATCTATGTAAGGCAATATGCAAATAACTTAATTTATTAAGTCTAGTTTACATTGTTTTGTAGTGTTGAATCTGCTGGAAGGATATCCCCAGCCCCCACTCATTCACCCACACTCATAGGCCTTTTTACTGCTGAAGGTGAAGCTACATTAACACTTCAGCATATTTCACTCTTATCAGTGTAATATATCCCTGGAAAGACATTGAAAAGCCCATAAATATAAAATTAGATGCTGTGACTTGAGACAAGTATTTAGAGTTCAGACAACTTGTCTTTTGTATCCATGAACATCCTACCTCACTGATTGTTTATGGTGGTAAACCATCTGGGGGTTCTTTATGCTCTGTTCGCTCTGCTCACTCCGCTCCCCTACCCTTCCCCCATATCTCACCCTCCCCCAGCACCTCTACTCTTATCCTAAGATAATCACTCCCCCTCATTCCTATGATCCAATTACATACAACCCAATGTTGTCCACACCCACATTTCATGCACAACTTACTTTCTTTTATTTAGCCAAACCTTTCTGCTTTCCCTTACATCCATCCCCTTGAATGTACATGCTCACTACTATACTTTTTTGCATCTTACTCTACTCTACCATCACAATACAATCACCACCTGAAACTATTTTAAATTAACTCCAGGCTTACCACCTTCTCTTCTACTATACACAGAATACAGAAAGTAGCATTGCACCATAATTTTACCACTGGCCAATCACATCAACCCCACCCATCCTTATCACAAACTGCAAGGTAAAACACCTAACCACATTATCAAAGCTCACTTTGAAGTCAAAACATTTCAACCTTACCTTCAGCTGCACACATATCACATAACAATCTTTATTTACATCTGATATTACATTCAAACACACAAATTTCACTTTTACTATTTTTAAACCCACTATCACAGCTAACATGCTCCTCCTAACTTGCCTAGGCTCTTTACTCTTAAATCTCAACCTTGCTAGACCTATATCCTTGCATACCCCCACACACCAATACACATCAACAACCTCTTCTAACCCTCTCCCCAATAAACAACACAGCTTCTCACATATCTCCTCCCGGCTTTTCTCCTATACCCTCCCATTCTATTCAAGCCACAAACTGGCCTAATCACCTCCTATGAAACCACACTTGACACCAGTACTCTCACCTAGGAATAAAAAACATTTCCCATGGTACGCATTTCTCATTACCTATCTACTCAAATGCGGAGACACACATCCTAACCCTGGCCCACCCTCTAATCCTAACCACAAGAGTAACCCCAAAGACGTAAACATACTTACACTTAACCTTAGAAGTATATGTAATAAAATAGCCCCACTGCATGCCTGCATTGATCAAAATAAACCTGACATACTAGCCCTTACTGAAACATGGCTACATCCCAATGTAAAAGACTGAGAAATAATACCGCCAAACTTTGCAATAACCAGAAGAGATCTAAAAATAGAGGGGAGGGATAGCACTTCTATATCCTTCTACACTCAACATCACACCCTATGCCAGTAATATACCCACCCATCTTTTCCAATGCTGAAGTACTAATCTCCTTTTTGAACCTTAATATATCAAAAAGAATTTGCAGAATAGTAATATATATCCCACCAGGTAACAATATACCAGTGTTAAAAAATATTTTATCCTGGACATCCCAAACAATAAACCTTGAAACAATAATCTTAGGAGATGTAAATATAGATTGGCAAACCATAGCTTCCAACTCCCCCACAAATAGCATAAATCTGTATGGTTTTTCTCAGCTTATCAATGCTCCAACAAGATACAGCAAAGATCTTGCCTGCCAATCCACCTTAGACTGGATTCTAGTATCCCACCCTGCTAATTACCCCTCTTCTGGTACACTGCCTAGCTCCCTGAGCGATCATCTACCAGCTTACTCTCTTAGAACAAACTCCCAACAACTAAGAGTACACACTACAAAATCAGTTAGGAGCTCAATTATTTTTTGTCAGCATATATTCAACAATTTCCTACAGGAAATAGACTGGACACCCCTTAAACAACTACCCCTTAATGATACTGTACTATACTTTAATAACACCCTGCTTCACATACTTAATACACTAGCTCCCATTCATATGAAAAGAATAAAAAAGAACTCAGCACCATGGCTCTCTAAGAAATGTAAACACTTAATGAAGCAAAGGGACCCAGCCTGGTCAACCTGGAAACAAACCAAAAATTAATAAAATCATGTTAATTTCAAAACACTATGCAGCAAAGTGACAAAACTTAACAGAGATAAGAAGTCATATCATTCCCAGCTTCAATTCCAGCATAAAATCAACTCCAGTAAATTTTGCCACTCCATATCTTCTCTACTTAACCCTGGAATAAATGGAGAGCACACCCTATCACCAGATACCCCTCCATCACAAATAGTGGAAAACTTTAACAAGCACTTCATAAAATCAATTTCAGACCTACTAACTAACACCCCTAATGCTGGACCTTCCCCTTCAACCTATTCAAACACCAACCCCAGGCCATCAACTACTTCTAACTCTGTCATTACTAACCCCCATACTGAACTAAATGAAATACAAACCCCATTCTCATTTCAGACCATACCCACTGACACCATTAAGAAAATGCTACAAAAACTAAAACTCTGCTCCACTTCAACTGACAATATCCCCCCATACTACCTCAGACTGGCTGCTAACTCAGTTGCCTTCCCAATCAGTATCCTTATAAATAGTTCTTTATCCAAATCAGAAGTACCTACCATATGGAAACAATCTCACATCACCCCCATCCACAAAGGAGGCAACTCTTTTGATCCATCCAATTTCCATCCTATATCCATCTTGTTGCCCATATCCAAAATTCTCGAGAGAGGTATCCATCAGCAGGTAATGGAATATCTTTTGCAAAGAAATCTTTTAACCAAAACCCAACATGGCTTCTAACCTTGCCACAGCACAGCTACAACCCTATTATCTTTTACAGACATCATGAACAAGGCCAAAGATGCAGGATGCTATACAGCCTAAGTATTCCTAGATATCTCCAAGGCCTTTGACACAGTGTCTCACCTCTTACTTTTGAACACACTGTCTAACTTAGACTTCTCACATAACACAGTAAAATGGTTTCAGAGCTACCTCAAGGATCATAAACACGCAGTGAAATGGTCCAACAAACTCTCACCTTTTCTCCACAACCCTACTGGAGTCCCCCAAAGCTCCATCCTAGGACCCCTACTCTTAAACATTTTCACAAACAACCTTCACACTGCCTCTCATCCTGGGACCCTCATTCAATATGCTGATTCCACCATAATCTGAACTGCTCAATCACTACCAGAACTACTCTCAAAAACAGTCCTTTACAGCAGTTGAATCCTGGCTAAGAAATGCCTGACTATTTCTTAATCCAAGAAGACAAAACTAGTACTCTTTCCTCCCTTGTCACTGATCATTTCAACATCCTTGCATCTGACAACACTGCCAGAGAAATAGTGCAGAAAACCAAACTTCTAGGTGTTATCATTGACAATAAACTTTCATTTGAACCCCATATACAGCAAAATATAAAGAAAACTTATCAAAAACTGGGTCTGTTATATAGAAACAAACATTTTTTTACTGCAGCAACTAAAACTACCCTTGCAAAAACATTTTTACTTCCCTCTCTTTTGTATGGTGACCCTATCTTAACTAACTTACACAATTCTACCCTAAGCAAGTTGGAACAGTGCTATAACAAAGTTGCAAAGTTTGTCACAAACTCTAAATATCACACACACCGCTGTAAACCACTCCTAGAATTAAACTGGCTTGAACTACCCAACCAGCTTGCTTTTATTCAGCTATCCACCTTGCACAACCTTATTTTCAAGCCTACTGCCTGCCCTGCACTAGCCAATCTAGTCGCACCTTACACACCAAATCGATCCCTATGATCAGAAGACAAAAATATTTTAGCTATCTCAAAACTGACAAGAAAACCTGGTCACTCTCTGTATTCCTACTCTGTCTCTATACATTGAAATTCACTACCTCTAGCTACCAGGTTTATTCTTGGCCTAACCCATTTCAAAGCCTCTTTAAAAAAATCATCTAAAAAATACATGGCTCTGCTCCTGCATAAAGCCTGCCTAATGCTCAGGTCTTCTTCTTCTCTCACATTTTAATCCCTCACAGACTGCAAGATCATAAAACTCTTCTACCTCCTTCTCTGCTTCTATACCATATCCTTAAGCTGCTGGTCAGACTTTATTGCTTCTATTCTTCTTAACTCTGTCTCGCTATATGTCTGCATCGCTAACTTTCTGGCTGCTATTTCTACATCATCTGTGATGAGAGTGACTATTATGGTCTGTAATGTTTTAACTGTATAGAACTGTCTAGATGTGTAGTAATATAGTGCAACATCTTGTAGCAGTTTGTTCTTTCAACTTATTTTTGTATAGTATTTCTAATGTAATTTGTATTGTATTGGATTATACTGTATTTGTATTGTACTGTATGTGGAGCTTTTCTCCCCGGGCCTCTGCTGAAAACGGGTTCTGCAGACCCAGTCAGACCACCCCAGTAAACAAATGTCAAATAAATAAATAAATGAAAGAATAATGATTGTAATTCTAATGCTTGTTATTCTTATGTGTATTAATATTTTATATATCTTAATCGTATGTAATTATTGTGGAGCTTTTCTCCCCAGGCCTCCACTGAAAGTGGGTTCATTCTAGGCCCAGTGGACTTTCCTGGTTAACAAATGCAATAAATAAATAAATAAATAATCACTAAAGTTGGAACAGATGAAGTGTGCATCTGTAACAGTAGTTCGTAGTGTCAATGCACTCTTCACTATAATTATCAAACTCTGTACCTGAACCACCAGAAAATTCAGCTTAGCGCGAAAGTGATTCTAGCACTGGTTGTCCAAAAGCCAAATTTCATCTTATTACAAGAATGTGTAAGCACCACACTGTATTCAGTGATTTATGCACTATGGAAGATAAATATTGGGAAGTGGTCATTAGAATGCAAAATACTGGTATGGGTGTACACTCCTTCTGTTGTTTGGGTCTTCAATTTTTGGAGATACAAAGTGACTGTCTGGTGTGGTTCTTAGTTGCGCATGGTGCACCCTGACTTTTGAACAGCAATGTTATCACTGGCCCTGAGGGAAGAGATGTGTTATTTTACACCCAAGATGCTTGAATCGTCTATTGGAAATTTAACAAAACTTATTGGATAGCTTTCTCAACAGTTAAGCTAGACTCATAACTTAATGAGCCAATGACTGTGGGAGGTGAATCACAGCATGGGGTCACAGATTTGCGAGGAGAGAAATTAATTTCTCCAAAATTAACATTCTTCTGCATCACCACATCAGTACTATATTATATGAGTGACAAAATCATGACTGTGTAGCTCATGAGGAAATGAATCGGAGTGAAAAACTTCCATCAAGACGTGAGATCATTTTGAGTGAGTGGCTGGAAGTTAAATTTGAATTTCCATCTGTGCATGATAATTCCAGTTTGATGGGGGTATCACCTTCCAAACAACTTCAAAAGTTTGAGAATAAAGTGACTAAATACAGTGAGTTGCAATTAGAAAACAGTTATTTTCGAGAATGTATTAAGATGGGATACATGTAGATTCATATAAAACATAACCAGTTTGTGATGGACATATTGGAAAATGAGATCAAACAATTTTTGATAATGAACATTAGTAAGGAAATTCTATTTGACTGGTCCTAGGGGAAAAGGGACAGGGATTATACACAAACATCCAAGGGGGGGATCAGATTGGTGTTATATTCAATGAGAGATGGGAAGAGAATGGGCTTTGAGAATTTGAGAAATGATGTGATTTTTATCACCAATAACAAGGGAGATTTTAAAGTATGCAGTCTCAGCATTGAGTGTTTTAATAAGGAATGGGCAGAGTTATTCAAAAATAGGATGACACTTGTTCCATCAAGACAGGCTAAAACAGGTGAGACCATTACAGATTTTAACCTGTACACTAGAAAGTTACATTTTTCTCTATTGTTTGACAATTCAGAGACACATAAAGTAATTTAAAAAGACCTACCCCCGGATTCACGAAACCTCCGTGTAAGACTAAATAAGTCTTACTCGGAAACTGCAGTTGAACGGTCTGACATCAGCGTGCCATGCATATTCATGAGGGCACGCTGACTCCACTCCAAGTCTAACACGGACCATGCAGGAAGGCAGGGGGCATGTCTGACTGCCGAGCAGTCCTAAGGTCCACGCCCCTGCAAGTGTCTGAAATGTGAAATGTCAACACACATGAGCGAGTCCGCTCAAATGTCAACATACCAAACACTACAATCCCTCACATTGTAAACCCCCAGTAGAGTTATAAAATGTAAAATATATATTTTTTTTCGAATTCCCGATATAGCTGCCCATATTTGTGTGTGTTTTTCATGGGTAGAATTAGTACAGGCTATGTACAAGGACCCAGTGACTCAAGCACGAACAGTATTTGGCCTCACTGAGGGGTTCCCAGTGGGAGTGGGTGTACACCAGGGTTCAGCTCTGAGCCCACTGCTGTTCATACTGGTAATGGACTACATCAGCAATCAGGTTGGAGGGGTCAGAGCAACAAAGCTGCTGTATGCAGATGATGTGGCAGTACAGGCAGACTCTGATCTAGAACTTCAGCAAAGGATAGGAGAATGGAATGCAAATCTGAAGGCACATGGGATGAAACTAAGCACAGATAAGACAGTGGTAATGGCAGCAGATTAGGGAAATCAGAAGAAGCTGATAATAGAGATAGATGGAAAGATAGTGGAACAGGTAAACAGCTTCAAGTATCTGGGAGGGGTGGTTGAGGAGAAGGGTAGTCTGAATGAAGAGGTCAAAGCTAGAATCAGAGGGTCTGCAGCCAACTGGCATAGAGTATCAGGTGTAGTATATGACAGAAGAATGCCAAAGAAGCTGAAAAGTAAGGTGTACAAGACAGTGGTGTGACCAGTACTACTGTATGGTACAGAAACCTGGGCAGTAAAGGTAGAACAGTTGAAGAAGCTAGAGGTGATGGAAATGAAGTGCCTGAGAAAGGTGGTAGGATGCACACTGCGGGACAGGTGAAGAAATTAGGACATAAGAGCAGAAGCCAAAGTAGCTCCAATTGCAGAAAAGATCAAAGAAAACAGATTACGATGGTATGGGCACATGTGTAGAAAAGCAAAGACAATCTGGTGAGGGAGATTTGGGACAGACAGGAAGAAGGTAAGAGGAAGCAAGGGCGTCCAGCAAAGAGGTGGATGGATTGTGTGAAAGAAGATCTGCGACAGTCAGGCATGAGTGTTGAAGAAGGCAGGAGAGATGCACTGAATCGAGAGAGTTGGTGACGGTTAATACAATACCATGACCCCATGTAAAATGGGAAAAAGGGGTTGATGATGATGATGATGATGATTTGCGCATGTTTGCACGGGTGTGCCCATAGCATAGCTAGAGTTAGCAATGTCGACATTGAAGAGCATTATAACAAATGTTTATGCAAATCAATCCAAATAGCAATAGCGTAGTGGTAGAGCCTTCGCAAAAAGAAGAGGCATTCATGGTTCGCGTCCCACCACTCCCCTCTCTATTTTATGTTTTAAATTAGCATATGAAATAATTCCTGACATATATATGACTAAAATATTACTAAAAAGCATTGAAATGGCCTATGTATCAGTGAACAAAATGTATATATACAAATGTAAGAAGGATCTTGACATATAAATGCCCGTAGCTAAGCAGCGCTTTACCCAGCGCAATCTAGTTGCCCACAGCTAAGCAGCACTTTACTCAGTGCAATTTAGTGGCCCACAGCTAAGCAGCACTTTATCCAGCACAATCTAGATGCCCACAGCTAAGCAGCGCTTTACCCAGTGCAATCTAGTTGCCCACAGCTAAGCAGAGCTTTACCCAGCGCAATAAATTTGTGCAGAGCTGCGCACCACGCTAACCAGTGCATCGTAGGGCAACGTGGAGCAACGTGGAGCAACATTGAGCAAAGTTGCCTAAACACAGCCACACCCCTTTGCCTTTCTGGACAGTAGTAAAATAAAATGCAATGACAAGTTTCGAACTCGGGACACTGTGCACCATAATCAAAGTACTGAACCACTAAGCCATGACAGCTTAGGATAAACATCCACTGTTAACATACATATACTTATAAATGGTAGATTAACCATTGCTAAGCAGGTCTGCAGTCAGCCGAGAATTTTCAAAAATGACTAATCACAAAAAAGTGCGGGAAATGCGGCGTATTTAAGCTCCACAGGTGGGAATACTCACCATAACTGATTGTAGCTCCCATCTGCAGTTAGAATGTCTGGTGCTGGAGAAGGTACTCGCTTTCGAGCACAACGATGGGGCACCAAGGAGTCAAAATACATGGTTTGGCTCCTAGTCCATCGTCATGAGTCTCGACTCCTGCAGGGCCAGTTCCAAGGGACGGAGTATAAGGCAGAGGCTTGGAACTGGTTGGCTCATGATCTCACCAGTGCCACAGGCGTCCCCCAGACTGGTGAGTAGGTCTGTCACCACCATGTAGACCTGAAGAGATGGAAGCAGGACCTACTGAACCAATGGATCCAGGAGGCCTGTCATATGCAAGATGCCCCACTACTGAGTAGGTAGCCATGGAATGCAGTATGTAAGACATGCTAATATAGTCTAAATAATGGATAGGTATGTCTCAGTATCCCTTCATTTACTTCACAGCTGCAGGTGCCCATGCTGCGAATAAGCAAGCCTATGCAGATAGGCTGCTAAGGCTGTGCCACCAGGCAGGTTAGTAATTATTCTGCATGTATTGTTATATAATATATGTGAGAGAGAGCATGAAAAAAAGTGTTGTAGCCCAATAATACAGCTATAAAATGACCTGAATAATTTCTCTGCATGTACTGTTATATAACACAAGTCAGAGAGCCAGAAATAGAGTGTAGTAACCCATTAATAAAGGTAAAATAAGTCTGGAATACCATCTCTGTATGTACTGTCATATAAAATAAGTGAGCGAGCCTGAAAAAGAGTGTTGTAACCTATCAATAAAGGTATAATATGTCTTGAATACGTCTTCCGTATGCACTGTAATATCAAATAAAGGAGAGAGCCTGTAGAAAAGAGTGTTTAATGTAATTAATAAAGGTATAATACTTGGAGTGTGTCTGTGTCACTTACTTTGAAATGTTGTTGTACCCTTGCATTAAATAAATAGTACTGTTGTATTAAGTGCTGTCAACCCACAGTTGTGCAGTCCCATATAAAGTGGATGAAGGAAGTGCCAGTAGCTGTGAAGCATATATACAGTCCTCAACAGTCGGTAAATGGCTGGCATGCATAGATAAATCTGGCACATGAGAAGCTTGTCAAGGTGTTCCCCAGAAATGTGTGTGCTACATGAAATGTAGGTTTCTGTAGAAATTTAACTGAAAATGTCATGTGAACACATCCAGATATGTAGATACATAAATATAAAAATAAAATATAACTATGTAACAGTAACATCTGCATCTTGGACAGTTAGTATGTCAGATATAGGTCAGGTATATAATGAACTAGCCAAACCCATTACACAATCTAATGCATGTTGCCTAGTGTAATAATACATGTAGGGGATATACACCTGCAGTCAATAGGAATGTAGTGTAGAGTAAAAGTACTTATAAGATGTTAATGGAGGTTTCTTTTTACACCCTACTCTATGTGCATAAACAATGCAATTCCACACCTCAATGGGTATGTCTAATCTCAAAACATTTGTTGGGACATATGTCCTATTGTTCTATAAAAATCTGCATTTTCTTTGATGCATGTGCCCTGTTCAAACACCACAATCTTGGTGGCCTGTTGCCACCAATCATCCCTGCATGCTGTTTTAATGTCCACTGTCGTTCAATATATGCATGTGTTATGCTTGCTGTTCAACTGTTGGAACCCTGGTGTGTTGGGTTAATGGGAATATTACTGCATGCTGTCACAACAAATTTTGAATGCTGTTGTCTATGTTGTAATTAAACTCACCTAATCACAGAACGTATGGGAAGGCAGTCCCAGCGAATCCACCTGTCCCTCCTCAGCTGGGGATTGCACCTGGCACCAGCAGGTCCGGTGCCCAGCCCGGGCTACCCTCCTCCATAGGTCCTGTGCCACCTTTGGGTGGTAGTGCTGCAGGGATTGGGGCTTGTCCCCCCCACAAGCATGAGCGGAGAAGGGCCACCTGTCACCCTCCGTAGGGTCCGGGTTGTGGTGTGTAGGGAGATCCAGCGTTTAGTTGCTGATCCCCTACGCCAGCTCGAGGCAAGTGTGGCGTGACTCATGGGTGAGCCTGCCCCTCCTACGCAGCCTCTAGTACAGCCACCCTCGGGGCTGTGAAGGTTCAGTGGTGACTGCCCATGGGTGGGGATCTCAGTCCCACTGTTACCATCTGTGGGCTCATGGGCTTGCGATTTCCAAACATCCATCCCCGTCAATTGTGTTCATTCACCCCATGTGTCATACTCTGCCCCTGTATGCATCTTGTTTGTCTTGTCTGTTTACCTCCCCAACCTACCTCTCCAAATATACCTACTTCCTCTACCTCACATTCCACTCTCACCTGAAAAAAAAAAAAGGGCAATGTGTACACACACAAAAATTACGCCCCATACATAGCTGCCCATTTCACACACATGTCTGCTGGACATGTAAACTGATAATTAGAATTGGCAGTACAGCATATTTTTTTATCCTCACCCCTCTCTCAGGGGTGGAAGGTTTCAAATTTCACTCCAAATCTGTAACATATGCTCAGCTGTTGCTGGTAAAGAAATGGGCAGCTATGGACCTTCCCTACACCCGTCCTGCACATCCCGAGCTGGTTTCCCCACTGTCTTTCCCTCTTTGTGCCCCCTTTTTCACCACTGTCCTATCTCCCCATTTTCTTTTCTTTCAAAGAAATTAGTGTGGGGGTTAGCAGGAGTAAGCACTTTTAAGCAGTAGCTAGCGGGTTTGAGCGAGTGTGCATATGTGTGCGCTTAGCTATGAATCGCTAAGCGTCACGCAAACTCGCACAAACCCACTTACAACTGCTTAAAAGTGCCTTAATCACTCTGTATGTCAGGGCCGTTGTTCTGTTCAGCAGGAAAATAAAACACCTTTGCCAGTCTCAAACCCGAGACCTTGGGCACACTTGACTGCATGAAGTACCACTAAGCCACAACAGATATACAATAACTTGGTGCTGAAATAAATATATCATGCAAAACAATGAGTGAATGTAAATGAGAAATAGGAAGGCCATAACACAAAGCTTGTTCTGTGGATCTTTACCAGCAGTTGTTGTGGAATTGCATTACATGACTTTGATAAGAGAAGCAGCCATTCTAGCCGCAAATAATGTTATTGAGGCACTTTACAACCCCCACACAGTATCATAGCAGGTCAAACACTGGCATATCTGATTAGGGCAGAGGCCATACTTCCTGATTGTGAAACATATTTTAGCTGTGTCCCTCTGAATCCCTCTGAAAAGTACTGACGTTAGTCAGAGAGATGTATTACACAATGAATAATCACAATAATAACAGTAGACACCTCTTGTACTTCATGAAAGGAGTACAAATCCATATGCACTGCTTCACTCAAGTCTACACTTACTGTCTCTATTAGTTGGAAGGTGTACCTCACTTTTAACTACCTATCCCTGACTCCAAGCAAATATGTATCTGAGTGTTTCATACGCCTGGCAGAGGCACAAGCACACAGGCATATCAGCTCATCTGCTGTTACACACTCTGCAAACAGCTTTGTGAGGACTTCCACAAGCATACCCTTATGTAGGAGTACAACACAGAAATACCAAAGGATCTAGCCATGTACTGGTAGCAAATGACTGTAACAATGCCATTGTACCAGTGCTGAAAACATCTGTGCGTTGCACAGACAAAGAATAACAGGCTAACATCTGGCTACCATCTGAATAGGTTCACAGTTGGGACCTATGCAGACAGACCATCTGCCTTGATAAACCAACAGGTACACACCAATCCATTAAGTCCAGTAAGATAACACTCACACAATAAGACATAATGCTCTCTGTATGTCTGCATCCCCCCAGTATTTTAAATATACGTGTGTATAGGGTCAACCAAGGATGTAGGTAGGCATACTCAGTAGTGGAATTGTCCAGTTTACCTGAGACTCCTGTGCAAATGTCAACAATAAAAAGTACACAAACCCTGCAGAAGTGAGTACAACAATATGCACAGTATAACAGTTCACAAACAGTTCATGTGTCAAAAGAATACTTCTCAATAACTACTTTTGTATGGCAGTCAATTACATAAGTAGAAAAGAAACTACATACTCACATATATCTTGTGTAAGCATTTGTAGGGGTGAGTTAAACTCTACACTGATAGCTCTGTACTGGAAGTGGCAACAGTCAGGTCTGAGTACAACATGTACATCACTGTCTACACCTCTAGCTTCAGATATAAGAAGTATACCAACCTTCTGACTTAAACAACAGTGTACACAGCAAACAAGGATGGGCCCCACTCTGGAAATCTGAAAGGGCTATGCCTACAAAACTTAGCAATTTATAGCATTGGGTTGCTATGACAGTGAGTACTGCAATTACCACACAGCAGGCTGTATGCATTTACCAAATGCTGGGCACCAATTGGTGCAGAGATCATCACATGCACATGTGCAGATACCTATAAAAGCAGACTGTACTTGCTATCCCCACATGCAATCATTACATTGCACCTGATAAAGTTTTACAGAACTTGTGGATGATTAAATAGTAGTTATTACTTAATAACCCAAAACTTTAATTGAGTAAAAAAACTCTAGTGAATCAGCCACCAAATATATTAATTAAGTAAAAAAAAAGCTTAATTAATAAGAAAGGGAATTAAGTAGAAGCAGTCTCTACTTAGGCAACACAAAAAAAAAAAAAAATTGTCAAAAAAAAAAAAAAAAACAGACGGACCTGAAAGTGACAAACAGGTATGTGACAGAAATGTGATTACTGGCAAGTAGTAGATGTTTATGAAGAGTACTGTAAATACTTTGAAACATGCATATGTGGCAGCAGTAGGTATGTATGCACTGATGACATGCATGACTCCTGCCATGGACAAATTAGTGTGTAGCTGTGTGCAGTGGGACATAACTGTGACATATGTAGCTCAGCATTTAATGTCAAACATCCAATCATGTCATCTATGTTCTGTACAGTACTGTGTATAATGGCTGTCTGGGGGAATAGTGCAAACAGATATATAAACATGGATGTGACAGAGTAACACATGCATGATAGTCATATAATGTGTAGCTTAGCATTGGCAACTGCTGTACCAGGCTAGTATAGTAATGTAGCATTAGCAGCTATAAATACTCCCTGTAATATTACTGCCATGCACACATGTGACAACTGTTCATGTTGTAGCAAGGCCCAACAGGTCATCCGTGAGGTCTACAGATGTACAACAGTGTGTACCTTGTGTGTGTATGGCACACACATATGTAGAGATATTTATGTGTCAGATATATTAGCATCTTAACATGTGCATAGAGCAAGGTACATACTGCAACCATTTGTGAAGGGTGGACATATATATGTTGGTGAAGGTTGTTATGTGCATATTTTCATGTAGGTTGTAGTGTGTGGCAAACAAGACAGCATACAGTGCTTGGTATATGACATGTGGTGTTTAAACACTGTGGGTATGATTTGCTAAGTTTATAGTCTTCCAGACAGGGAGTCCTGCTAAAGATTCATGGCCTGAGAATACCCTCAATGCATTCTGCACAAGAGTGTGCAAATTTATTACATAACTGTATCTCTCTCAACCCTTGCATAATTGATATTCCCACCATGAAAGGTGGACTGTATATGTGCCTACATGTAAATCTATATGTACACCAATGGATGTTTATATGTATGCTCAAGCTCAATGTTGTAAATGCTTTGCCATCCTTTTTGTTAAGAACTCTGTACCCATGAACTACCACTGTACCCATGAACTACCACATAGGTGGTAGTCTACTCAACACCAAAAGTGTGATAAGAGACCACGGGACACAGGTGGACAGTAATGTCCCTTTTGATAATCACAGCGCCACACTAGTCATGTAAACTGTGTACGGTCCACATGTCATCACCAAAGGTGTGTCATACATGAAATTGGAGGTCAGTGTTCCACTTTACTCATCAGTCATAAAACCTATCATAGAGTACAATGGGCCTTTTGGTATGTACCTCAGAAGACATCTACAGCAACTGCAGACGCCAGGCACAAACACCACAAAGGGTATTACCAGACTCAAACAGATGCCCTATGTAGACTGTTTTACAAAACCACAGCTACACTGTGTCGCATACCGCACACCCAGAGCCAACCTCTGCCTAACATACAAAGCTATGCCAAACCCACAGGTGCTGGACATGCTCCCCATGTCAACCGATCAAAATCCCTACAAGCTACACACTGTACTGATCTAAACCTTGTAACATCAAAAAGCAGAACATGCTGGAGTGGTACATTCTCAACTCAGACACATACCATACCCTGGAACTAACTACCTATCAATAGCAAAGAAAAGTCCTCATTAGCAGTCGTCATGAATAATCATGATGAATGGATGTGACATAGGAAATACAACCCGGGAATCACCTCTGTGGCTCTGCATGACAGGTGCACATGAACTTGAATTACATGGGTGTTGACGGGCAGGGTACCATATGGCTAGGCGTCTATAGGCCCTACGCCTAATAGCCTATTAGCTACCTATGACCTGATGCACGCACGCATGCACATATTGCATTAATTGCTATGTGAGGTTGACTGAGTGTGATGGTGAATGTGTAGGTGAATGTGTCAACGTTGTGTATATGTGTGATAGCCCAGTGGGTAAATGTTTATATCATGGTATGTAGTGTTCTAGCTCTGATCCCCGCAAAAGATATGTATGCTATTGCTAGACAGCAAAAGCAGTGTGGTATACGATGTGACATAGTCCCATGGTGTTGACTGGAGTGTGCCATTGTAGGCTAAAGCAGTACATGTATGCTCACTGATTGTCGACACTAGTGAATACAAATCCTGTATGAACTGTAGTACTACCTGAAGCTGTAGCCCTAAACAGCACAGTATGGTGTGTATCCACATTGCTTTGAAACACTGTTTTGTTTATTACCTGTAGTCCCCACACATTACATACCTCAGGCATAAGGTTTTGTAAGTGCTGACACACAGTACTGTATGGTACACAGGTAAAGCTCATCTGGATTGCCATACCTTTGTGTCTTGTAGGTATGTCTGATGTGTGTGTGTGGGTATGCCTGTAACATGGCCTGGGTCGTATGTGTGTTACAGGATATAAGTGCATATCTAGCAACATGTATAGTGTAGTACAGCAGTATGCCACCTATATTGATGAATGTGCACATATGTTACTTGGGTGTTTGCTACCAACAAGTAGTGTGGTGTACTGGTAGTACTGTAACTGTACTTTACAATCATTTCAATTGATGACACATTCCTGTATGCATTAGCTTCATATATACCTCCTGTGGCTAGGTGTTGCATTGTGTCACATACAGTGTGCCATGTGCTGTTGTATAGTCTTACATACTGGTTTCACTTTGTTGCTGTGCAGAACATGGTTTAATAAATAGAACATGCCAGGCACTGTCAGGCAGTTGTGGGCTGAGCACTGATGTGTGGTATTAAATGTGCATATCTACTGACAGCCAATAGGTTGCTATATATGGCATTTCATTGATATCTGTACTTTAGAATGTTAAGTGTGCCACAAGACTTGCTCGCAATAATTGCCTTATTTTCTTCCAGGGACATGTCTCATCATCGCAACCCTGCCTATTCTCTTGAAGAGGAGGAATTAATCATATCCACACTATTACAACATCACACTCTGCTGTTCTCCAGAACCAGCCAGGACCAGCTTGAGCGCACTGCACTGTGGCAGGATGTTGTCCATCGGGTTAATGACATAGGCATGCATAACCGGACTTATGAGCAGGTATGCCATCACTGCAGTGATTTAATCAGACATGTCTGGCAGCATGCCTCTGATGTCTGCTGACAACAGCTTGCCACAGGTGGTGGGGCAGCATCACACCTGCCCCTCACTAGAGTGGAAGTGCTGCTCCTCAGTGTGGTGGCTCCTGGCCTACCACTACAACAAATGTGTCACCATGGAGGCCGGAGTCACCCAACAAGTTGACTCAGAGCATGCAGGTAACATGCCATATCTGTAGACTACTGTTAGCTTGATTGTTAGAACATGCATATGCCAGATGTGTACTGTGTATTTGGAAAATGTGGAGCCTGGTGTTGTACAATACTGATAATTTTGAGCATAATCTGTATGCCTGTGACTGTCAACCATTGTAGTACTGTAAAATTGCAATGTCACAGCAGCAATGCCACAGTTGTTGACACTGACAAACTGTCTCATATCCTTGTAGGTCCCTCTGGTGTGACAGCAAGACAGCAGACCCATGCTGGTGAGTGTTCTACATTTCATATGGCAAATAACATGTGCATGTCATGGGTAGGTTTTAGGCCATATACACATGTACAACACCTACACATAATGCATGCTCTGCAAGTTTTCTGTGGGACTATGCACATCCCAGTAGTATGAGTGGCTGCCTCAAACACATGCTGTACACAGAGCATCCCAAACAATTGTGGTACACTGTAGTGGACATTGTATAGGGAGAGTCAATACACATGCACACAACATACACCACCTTGTCATACGCAGTACATGTCAATATGATACACATGGCGTATGTAGACACCTGCTGTGAGGTCAGACTCCAGGATCCCAAATATCATCCACACAGCACACATACTATACCTGAGGGGTAGAGGCCTATCATGGGGCATTGCAAAACTCTTTAACAAACAAGACATTCATGTTAGGCAATGCTCCCTATTGAACACCTTACATACCTATGTAACAACTGCCTGTGAAATGGTTAATGTAGCCACAGTGCTGCAGTTCAGGTACAGCAAGATAGTTGCCAGTGTGGCACACATTAGTGGCCTTGAGTGACCACATGATGCTGCCTGATAATGGCTCATGGTACTACACTACATCCAGTTACAGTAACTACAGTACAACACATAGCATTTATCGCTATACACTGGACAGTTGTGTGCATCCAGCCATGGTATGTATACCTGTGAGTGATGGTGCACAGGACATTGAAAAGCATTTAATACTTGCACAGCAATGTTGTGCCCATGTACACATTGTGTTCCAGGGTGAGGCCAATCATTAAACATCACACATGCATCAGACATATGTATACTGTTATTAACAAGGACTCTCTACACTTGCACTGCATGCTGTTGAGCAACACACACATCTTGCATGCTGTCATGTGTGATAGGACTCTTTGGTTTGTGATACTGTACTCCACCATCAACCACTAATGGGTATGTTCTGGATTGCTGTTGGTGTGTGTGTGTGTGTGTGTGTGTGTGTGTGTGTGTGTGTGTGTGTGTGTGTGTGTGTGTGTGTGTGTGTGTGTCTACTTTAGTGAGTAGTGTATTTGTGTCCATGTGTGCATGTGTTCATGTGTGCATGTGTTCATGT
Organism: Protopterus annectens; assembly: GCF_019279795.1. Lineage (NCBI taxonomy): Eukaryota > Metazoa > Chordata > Ceratodontiformes > Protopteridae > Protopterus > Protopterus annectens. The sequence goes on along the minus strand of NC_056732.1, from coordinate 1,744,590,561 downwards.
GTTCATGTGTGCATGTGTGCATGTGTGCTAACATCATGTACAGATTGTAAAGTGTGTTTCCTGTCTCCCTCTCACAGGTGCTGAGGTTGTGTTGGTTGAGTGGAGCAGGGAACCTGAAGACACTGCCACAAATAGTGGAGATGATGAAACATGTGTTGTGGCACAGGCAGGTTTGACAGGGTCTGTCGTTGTTCTGCCAATCGACAGTACACAGCTTTCCACACCATCTATGCATGCATTCATACTGCCAGTACATCCCACATCACCAATGGCCTTAGCTGAGGGACAGCATATAGTAGGCATTGAGCAGGATAGTGTGGTATCTATGGCACATGCAACCCCTCACAGCAGCCATACCCTGATTCCTGGAATGGTACCAGATGGGCGGATGTCCAGGGATTCTTGTGGGAGCACTGCTGGTTGTAATGCCCCTGGCAGATGTGCCCCCACAGGTCTTACAACCTCAGGTATGTTCCAGGCTGTAATGCAGGCACATGCACATATGGAACACTACACCAGACAGGGACTGAGGGCGCAGAGGGCCCATAACACCACTATCAATGACAGTATCCATGACCTTGCGGGTGCAGTGCGTCACTACACCAAGGTCATTGATAGACGTTGGGGGGAGACATTAGATGTCCTCTGCAATGTAATGTCCATGTGCCAGGACAGTGCAGGATGGCCGAGACATCGACTTGGATGTATGCCAGCAACATCATTGGCTGGCAGTCGTCGTGGACGACACACAAGTCACAGCCGCTCCAGTAGTGGCAGTACCAGCCTCAGCAATGTTGGAGCAGGGCTGTCAATAGACTGTCATAGAAGACCATGTGCACGTGGCTCTGGCCAGTCCCAGCAGGGACATGGGTCCAGTCAACATCCCTCTGCCTCTGATGATAGCACCCAGTCTGGCTTAGTACTCAATACTGTCCATTGCACCCCTGCCAGGCACAGGTACTGTGGCCCTGGCCAGAGATGGTGATCTGTACAGCCTGGCAGGTACAGTCTGTGGCTGTCCCACAACCTCCCATATATGGTAGCCACATGGTGGAACACACACACACACACACACACACACACACACACACACATGTCGATTGGATGGGTCAATGTCGGGCTCTGGCAAACCAACAACACACCCTGTTCATATGATGATACTGTGCCACCTCCTGTCATCTGTAACACTGATGCAGAAACAGGCTAACATGGTGCTGATGCACAGGGTGACTTTATAGCAGTGTAGCAATGTTAGCATGTTGTCAACAGTACAGTGTAATGATATCCCTGTAGGTATATCTGAGTAGGCATGATGCATTAAATCTATGATTATCAATGTAGTATTGTTTGCAACAGCATTAATTTCAAATATGTATTGACTGCCCATGTGCCACTTGGCTGATGTGTGTAGTTATGGCAGCATGTGTTGGTGAGTGGACAGTACGTGTGTGATGTGTGCAGTACAAATTTACAGGTGTACATTTGTGAACATGGTGGAGGTGCACTGTCTGCATGTACATGCAAATTTGACACATGGGAAGGGTGACATGCCCTGTATTACACAGTGTCAAGACTTCATTGTTTCTATTGGTGGCCAATATGCATTTTAATACACATATGTTTTAATTTTGGTACACATGTGTGTATGACATGGTTTGACACTATGCTGTGGGTGATACTGTTACTATCTGTCAGTGGCATTATGGTAGTTTACACAACCTCAACAGCCTGACTATAACCAATTGTTAGATGATGTCTTGACAACTGACACACAGATGTAGGAAAAGCAGTAGCACTGGGATCCATTCGGTACTATACTATACCAATAACCAGTGGTATTGACCGCCACCCATTCCTGGGACCACTCCTGTTTGGCATATAGCCCTCTTAGGTACAAGCAAACACACTAGGGATATGTCCGTCCACATCTCGAAATGCATACAGTGGCCTACAATGCATTGTCCGGATGAGACACTTATCCTCCACAAGGGTATCATACAGACAGATACCTGTTGTCCAACCCATGCTGTAAAGCTGTAAGACAAATATAGCATAGTCATCCACATTTAATAAACATAGTATCCCGACAGTACCACATAGGTAGTAGCCCCAAACATGTAGAACGGGTACCGATGTGTACATATAGCCATGTGTTATGTCATCTATCCTTTGGTATTCACATTTCCATAGGTATTCTGAAGTCCCTCGGTGTATCACATGACCTATAAGGGGTCTGTATGCATATCCACAAAGTTGTTGTACACCTATAATGAATGTCCATTATTGACAGACTTTGTTGTGTTTGAACATGTCTGAAATATACCCAAGGCATGAACACTCAATCACACTATTCTATAGAAACTGTCATGGGTGGGTGTGACACAGATGACCTAGGCCACACATCACTACAGTGGCTGGCCTTCTCACAAACATACATATATGACTGAAAGTCTGAGAAGCAGCAGCACAATCTGTCATAGGTAACAGATGTATTCATGTTGAAAGCAGGCTTCACACCTATGAACTAATTGCGGTCACATGTACATATATGTATTTGCCACACAGATACCTGAAGTGTGTAATGCACATACTGTTGTTATACTGATATGTCATACAGTAGCAAAAGCTAAACTCACAACATATTGACCAACAGTATCACACGCACTCAGCAATTGTAGGATTCCAACCCCTACTTAACTATGTTATAACACTAAAGATATATACATTAACACGATGCGTTATATGCTTTACTGGGAGCTTTCATTTCTTCTGCTATATTTGTAGGATGCTGACATCATCAGACTTGACAAACAGGAATAGAACACTTTTAAGGTGTTTTCCTAGTCTCCAAAAAGGGCAATACTATAAAAGGTAATCACACAGAAACATACGCACACACACTCTGAGCAATTGCAAGATTCAAACCCCTACCTAACTATGTTATGATATTAGAAAGATATGCATTAACATGACGTGCTCTAGTCTTTACTGGGAGCTTTTATTTCCTCTGCTATATTTGTAGGATGCTGACATGATCAGACTTGAAAACAGGAATAGAACACTTTTAAGGTGTTTTCCTAGTCTCCAAAAAGGGCAATACTGTCAAAGGTAATCACACAGAAACATATACACACCCCTCTAACACACACAGCAATTGCAGGATTCAAAACCCTACCGAGCTATATTATGATACTAGAAAGATATACATTAACATGACACGCTATATGCTTTACTGGGAGTTTTTATTTCCTCTGCTATATTTGAAGGATGCTGACATCATCAGACTTGACAAACAGAAATAGAACACTTTTAAGGTGTTTTCCTAGTCTCCAAAAAGGGCAATACTGTCAAAACTAATTACACAGAAACACACACACACTCAGCAATTGCAGGATTCAAACCCCTACCTAATCATGTTACGATACTAGAGAGATATGCATTAACACGACACGCTATATACTTTACTGCGAGTTGTAATTTCCTCTGCTATATTTGTAGGATGCTGACATCATCAGACTTGAAAAACAGGAATAGAACACTTTTAAGGTGTTTTCCTAGTCTCCAAAAAGGGCAATACTGTCAAAGGTAATCACACAGAAACATACACAACCCCACACACACACTCACTCAGCAATTGCAGGATTCAAACCCCTACCTAACTATGTTGTGATACTGGAAAGGTACGCGTTAACACGACGCGCTATATGCTTTACCAGGAGTTTTTATTTCCACTGCTATATTTGTGGGATGCCAACATCATCAGACTAGACATGGTAATATGTGTGCACTTAGTTTTATGTGATCCCAGGACTGAGCCATGAGGGACAGCAGGTGTTACCAGCTTGAACAGGACTCCACAATTCTTACCTTGTGTGATCTATCTGTGGCCCAGTTGACAATCCATCCAATGACAATACATATTTATGCACAGGTTGTTGATTTTGTGGATTTGACATGTGTCTGGGATGTTGGAATAGGCCCATTCAAAATGTATGTGGGACGTGTGTGGCTCATTTCATTGATGTATGTCCTGGGTGGCTGCCTTGCAAACAGTCGAGCAGGTTTGGGAAACATGATCTGCCCATGACCAGACCAGAGTTGGTAGGGTTGTGTGTTTATAGGATTCCAATAGCTCTGTTTCTGACTTCAATCATGCTGTACTCCATGGCCTTGCAGATCAGACTTCATCGGCTTATGAGACTATAGTACCCATGGTCTGTTGTGCACCAGCACTTGTGTAGTGTGCCATATGTTGCTGTAACCCATTCAACAGTTTCATATCCTGTAGAGAGGGTGAGGCTCAGCAGACTGTTCAGGTGCAGGGTTTGTTTGTTCTGCAGTTCACTTATGACACATATAGGGGCACAATGTAATCCAATTGATGCCATGTTTTCAGCTTTGGAAGGGGATGTTTACACATTCTACATGTGATATCTCCTGGTATGATGATAGGGCCTTTTGTCAGTGGGAGGTGGGTATGTATGTATGGGCCTGTCTGAGAGGATGTTGGCATTGTCAGTCTTTTACAGCTGGCCCTGACCCAGGACATATATGAGTGTACATTGCTATTTATGACATAGCTGAAGGAAGTGTCATGGTTCTGTATGGACTCCTTTGCAGATAATCTTTCCATGACCTGGACTGGATAGTGTTTGGAGTGCACATTGTTTATTGATGATACTGATTTTGGTTTTTTTATTTTCTTTGCTTTTCAACTTTCTAAGAACAACCTCAGTGTCTGTAGTACATATTTGGTTATGACAGGGTTCCAATATATTATATATGTGTCTGTTGTCATATCACTGTGTGCACAAGTCAGGATTGGTGAATTGTGAGAGGTTCCTGGGTTAACACATGCAACTGCCAGATATGTATGGCCCACTGCTGTACTCAGACATGGCCTAAGTGTGTGAGCATGCCCAGTTTGGCCTTTCGGTATGTTGTTGCCTAACATTTGCCTCATTTATTCAAGTGTGTGAGCATTCTCAGTGTGACCTTTCTGTATGTTGCTGTGTGAAGTCCACTACATTTGTTGACGTGTGTGAACACGCCCAATATTAACATTTATACTATATGTGTGTTGTAAATCAAGTTGTATTATTACTGCAGGGCTCACCTTTGTGTCATAACTCTACAGGGATTATGCTGTGCCTGCAGGGTTTCCATGAGACACTTTGCATAGACTTATCAACATTTCTTCATACAGGCTAACCAGTGAAATACTGTTATGGTTTAGTGATTCAGTACTGTGACTATAGTGCACAGTATCCTAGGTTCGAGGACTGTCACTAATTCATATTTTCATACTGGGAAGAGCAGACTGCTTAAGGAACAGTAAAGCAAATATGACCATGTTTACCTGCTTTTGCTCAACTATGTCCAACTTTGACCTAACTTGCCCAACATTGCTCAACATAAACCAACATTGCTGAACGCTGCCCAATATTGCACAACATTGGCCAAAGTTGTGCTACTTAGTGTGTGCAATTTTGTTTACATATCCTAATTAGTGGTAAAAGCTGTTTAGCACTGCTTTAAATTGCTTAAAACATGGCAATCATGCCTCAGGTGGTGCTGCAGGGCTGCCTATGTCGGATGCACATAGTACACTCCCTATACATGTTTGAAAACAGGTAGTGTCAAGTTAAGCATCCATTTTACTATATGTGTGAGTCAGAGAGAGGTATTATTTCCAGGGTTCCTACTGAGCCAGTGTGTATGCTATGCATTGCCTCTTTGCCAAGGCCAAAGCATACTGGGCACGCCTCCTTCTGCCTACTGGAGCAGGCTCAGGTTGTTCCTCCTCTGAGTCACGCTCTGCCTGTGATGGCCTTGGCAATGGTGGGGTTCTGTTTGGCCTTGCCCTATGCTGCTCCTGCTGCAGCTGTTTTTGCAGGATCATATTATGTAGCATAGCACATACCATGAATATTTGGGTACATGTATTTGGTGAGTACTGCAAGGCTCCACCAGATGTGTCCAGGCACTGGAACCATGACTTGAGCAGCCCAAACACACGCTCGATTACATTTCGTGTTTGTGCGTGTGCCTCATTATGGCGTTCCTGTTCAGGTGTGTGTGCATTTCTGATGGGTGTCATCAGCCACGGCTCAAGTACATATCCAGCATCCACCACTAGGTGACCATGAGGGATGTCCCCATTGGCAAATGTCTGGTACAGCTGTCAGATGCTAGATATGGGAATCATGGTAGCTTCCAGAGCAGCCAGCACACACATTCATTATTATGCCCTGGGCATCACACATGACCTGGCAGTTGATGGAGGGGAAACCCTTGTGGTTAAAGTAGACCCTACCCCGCTCACCAGCTGGTGCTTTGATGAGTATGTGCATGCACTCTATTGCACCCACTACGTTAGGGTATTCCGCTATTTGCTGGAAAGGACGCATGTTGCTGGCCAATACCTCACAGGACCTGGGGAAATATACATGATCACTGATATGTGCTGACATTCAGGAACTGGTGCAGTACCCTGGATGCTGATGCCTGTGAAATGCCCATCATATCACCAGTTGGTCTCTGGAAGGTACCTGTTGCTAGTATTCTTAGGCCAACACATACCTTGGTTTCCACTGGGATGGGTTCCCCTCTGTTGGTTCTGTGTGTGAGGTGTGGCCTGCACAGCTCTACAGTTTTCTGCATGAGGTCTCTGTCCACTCTATAGCGCTCCACTATCTTCAGCTCATGTAGCCCCTGGTAGGTTACCCTGGGCCTGTACACTCTTCTCCATCTCCTCACTGTGGGTTGCTCAGCAGCATTCGCATTGTCACCACCTTCAGCGTGTTGTATATGTCACCTTATAACAGTAATGGCAGCCCCTAACATTTCTTTGTCTCAGTAAAGCTTGTTCAGTTTTCACTTCTATTAGCTTACTGCAGTGTTACAGTGTCTCTGAGAAAAACATAGTGGAAAGTTGTTTGCAGAGTTTTAAGTGCTGAGCTGGGCTAGTGTACTGCCTGTGTAATTGGCTGATTCTGATTGTTTTCACCTGCTAGCTCTGCTAGTTCTCCTTGGTTAACTTCCTACTATTTGTTGTGCTTCCTTTTCCCTTTCTCTTTCCACAGGGGGCAGCGCCGCACAAACAAGCGCAAACATGCGCACACCAGCACACACGAACGCACACATGCTTGCACGGCCTAACACTTGCTGACTCTGGCTTAAATGCACGCACACAGGCGCAAACACGCTTACACAGGTTTCAACAACCTTACACTTGCTTACTCCAACTTAAACACACGCAAACAGGTGCACACACGCGCACACAGTCTTACTCAGTTTTACAGGCGCGCACACACGCGCATACATGTTGCAGGCACTTCTACAAGAAACTTTAGTGTTATCCACGGCATACACCTTCAATTTCTTGCCTTTAGCTAGGATACCTGTTGACACGCCTCTTCCAGTGATGGGTAACTGACAGCAAACACATGCCACTCTGCTCCAATGAGCTTACATTCTTTCATACATACCCCCCTCATGATGGCACCTATCTTCTACTCTGATACTCCCCTTATCCTACTCTTACACTCCACGGACTTTGCTCATTTGCCATGTGTAATTGGGATTCACTATCCTTACCCTCATTTGCATAGGATTGCCTACTAATGCTTGGTTACATCTCTTACACTGAGCTTCCCCCCTTAGCAACCTCTACTCAGTAGCCATGTTGTCTTCAGCCTGCCATTCACTTGCATGACAGATGTATATTTATAATAAAATGCCTATTTTTGGCTTTTATTTTTTTTTGGGGGGGGGGGGTTTACAGTGCAGCACTTTTGCGCAACGCTGCACTACACTTAAACTTTGGAGATCGAGGTAAAAAAAATATTAATTTTTTTTTGCAACGGGTAAAATTGCCAGTGGCTGTATATTTGGCCATTGGCATGCTTCCTCAACTGGATGCATCCTTTATTTGGAGCTGTCATGGCTCCGTTTTGCTATTTGCAGAACGGTACTCAGTTGACAACTGAGAACATTTTTGCAAATAACACTACTCTTACTCAGACAGGTTAGGGTTTCCTAGATCACAAATTTGCCTAATTTGCATAACTTTCTGCAGCAAATGAGGTAATTTGCATATCCTAGCCATGTCCGTGTAAGAGGAGTTTTAGGAGCTCTCTTGCACGCCCCTGCCAGCAGTTCCTGGATCACGCGGCAGACATGTTGGCTGCATGGAGTCTTACTCTACTCTTAGACTCCGTGCAAGCCTTTGTGAATCCGGCCCCTAGTGTTTACAACCCTACTCTATATCCAGCTTTCATGTTATTTGAAAAACTATGTGAATATGATATTAGGGAAATACTCAAAAATATGAATAGAAAATGTTTCCAAATTTGAGTTAGTATGAAATGAACTTACTGGTTAGTATTTGTAACAGCAGGGAAATGAGATTAACAAAACCAGACAAGGGAGCGGGATTAGTTGTTATGAATGCATTGGATTATATTATAAAATGAAGAGATATTACATTCTGAACAATACAAAGAAGTATCAGGGAACCAGATGAATATCGCATAAGCTAAGGTGAATTTGGTCATTTATGATTTATTGATGCAGGAACAGATCACTGACACTGAATACAGGTATTTAAAAATTTAACATCCTTATATTCCAAGTACTACTGGCATCCCAAAGATTTACACAAAGCAAACAGACCTTCCTATGTGACCCATAGTGGACGCAAAGGACACCAAGTATTTTGTACTGGCCAAGTTTATAGAGATCAAGTTAAAGGATGTGTTGAAACAAGAATCACTCTTTCTTAAGGATTCTTGGGATTTTTTAAGGATATTTCATGATGAAGTATACAGTGAGCAATTTATATTTGTAATGATTGATGTTAAAGATTTTTTCTGATATACCTCATCAGCTAGGGGTAGACAGGTTCTTCAAATATGTGAACAAGGCAGATATTCTGGATGATAATACTATTAAAGTCCTCAGTGTTTTTATGAAAAGTTTATTAGAAAACAATGATATTGTTTTTGAAGTGACTATTTATAAGCAAAAAAAAAAAAAAACAGGGATGGCAATGGGGCAGCTCCAATATTTGGCAACAAGGTTATGGCTCATTGGGAACACATGTATGTTTTCAACTCAGAATTCAAGGAAAGGTGGGTTTATATTGTAATTTTGTATTGTTATATTGTAGATTCTTGGAAGACATAGCATTTTTTTCAATATATAAATAATACTACTGAATTTTTGAGATTCACTATGGAAAAATCCCATAACATTCTACATTACTTAGATGTAAAAATAAGAAAGGGTATAGAGCACAAAAGGTTTGTTTCTAGCATACTGAGAAAACCCACCTACTGGAATGCATTGCTATATTTCAATATTTGTCACCTATTATGTCAGAAGAAAGCTTTGGTAAAAGGCCAAATGGTAAAGTTGGTGTGTATTACATTAAATATTGACACATTTTGAGAGGAAAGTATAAAACAAAGACATATATTAATAAGCAGAGGTTATCCAGAAAATTTCCTGGACCATATTTTTGCAGTCAGTCCTCAAGTTACAGACATCCGACTTGCAGATGACCCATAGATAAGAATGGGCTGCCACAATGTCGGAAATAATGTGAAAAATAAATACAAATCTTTAAAGTTGCCCAAGTCTTAACTTAAAATGAAGAATTCTGTTGTACTTTTATTTTCGCCGTTTTCCCTGTTGATGAAGCTGCTTGTACGTCTTGTTAGAGCAGTTACTTCCGCCTTCACGGAGAACAAGCAATCTGATTGGTTAAGAGATTGCTGTGCTGGTGATCTGATTGGTCAAGACTGCTGGCTTGTACAGTTAATGTACTGTACAGTAGAATGGGCAAATGACATTGCGGCTCACTAGGGTCTAGGTGACAGTAGGAGGTCTGGCAGAGGTCTGAAAGTTCAGGAAAGAGTGGAAAACATTTGTGGGTGATGTCAGTAGTACAAACGTGAAGTGAAGCTTAAAAAGAGGTAAGTTTAATATTTTATTTTGTATGGAATGTTTTACAGTACTGCATTACAGTACAGTAGAGTAGAGTAGAATGTTCCATGTACATGTTTCGACTTACATACAAATTTGACTTAAGGACAGACTAAAAAATGAATCTTGTCCTTAACCCAGGGACTGCCTGTATAGAAGTGTGCAACAAAAGAGTCGATGCTTTTTACATATCTTTCCTGGGAGAAAAAGATGAATTTGGTACTAGTGAAGGGGCAGTTAAGAACAAAAAGCACTTAAAACCAAATAAGCGCGGTTGTGTTCTTGCCAATAATAGTGATGCTGAAAACATTAGAGTTGTTATTTACAGAAAATAGAAAATCTTTGGACTTAGTGTTATAGATCAGAAGAAACTGGGTAACACACCTTGTGTTATTTATAAAAATGATTTGTGTGGGAAGAACTATATTGAAAGGATTGGGAACAGACCCAACAGAGGCCATAAAAAGGGAAACATATAAGTGCAGTAGATGTAAATTCTATCATCACATGGAGAAGGGTGAGTTTATAACAGTTGTGGTTATAGGTAGAATTAATTGTCCCATGCATTGCAATTGTTATACCCAAAGAGTGGTTTATATTGCTCAGTGCAGGAACTGTCCTTGTTATACATAGGTAAAACTCAAAAAGCTTTAAAGGAAAGAATTTATGAACACCTCCATGATATTAGTGTGAATGAACAAAAGAGTACATTATGGAAACATACACAGGAATACAGGGATCACACGTTATTTTTCTTTGTTATATATGCTGTTGAAGTAGATGACAAGGGGCGACCATGGAAAATAAATTTAGAGTTAAAAGAACTGCAGTGTAAGTTAAACGCCAACACAACTGGCCCCTATAGATAAAACGGCTGTGTCCTTAGCATGTGTTTTAAAAATGAAATCTTTACAGTATTAGATCAGTTAGGTTTTTATTTTTAGTTCTGGTACTAAATGAATTCAGTTTTTAATGCCTATTTTTTCAAGGAAGTATAGCATAGTGCTTTATTTAAATGATATTACTTTAAATGTGTGATGGATTAACAAGGGAGAGGGCTCAAATGTTAAAAAAGGAAATGACACATTGTAATGATAAGTCTCACAAAGTTCCAGGAGGTAAGGGATGAAAGCACTTAGTTTTCATGTGTGTTTTTCTAGTATATGGAGATTAAAGTTGGCTTAACTACACCAGATTGTGAGCCAGTTTTTATTGTAGGATTCTCCATAATCACAAGTGTGTTTATGTAGTGAGAAAAAATTTGTTTTTTGGACAACCAGTGCTAGGAATACTTTGGAGCTAAGCTGAATTTTCTGGTGGTTCAGGTACAGAGTTTGACAATTATAGTGACGTGCGCATTGAGACTATGAAGTATTTTTACAGGTGTATGCTTCCGTTGTTCCAACTTTAGTGATTATGGTGAGATGTTATGTGGCTTTTGGGCTACCATTGAATTGAGTGTGGAGGCACCTCACCATATTATTTGGGGATTTATGTAATGTGGCGGGTAAATATTGGGAAGCGGTCATTAGAACACAAAGTAATAGTGCAGATGTACGCTCCTTCTCTTCTCAGGATCTTCAGTTTTGGAGTTACAAAGTGACTGTCTGATTTGGATAGTCTTGAGATGGTTTGATGTCCCAGAAACACTGGGAGAATTAGTCTTGGCTATGTACAAGAACCCAATGACACAAGTACAAATAGTGTTCAGACTCAAAGATGGGTTCTCATTGGGACTGGGTGTGGGTCATAATTCAGCTCCGAGTCTACTGCTGTTCATACTGGTGGATTGCATTAGCAAACAGGATGGAAATGACAGCTGCTGTATGCATGGTGTTCCATAGCCTTCCTCAAGGTAATGCCAGAAGAAGAGATTGAATGATTATTCGTTCACTCCTGGCATCAGTAAAGTTGTGCAAGTTGGGTATAGATAGTTGCAAATGTGTATTAAATGTGTGATACTGTTGCAGTGTGGTGTGTTGAAACATCTGCACAACATTTAGTGAGCAACAGGCCCAGGGATTTATTAAACTCCATGCAGGAATAGTGCTATTTCTGCACAGAGCAGATCATGCCCGTTCAGCACAGCAGCGCGCCTTGCATATTCATGAAGGCACATTGCTGAATAACCTGCATGGCACAATCTATGAATAAGTGCAGGTGGTGTGTCCAAGCATTGCTCGCACAGTAAACACGCCCCCTGCACTCAGGAAGTGCTGTACGACACTTTGAAAACAAAAACAGTGTCTGCAGACACAGTTAGCATACCCCCAACTGAACGGATATCTGCAGAATGTCCAGATTTGTGCCCCATATGTCAGGTGTGTTCCTCCTACTGTCCTGGCAAAGAGCTGAGGCTCAAAGTCATTAAATAATGACAAACATTTGAGTGTAAGACTCCACATCCTTCAAGTAAGTCATGCTAATGGAAAACCTATTATTTATCAACTTCCTAAGTTTGTAAGAACAATATCTAAAACCTGTCCTTTTTTCCCTCCCATCATGTTAGACTTCATCCAGATTGTATGCTGTAAGAGGTGGAGAGGTATTGCTGTTAGCTATGTGCACATTCATAAACTAAGAAAAATAAAACAAATAATTATTTTTTCCCCATCCCTACTAAAGTTTAACTGTAGCTGAGCTGGTATGCATGTTGCACAGCTGTGTATAGCATAGCTTAAACATCCAAAGGAGCTAAATAGAAATATACAGTTAAAATAGGTAAAATGAAATAGTGTAGTGGTTTGAGCTTTCACTTAGCATACAGTCATTCATGGTTCGAGCCCCAATGCAGTCCATGCATTTTTTTATGTGAAAACAGCACTAAAAGTATCTTTTTTATAAATAGGTAGTGAATAATATATATTTGTTAACCAGGGTAGTGTAGCAGATCCAAATGTGAGGTGTCAGTGTAGTACAGAGGTGAAAGCCCCATATAAACACAAGTATCCCATACAGTATAGCCACAAAAGAATATAATGTAATGAAAACACATAGGAGGATGTTATGGAAGGGAAACATACATATCATAAGATGTCATTAAGAAGGAATCAAACTCCCACAATCCTGATAGTCCATAAAATGAAAGTTGAACAATGCTAAATTGTGCTCAGCTATACCTACCCAGTGTAAGCATTACTTAAATTTGAATGCTTAGCAATAATTAGCTTAACTAAGCAAATTTGCACACTAGTAAGCAGTGTTTAGCATCTACCCCTTTAAGCATTGCTTATCTGTTCTAAGTGGGTTTGCCCGTCACTTAGCTTAGCTCAGCATATTCAAAATCATCCAATCATGGCAAAGGGTGGGAAATTAGCCCTATTTATACCTTGCTAATGGGAATACAGCCCATAACCAGTTGTAGCTGATCACTGCAGGCACTATGGCTGGTGTTGGTGTGTGTGCTTTCAGGTGCAGTGTTGGGGCATTCAGGAGTCCAGGGTCATGGTTGGACTCATTGTAAAACATCATGAAGGGAGACTGCTGCAGGACTAGTAGCAGGGCTCTCAATACAAAGCGGAGGCCTGGGACCATCTTGCATGTGACCTTACCAGTGCTACTGGTATCTCTCGGACTGGTGAGCAGGTCCAGCACCATTATGCTTACCTGAAGCATAGGAAGATGGATCTCTTGGACCAGTGGATCCAAGACCCACAGGTACGGAATGTCCTTGAAGTGTGTAAGTATCAGTATCAATTAGTGTTCTGCAAAGTCCAGCCTGAGTATGTAATCAACAGGTATGCATAAATGTTCATTTATCTCCTGTACAGCTGCAGATGAGAGGGCTGCAAATATTGATGCACATGCCAGCAGGCTGCTAAGGCTGCACCGGGAGGCTGGTGAGTAAATATCTAGCTTGCATTATTCAGGGTAAATAAACAGAAAGTAATACATTGTAAACAGCTAGTAGGTAAACTGTGTACTTTGTGCAATGAATACAGGACTGTCATTACGTGAATAAAGGTCTCTGTAACATTTAATAAAAATAAAAACCCCAGACCGTTGTGTTTACTTTGCCATATTGTGGTAGGAATATAAATGTGTACAAGTTCTGCATAGTTATGTGTTTCTGGTTGAAAATAACTGTTTCATGCAACTATTACTGAAAACCTAACACATATCTGTTGTCTGAAAAGTGCAGTACAATACTCATTACCTAGGGTATTTGTCTAACTACAAGTTCAGATTGTGCAAATAAGAGAGTACTAGGGAGAAAAAAGCCAAGCATGAGTCAACAGTTCCTCAGTAGCTCATTGTGATGAAACACACCTGTGGTTTACTTTTTTGCACAAACAGGCACAGTTTGAATCCTGGCAGTGGTAGTACGCTGAATGCATACTGTCAAACAAGAATATGTGAATATTTGTATAAACAGTCAAGTATTATTAACATAAATTACCTCTACAGGTCTATAAGGTAAGGAAATATTTGTAATAGCTGTAAGAAGGCTTTACCAACACAATCTGTGTTCAACATATCTACTGTCCAACCCCAAGACTGCAAATGACAGCAAGATAAGGACATCCACCAAGCACTTTGTTCCGATACATGTTCCTCAAGTGTCACAATGTCACAGCTAATGGTCACTGCTGATAATAACCAGGAAGACAGATAGAAACCCCGGTGGAGTATGTCAGTACTACACCCCCAAGCATGAGTGCTGGGCACTCCCGTCAGTGTCACATATGTAACTGTGAAGATGTGAATATGTGTAGAAACAGTCAGGTAGTGTTAACACATATTTCTTCAACAGGTCTGCCAGGTAAAAAAATGTGTCTATTAGCTGTAAGAAGGCTTAACCAATACACTGTGTACAACAATCCCACTGTCCATCACCAGGCCATAGGTGGATATACAGTGAGGTCACCCATGGAGAGTAATGAGTAGAGTAATGATCTGTACAGCTGTAGAAAATTGAAGCCTAGACAGTTGTTAACCTCTCTCACTCTCCCCCACCCTATCTGCAACAATACTTCATACACATTAAATGGGTATGTTCATCTTCAAACTTACTGTTGGGACATGTGTCCTATTGTTGCACAAATACTGAACTGTTTGAATTTCAATTTTACCTGTTCAAATACTATCACTGGTGGCCTGTTACTATCAATGTAACTTGCATGCTGTTATAATGCCTACTGTGGTTCCATATATATGCATGTGTTCTGTTTGCTATGCAACTGTTTCAATCCTGTTTTATGGGGTCAACTGGACACCCATGCATGCTGGTATAAATAATCCTGAAATGTATTGCTCTTGACTAACCACCATATAATTTTTAAACTGAAACACCATAGCACGTCTGGGAAGGCAGATCCCGGTGGATCCACCTGTCCCACCTCATCTGGCCATGTTACAGGGCCCCAGGACATTTGAGACCCAACCCAGGCATTCCTCTTCCATTGGACCTACATGACCTTCAGGTGGAACTGCCTCAGGGGATGGGGATCACCCCCCCCCTGGAAGCAGATGTGGAGAGAGGACTGTCACCCGCAGTCAGTTCTGGGGATTGGTGTGCAGCATCCTTCATTCAGAGTATGGTGAACAGTTGCACCAGCTTGAGGGCTGCCTGGGACATCTTGTGGGTCAGCTTGCCCCTCCTGCACAGCCCCCAGCACAGCCACCTTCGGGGCTGTGAAGGTGTAGTGTTGAGTGCCAATGGGTGGGGACCTCAGTCCCACTGTAACCATATGGGGGATCATGTGTGTCTGATTCCCAACCACCCTCCCTATCCAAGGTGCTTACCCCCCACATGTGTCTTATACCACCCCTGTTAGCTGTCCTGTCTGTCTTGTCTGCCTTTCTACCCAACTTAGCTTCCCAAATGTACTCACTATCCATCCAAAAAAAAAGGACAATCTGTTCCCCCCCAAAAAATGTCGCCCTATACTTAGCTGTCCATTTCATACGTGTCCACTGGACACATGTAATCTTGTCTAATTGGCTTAATAACACATTACTGTTGTCCTCACCCCTTCTCAGGGGTTTCAGTGTTCAAATTCACCTCCAAATTCTGTACAAATGCACACCTGTTGCTGTATCATAAATGGACAGCTACGGACCTTCCCTACACCCATCCTGCACATCCCTAGCTATCTTTCATATTGGTTTTCCCTCTACATGCCCGCTTTTTCACCACTTTCCTATTACCCCTTTTTTCTTTTCTTTAAAATAAATTAGAATGGGGTAGGTGGGAGTAAGCTGCAGTAAGCAGCTGTAAGCAGCAGTAAGTGAGTTTGCGTGATGCTAAGTGATGTCTACACAGATTAAGTAGTTTCCCATTTAACAGTGTGTTGGCATCGTTTACCATCATGCAAACCCATGCAAACCCACTTACAACTGCTTAAAACTGCCTTAATCACCCTGCCTCAATCAACCACTGTTCCGCCCAGTAACAAAATAATCAGCACTGCTAAGTCTTCTTGAACCGATGACCCTGTACACAATAGTCAGAGCAATGCACCACTATACCATCTAAGCTGTAACAAGGAGTGATGTTTTTTTCAAATATATCATTCAGTACAGGTATAGAACAGTCGGGAACAAACGCTGTGGAATCAGTCATGTTTAGTATATATATAAATATACACATATAGATGTGTATGGTGATAGATAAATATGAAAAAGTATATACATCAGATATATGGAGCTATACATTTAAAACAAATACATATAGAATATATACATATATTGTTATATACATATATGTATAGATATCAAAAAAGGAATATATATATATATATATATATATATATATATATATATATATATATATATATATATATATATATATACATACACACACACACACACACACATATATTATATATATATATATATATATATATATATATATATATATATATATATACCTCTCCACCTCTTAGTGCAAGCATTCTGGACAAAGGTCAAAATGGGGGACATTGGGCTAAGACCAGGGACATAATGTACGTACTGCAGTTATAAAAGTAGAATGTTGCTACAGTAACAGGGTTTGTGTCAGCATACATGTTCAGAAACGTGTGAGTTCTGAAATCGAAATGTATATCATCATTTACTGACAGAAATCCTCAGATCCTCACAGTGATTTACTACAGAAATGAAAATAATGATTCTGTGGAACAGACCAGAAATATGAACATTAAACCTGAACAGTGTGAAATAATCCTGCCAGTATAGAGGTATGCTCAGAACCCCTTAGTGCAACAAATCTGGACCAAGTCTGACAAAGGGGGGCAGTAAAGCCATGAAAATTGGAACATATCCCAAACACTGGAGTAAATAAGGTGACACACTTGATGCAGTAACACCCACCTGTCTGTTGTAACACATATTGACTGGAATAGCCCAAGTCCAAAACCATATTACTCCCCATTAGTTACTGACATAAATCCTCACATCATCCCACTGATATGTCAGAAATACACAACGCATATGGGGGCCAGGCAGCGGTACATTTGATATATATATGGACATAACATCACAGAAGGGAAACTACACTGAGCTGCTAGGCATGTCACCAAGCACTGTCTAAACTACAGACAGACTGACAGAACACTAGCCCAGTTTTGCTATGGATGAATATGCATGCAATTGCACATATATTAGGCAATACAGGGATGTATCAGGACTGACAAGCAGACACCAGTGTAAAAGTGCATACCCACCCATAACCAATCTCACCACATTCAAACTGACATACTGGTAAGCCACATGAACAGTAGAGTATATGGACTGTGTGAACAAAATCATTAGCATGTTTGCCACTCACACACTACCCCTACATATACTGGTCCAATTCACAGTGTAGTCTGATGCTTGACTGTGGTATGGGACATGTGTCAGTCTGCCACTACAAACATATACATCTGACAGCTCACCAGAAACTGGAGCAGCATGCAAAGTCAGGTAGAAAAGGACCCTTAACACTTACATCTACCCCCCTCCCTACACAGGCCAAATAACACATGCACAGTACACTGCTACATAATCCTGACAGTCTGTCAACAATAGCCAGAAGTACACAGTTCTCTCAACTGGATAGAGTCCCACAGAACATCCAGGTTTTGTCCTCATATATAAGGCCTCCTACACATAAAATGTCTGGCAGTCTGATACCTCACTGGGATGATATCAAGAATGAAGTCACTATATAATGATATATGATACCTATCCACCTCTTACAGCATGACATCTAGACAAAGCCCGACATACTTGGGGGGCAAGAGGCCCAAACACAGGGGCATTATTGACATATTGCTGTTATAAACTGAGAAAGTTGTTGGTGTAATGGGTTGTTGTAACATATCTGTTCTGAGGGATACGAAGTCAGAAACACATATGGATGTTACCATTTACTGACTGCAATCCTCAGAATATGCTACTGAATTTCCTAGGCCAAAAATGTGTGAGCAACACACCAAATATAAGAGTCCAAACTCTGGCCAGTCTGCGGATAGCCCTACAGTTGAGTTATATCAACTACATAACACTATCAGGTTTAAATTCATGCAGAGCAGCCGTATCCACACAAACCCTGTCAAACTAGCATTACTTCAACTGTATAACAGCAATACTTACATTCTGTCCTTATGTCTGGAACATTCTCCACAGTGTTTGTTTCAAGAGGCGTTTCCAACTACCCTCTGTGATGCTGTTTGTCACACACCTCCATGAAGTCTTCCTCACAGCCAAGGAAAAGGGGCAATACCTACATGAAGTACTCAGTTATAGGAGTGTGTTTCTATGCTATTGGGTATAGGAATGATACCACATCTGTTCTACATGCAATTAGCAAGTGGGGGACTCCAAGTGGTGCACAGGCCATCAACTGCTCATGAGCATTACCTACAAAACTCAAGCTGCTGCCTATACAAAATAAATGTATATCCTACATCTGTCTCAGAGAGACAGAGAGAGAGAGAGACAAACAAACAAACAAACAGAAAGACAGACAGAAAGACAGACACACACACACTCAAACTGATGGATTATACCAACTGAACCGAAAAAAAAAACACAGGTATGTCAAACAATTAAGCATGTAATGGAATGTACTAGGGGGTATGTAAATGTGGAAAATAGGAAGGTCAAACAATATTATGTCTCAACAACACATGCTGTGCTGATATATTGTTAAGCAGAAGCTATGGCCATAGCATCTGTGCCTGTCTGCAGTGATATAGAACACAGGTCAGGGGCCTGAGTCAACCCAGGAAAGGATGGCTCACATATGACCACTATTAAAGTGTGTGTTGCACAATACTGACTGTGACACTGCTAGGCCACACCCAGTGCAAATCTTACCATCATTGACTCTGCTACGTCCAGCTCTCAGTGCCACTTTTTTCAATGCCAATGTCTCCAACCCATATAACATAGCTGGTCTCACTTCCCTCTTGTAGACCTTCCCTATCACTCTTAATGGTACTCGTCTATCACAAATCACACCTGACACTCTTCTCCACCGCCCACATCCTGCCCATACTCTCGTCTTCACCTCTTCCCCACACCCGCCATTACGCTGAACTATTGTTCCCAAGTATTTACACCTATCCATCTTTGAAAACTGTACTCCCTGCATCCTCACCATTCCTCTATCCTCCCTCCCATTCACACACATATATTCCATCTTAGTCCTGCTGACTATCGTTCCTCCCATCTGTAGACTATACCTCCACCTCTCCAGG
The DNA here is from genome assembly GCF_019279795.1 of Protopterus annectens. Taxonomy (NCBI): domain Eukaryota; kingdom Metazoa; phylum Chordata; order Ceratodontiformes; family Protopteridae; genus Protopterus; species Protopterus annectens. The sequence continues at coordinate 1,744,570,882 of NC_056732.1, read as the reverse complement.
GTCTCCTCAACCTGTTCCCTACTCTCACTACAGACCCAAATGTTATCTGCAAACAGCACGGGGGGGGGACTCCTGTTTGATCATGTCTGTCAACCTGTCCATTGCCACTGCAAATAAGAAAGGGCGCATAGCTGATCCCTGATGTACTCCCACCTCCACCTTAAGCACACCTGTCACTCCCAATGCAGAACTCACCGCTGTCACACTAGCCTTGTACATATCATGTAGCATTCTTACGGATTCCTCCACCACCCCTCACCACCTCATACAATATCACAACTCCTCTCTAGGCATCCTGTCATATGCTGTCTCAAAGTCTACAAAGACACAACGCAGCTACATACAACCTTCTCTGTATGTCCCCATCAACACTCTCAGAGTAAACATTGCATCTGTACTGCTCTTTCCCAGCATGAAACCATGCTGCTGATCAGTAATCCTCACCTCCCTTCTTAACCTTGCTTCCACCACCCTTTACCATTACCTCATGTTGTGATTGATCAACGTTATCCCTCTGTAGTTACTACAGCTCTGCACACCACCCTTATTCTCATAATCAGTACCCAAACACATTTTATCAACTCCTCACGCATCTTCACACTTTCTAAGATTACAGTAAACAATCTGGTTAAAAAGACCACTTCCATTTGTCGTAAACACCTCCGTGCTTCCACAGATATGTCATCTGGACCAACAGCCTTTCCATTCTTAAACCTCTTCATAGCTATCCTTACTTTCCCCTTGATAATTGGTTGCACATCCTGATTCACCATACCCACATTATCCAACCTTCTTTCTCTTTCATTCTCTTCATTCAATAGCCCATCAAAGTACTATTTCCACCTGCTTTACACACTCTCCTTGCTTGTGAGTACACTTCCACCATTATCTTTTATCATCCTTATTTGTTGCACATCCTTCCTAGCTACATGCCTCTGTCAAGCCAATTGATACAGGTCCTATTCTTCATCCTTGGTGTCCAACCTTACATACAACTCTTCAGATGCCCCATCCTCAGCCTTTGCCACCACTCTTTGCCATGCACCCCTTCTCCCTATACACCTGTCTACTTTCTTCATCTGTCTGACAATCCCACTTCTCCTTGGCCAACCTCTTTCTCTGTATACTCCCCTGTACTTCTTCATGACACCACCAGGTCTCCCTGTCTACCTTCCTCTGTGTAGATGTCACACCAAGCCCCATTCTACTCATCTCTCTTACTAGCTCAGATGTAGTTACCCAGATATTTGCTAAGTCTTCACTGTCACCCACTGCCTGTCTTAACTTTTCCCTGAACTCAGCCTCACAATCACCCTTTCTCAGTATCCACCATTTGATCCATGGTGCTGCCTCACACTCCTCCCCCTCTTCTTGATCACCAATGTCATCCCACAGACAAACCTTACATGCTGCCTAACTACACTTTCCCCTGTCACCACTTTACAGTTTCTTCAAACAGGCCCACCTGCATAGGAAATAATCCACCTGTGTGCATCTTCCTCCACTCTTGTATGTCACCCTATGCCCTTCTGTCTTGTAAAACTATGTATTCACCACACCCATGTCCAACCTCTGTTGTAAACTCCACCACCATCTCACCATCTGTATTTCTTGGCTTAACACCATACCTACCCATCACTTCTGCATCCCCTCTGTCCACTTCACCAACATGCCCATTGAAATCTGCTCCAATCACCACTCTCTCACCCTTGGGTACACTCATCATCACTTCATGTGACCACACCAAAGTACATCTGTCTCATTCATCACACACACAATTAGTGGAGCATATGCACTAACAACTGTCATCATTGCATCAATTCCCTGCCTCTTAAACATCACTCTACCCAACACTCTTATTACCTCCACAAACATTCTTGCCATAATGTTCCTTCAGGTTAACCCCTACACTAGTTCTCCTCCCATACACACCATGATATAACTATTTGTACCCGACTCTGATACACACAGCTGTACACCCCTTCCATCTGGTCTCTGGCACAGACAATATATCCACATTTCCTCTGTCTAGCATATCAGCTAGCTCTGTCCCCATACCAGTCATACTCAGAACATTAACAGTTCCTACCCTCACTACCACACACCTAACCTTTCTCCTCTCTATCTGCCATATGAACGTCAGAGATCCTCCAGGGTATGTCTCTGAATGCAAAAGCTACTGCACTATCAAATGAAATACATGTGTTACAGCAATATGAAGAAAGTGTCACTAACTGTGGCCCATGGCCCACCATGTATGTGCGGTGTCCACCAGATGTCCTGCCCTAACAGGTTGACATGACTGACTGAGCAGCAAGATTGTAATTACAGTGTGTCATACAGACATAGAACAGAAATGTATAACAGGTATTACCTGTGCATATGTATGTATGGGTAGGTGTACCTGACTGCCTCATAACAACTGACATGGCATGCAAAACATCAGGTGAATAAGCTGTACATGTTGTACACATGTAATCTTAGTTTCTGTGTATACAACAGAGTTACACTTCTACAGCTACTAGTTGTGTCATTGCCCTGACACAGACATGGGCAGTATAATAAGCATGAGTATCACATTGAAATTGTAGAGGTGGCCAACTGTGTTCTGACCCTGTGTCCATGCCTACTACAAACAGATATATGACCACCGACATAGCTGTATGGCCTCAGCAATACCTTACTTGTAAAACCTGCCTCCACCAAAGTAGAGTAATCCCCTTTGCTGGACAGCAACAATGCACAAGGCACATAATGTGATGCTATATTGGTTATACAGGGCAAAGTAGGAACAGGGACCAACTGGGCAGCATGTCAACCTTTGTCTAAATGAGAATATTAGGTCACTGGTGGATTACTGTAAGGCTAACTATGAGTACAAAGTGGACACATCCACTAAGGGCAATCACATATGTCTGCAGTCTCAGAAGCACGAACCCAAACCACCCTGTAATGGTGGTCAATCACAGCACATACACACACCATAGCTACAGCCAACCTGCTGTAGACAGGTTTAGGGCAAACATCACCACCCTGGATCACCATCAGTATAGGTGGATATGCACAGCACAGGCACCCCTCCCCTCACCATCATGGATCAGGTGCAAACTCCCTAATCAAAGCTACCAAAAGCAAGTCCCCTTGGGGCCTGATAACATTCCTGTCTGCATCCCAAATTAACCCAGGCATATGCTTCCAGCTCCATTACACACTGTATGCAAGCAAAGCCTGAGCACCATTGACATACCATCTGCAAGGAACACGGCCACTGCCATCCTTCTACACAAAGATGAATGATGAATGGTGGTTTATGCAATGTACTGGCCCTCACTGGGGGGAACATGACACATGACACATAGGCCATGTCCAACCCAGAATTGATGGACATTCTCCACCTAAAGAAAACCTTATCCCCTCGAGCCATATGCTCTAGGGATCTAAACCTCACCGCAACAATAAATGGGATGTGCTAGAGGGATAGATTCCTGTCCCAGAGACTTCCCATGCTTTGGAACAAGATCCCAATCTACATTAGGCAGAGCTCCTCACTAACAGTCTTCAAAATAAACCTTGACGAGTGGATGGGAAACAGAAAGTTTCCCTCTGGGATCACTTCAGTGGCTCTGCTGGACAGAGGCACACGGAACTAATCTAAGGGTGGCGAAAGCCAACACATTCTGGCTAGGCTTATAAATGCCTTTGGGCAGATAGCCTAGTACCCACCTATGAACCTATCAGGACCAGGAGTACAATGCATGTTCATACAGTGCTGCCAGATACAAGGGTATGATGTGTTTGTAAGTGGTGGCTAATGATAGTCCATATTCATGTGCTAGGTCTGTAAAGAACTCTGGGCAATGTCTGAGGTCCTGTGATGTGTTTCCCTGTTTATGTCTTCCAGGTCCCATGCAGCGGCAACCACCTTACACTGATGTGGAGACAGCAGGCATCACAGAAGCTATAATCCTAAACTATGCCATCCTTTCTGGCCATAGCTGGCAAAATCTGCAGGAGAGGACTGCCCTGTAGAATGAGACTGTCCACAGAGTAAATGTCTTGGACCACTATGGACACACATACGATCAGGTCGGGCATAGAGCAACTGACCTGATAAGTCATGCCTGGCACAGGGCTGCTGCTGTAGTGAGGGACCGTACTGCTACTGGTGGGGGCCAGCCACATAAGCCCCATTTACGGCAACAAAGGAGCTACTTGCCAACCTAGGGGTAGCCCGCACACAAACTCAAACACGGAAAACAGCAGTCATGGAGGTGGGTGGCACCCAGGGAACAGGCAAAGAGCATCCAGGTAAGGCCAAAGTGC